>NC_088345.1:36087500-36692500 GCF_036884655.1 Musa acuminata AAA Group
ATCAAAGAAACCCCTCTTTTGATAATATTAAGTTGGTAAACGTGGGGTAATTAGATTGACCCACGTGGCCTTCCATCGTTACAGGTAGGGATTGATTCTCGGTGTAGGTTGAGTTAGTCGAGTCTCTTGAGGCTCACCTATATTGTGATTCACAATCTTGCCTACGACATAGAGATGTCACCGGTGACCTGAGGATATGATATGCTTGGTTGAGTCCCTCAAGGGTATATCATCGATCAGACTCATTTTGTAACGATAGTGTTGACTTAACCAAACATCATGGTTGGTCGAGTCTCTCGAGACTATGATGGTTTGGAGGTCGAACAAGATGAGGATCATAAGAAGTTGTGATCGACAAGATTTGCCTACCTTTTGGGCTTAGTATGATTAGTCGAGTCTCTCGAGATTATACTAAGACGCTGATTAGATCCTAATCGCCACTAGAAGTTTGCCGGAGACTTCCGTTTCACATACTGAGGGTGTCGTGTGACTCGCTAGTAAAATAGTATGAGTATATTAAGACAGAAGTTCATATATTGATTGTTTATTTTTCACTAAAATCTATAAGTTATTTATTTATGCTACACTTTTATTTTCAGAAAATGTGTCTTTCAAATCCCTTATGTGACATACTTGATATCAACTGCCTCACTAGTCCGAATCATACGGATTGGCTTTGTAACTTAAGAATTATTCTCACGGTGGAGAAAATTGATAGAACCCTAAGGTTTTATTGTAAAAGAAATGAAAGAAATAGAAGAAAATGGGATGATCACTTCGAGGGGATCAGCCTCCTTGATAACTTCGAGGGGATCAACCTTCTTGATCGCTTTGAGGGGATTTACCTCCTAGGATTTGTCATAACTATTGAATCTCGGATTTTGATGATGAAGTCAATTGTCATTTGTTATCTAATCTATGTGTTGAGATAAGTGTGCAGGATTAACTACGATGAGAGTAAGACAAGCAGCAGGTGTTGCGCCGGAGTCAAGATCATGATCACGTTGGGAGTTCGAGAGTTCGACGGAAGTTCGGACGGTCGTCGGAGGTTCAGCGAGAACAGATCCGAGAAGTCCAGAAGCTTGCCAAGCGAAGCTCGTCGAAACTCGCCAAGTGGATCGTTGCAAAGTCCAGGAGTATGCCGGATGTCCGCAGAAGGATCACCGAGGGTTTATCGGATGATCGACGGAAGTTCGCCGGAAACTCGCCGGAAGAAGCGATTGACGCATCGGAGCAAAGCTGCAGAAGTTGTCTTAGAGTTAATCGTAGTTAGCACGATGATTAAGCTTGAAAATGGGAGGTGATCCCATTAGCTTAATCTTGGGGCAATTGGGCCCCTGAAAAGATTCAAATTGGGCCGAATGGAGCGAACCATTCAGACCCTGATTGCACCAAGCGGTGCAACCGCCTAGGCCAGGAGGTGCAACCGCCAGGGCTGCGAGGCTGGGCGGTGCAACCGCCCCAGCCAAGAGGTGCAACCGCCCAGAGCTCAGTCTTCGAGCTAGACTGGGCGGTGCAACCTCCTCTGTCAAGAGGTAGCACCGCCAGAGCTCAAGTTTCGAGCTCTGCCAGGCGGTGCAACCACCGAGCTCAGTCTTCGAGCTCTGGCAGAGAGGTGCATCAGCCTGAGCTTAGTCTCGAGCTCTGCCAGGTGATGCAACCATCGAGCTCAGTCTTCGAGCTCTGGCAGAGAGGTGCATCAGCCTGAGCTCAGTTTCGAGCTCTGCCAGGTGATGCAACCACCGAGCTCAGACTTCGAGCTCTGCCAGGCGGTGCAACCACCGAGCTCAGTCTTCGAGCTCTGCCAGGCGGTGCAACCATCGAGCTCAGTCTTCGAGCTCTGGCAGAGAGGTGCAATCGCCTGAGCTCAGTCGTCGAGCTCTGCCAGGCGGTGCCACCTCTCCAGTCAAGAGGTGCAACCGCCTGATCCCAGAATTCTGGGATTTGATCGATTTGATCGTTTTGAGCTCCAAATTTGAACTGGGTTGGGGCCTATAAATACCCCACCCATTCAGCACTGAAAAGATACAGATCTACACCGAATTCTTGATCTTTTCAGTGATTCTAAGAGCTCAAATTTGTGTAAAGTCCTAAAGTTCTCCTCCTTCTGTTCTTCAAGTCTTGAGTTGTAAAGAGAGGAGAGAAAGGATCTGTAAAGGTTGTCTCCTGAGCCTGTCAAAAGGAGAGAAACTGTAAAAGGGCAGTTAGGCTTCGCCCATTGAAGGAAGGCAGCTAGTTGACGTCGGTGACCTCGTCGGAGGAGGAAGCCAAAAGTGGAGTAGGTCAAGACTGACCGAACCACTCTAAATCTCTGGTTTGCTTTTACCTTGAGCACTTTATCATTACTGCAAACCTCCTACATTGCTACTGCCCTCTGGGCCTTTACGAACGAGTTTCTAAGCTCTGATCTTTCAGAATCTGCATTCAAACGTAAATCGTGTTTTCGTACGATCTTCACACTGCAGTTTACGCTTACATTCGGATTCCATTTATAACTGCAAATTGCTTTCTACGTAAAACGCTTTTCAAGGTTCAAAACTGCTTTTAGACGCAAAACTACATTTAGACGTAAAATTACGTTTAGACGTAAAACTGCGTTTAGACGCAAAACTGCGTTTAGACGTAAAACTGCGTTTAGACGTAAAACTGCGTTTAGACGCAAAACTGCGTTTAGACGCAAAACTGCGTTCAGACGCAAAACTGCGTTCAGACGTAAAACTGCGTTTAGACGTAAAACTGCGTTTTGACGTAAAACTGCGTTTGAACGTAAAACTGCGTTTAGACGTAAAACTGCGTTAAACTGCGTTTAGACGCAAACTGCGCTTAGACGCAAACTGTGCTTAGATGCAAACTGCGCTTACACGCAAAATGTGTTTAGACGCAAACTGCGCTTAGACGCAAAACTGCGCTTAGACACAAACTGCACTGTGATTCTGCTTTTATATCGAAATCACTTTTTATCGGACGAACGCAGCTTTAGCTTTTAAATTGCTGTAAGATTTCCGCTGCACTAATTCACCCCCCCCCTCTTAGTGCTCTCGATCCTAACAATTGGTATCAGAGCAAGGTTAACTCTCTAAAGGATTATAACCCAAGAGAGATGGCATACGCCGGAAACCAAGAGGGGCATTCTATTACACGTCCACCCATGTTCAGTGGAACGGACTACACCTACTGGAAGACCCGAATGAGGATCTTTCTTATTTCTATGGATTTTGAACTGTGGAACCTTGTTGAAAATGGATTTTTAAAGTCTTCTCTTCCAATGATCGATTGGAACGATTTGGAGAAGAAGGCTTTCGCTCTTAATGCAAAGGCTATGAATGCCTTATTTTGCGCACTTGATAAAAACGAGTTTAATCGTGTTTCAACTTGCGAAACTGCATTTGATATTTGGCACACACTTGAAGTGACCCACGAGGGCACAAGTAGAGTGAAAGAGTCAAAAATCAATCTGTTGCTGCATTCTTTTGAACTTTTTCGAATGAAACCGAGTGAAACCATTGGCGACATGTTTACCCGTTTCACGGATGTCGTCAACGGTCTAAAAGGACTCGGAAAAAGTTTTTCGGATTTTAAACTCGTAAATAAAATACTAAGATCCCTTCCTAAAAGCTGGGATCCTAAAGTCACTGCCATTCAAGAGGCAAAAGATCTGCGCAACTTCCCTCTTGAAGAACTAATCGGGTCATTAATGACCTACGAAATGACTTGCAAAGCTCATGAAGAGCAAGAAGACATCCTTCCAAAGAACAGGAAGGATATGGCACTTAAAACTTCTGAATGCCACTTGAGAGAAAACTCAAGTGATGAGGACTGTGATGATGACTTGGCACTTTTGACAAGAAAGTTTAAGAAATTCTTCAAAAGAAACAAGTTTAAAAACGATGTGAAAAATAAACTTGAACCCAAGAAGGACCAAGTGATCTGCTACGAATGTAAAAAGCCGGGACACTACAAGAATGATTGTCCCTAAGTCAAAAGAAGAACATCAAAGAAGAAGGCTCTTCAAGCAACATGGGATGACTCAAGCGCATCTGAAGAAGAGGAGTCCAACACCGAGCAAGTTGCTCATTACGCCTTAATGGCCATCGGAGAGGAGGTAACAGATTTATTAGATGCTGATTTATCTTTCGAGGAATTATTAAATGCCTTCCATGATTTATTTGATGAATGCAAAGTTATAAATAGAAAATACAAATTGCTAAAAAAGGTACATGATAGTCTTACTTGTGATTTTAATAAGTTAAAAATCGAATATCATGATAGTTTAAATTCATGTATAAAATGTCATGATCTAGAAATCTGTCAAGAAGAAAACTTGCTACTTAAGGACACCTTGAAGAAATTCGAGGTTGGTAGCAAGTCATTAAACATGATCCTTACAAACAAGGGTCATGCTCCCAAAAGAAGTGGGATTGGATTTGTGAGGAGTCCTCACCAAAATCCAACTACCTTTGTAAAAGGCCCCATCTTACATGTTCAACACCAAACCAAGTGCAACTTTTGTTGCAAATCTGGACACAAGACACATTGTTGTCCATTCAAGAAAATAAGTCCAAACAAATTAATTTGGGTTCCTAAAGGAACCATGATAAACTCTATGCAACATGATAGAAAATGTAGATCTATTTATGAGGCACCCAAAAGCAAATGGGTTCCTAAAGATCATCCCTTCCTATAAAAACATTAAAAGTCTAGGCCGGAGCAAGAAATAATATTCTGCTCCTTGACTCTCAATGGTCATAAACCAAGAATCAAAAAGGAACTCGCAACGCTTAAGTAACAAGTGGAAGTTGTGAAATCACAAATACGATACAACCTTATTAGAAACGTATGATATCCAAATTCACATACCCCCCTGATCTTCAAAACCCGTTCATTTACGAATTAATTCTTGTAGAAACTAAATATGTCATGATCTTAAAAGGGATACCAAACAAACATACGTATGTACGTTAAAAGATCTATCTTGATCGTACAAGAGCTTCTTCCTTAAATAAAAACTCATACGAAATCATGTAACAAACATTAATTGCTCTGAAACTCTCCTCAAGGCAAAGGCTCCCTAATCAAATCATATTAGGTGCTCACTGGCTGCAGGCGGTGGCACCTCTCCAGCTGGCGGTGGCACCTCCAGCTATCACGGGTTGCCAGAGGTTGCACCGCTCCAGCCAGAGGTGCAACCGCCAGCAGCTCTGCCCTTTAAACCCACACTAGGGCCGGCTATGGAACCAACCCCAACTCACCCCCATTTCCTCCTCTACTCTTCCAAGTCTCCTCAATTCCCATTTCACTCCTCTAAGCCTTCCAAATACCTCCCATTTCGGAGCAAAACATCAAGAATCCTTCCTTCTCTTGAAGATTTCACAAAGGTACTCTCTAAGAAGCTCTTAAATTCTGTTTTGTTCTTCATTTACTTTAGCTCATCATCATCCCTCTAAACAGCAGTAGTTATGGGATCTAGAAGATCCTCAAGGGACAAGGGAAAGAGGAGAGTAGTAGAAGAGTTTGATCTCACTCTTTTTGATTCCAAAAACCATGCTGAAAAATTTCTCTCCTTCGAACTAAGAAGCATCAATAAGGAAAAATACGTAGATCTGAATGAACTAAGAGATGTAGAGACTATCCAATGGTCTGCAAACCTAAATCTACTTTCAATTTTGCAGATCAACGAACCCATCTATCCTAGACTAGTTAGATTGTTTTACAACAACATGCAAATAGATGATGAAGAAAGGATGTCAACCTATCTCTTAGGACAACACATCTCAATCACTGATAGATTCATTTGTGATATGATAGGTATTCCCATGAAAAGCATAAGACTTTACTTTAAAGGATTATGGGATGAAAAAACCATTGAAACATCCTACGTTGAAGCCTTAGGAACAATCCTTGCCAATCCTAACATAGAATCTGTTCCTAAAAGTTGTGAACATCTACTGCCTTTTAACACTAAGATACTTCATCATATCATGACTAGTATAATTCTTCCTAAACAATACCATCATGATGAAGTGAGTCAATTGGAATTAGGAATTATGTACCTAATCATGAAAGGACGTGACATTTGTCTTGGCTATCTGATCCAACAAAACATGTTAGAATTATCTACGAAAGATATGATGCTCCCATATGGTGGAATAATTACTAGAATAATGAAAGCTTACGACATTCAAATACCACTAGAAGAAGAAGTAATGAAAGTAGATAGATTCAGCATAATAAACAAAAATCTACTTCACCGACTAAGATGTCACTATAGAAACGGTAACTGGGTTAGAATGCCTAGAAGAACTGATCCCCCTCAGCCTGAACCTGAACCTGAACCAGAGCCGGAAACCCCAGTCTTTAGGAGTACCCAATCTCCTCCGATCTGTCCCTTTGAGGAAACACATCCGGTTGAGCAAACTCACACATCATCCATCGAAGATATCGGGATTCGGATGGACCGATTTGAACAAAGACAAGAACGGCTTGAACTTCGACAAGATCAAATCCTAACCGAGCTGCAGCAAATCCATCGACAATTTGACTCTTTACTTAGGCACTTTAATCTTCCACCCCATGAATGAGCTTGTATGAACATCTGCTGTTTTTGATATGACATGTTGTAAACTCCTTATGTTATTCATGAAGGACTTTGTTTTTATGGTTACCTGATATGCTGTACATATGTTACCCTGATATGGTTATCTTTGTTTGTGTAAGCATATTTGCAAACATCTCTTGTTGTTTATCTCGGATTTTGCACTGAAACTAAAAAGGTTTAAAAGCCTATGCCTTGAAAAATATGAAGCAACATACCAATGTAGTTGATAAGTCAGCAGTATGACATCGATATGGTTGCTATTACTAATATGATTGCTATCATGCCCTTGTATCCTGGTCATCTAAAGAAACAAAGCTCGGTTGCTCTATCAACAACCGAAGCTGAATACATTGCAGCAAGTGCATGCTGTGCACAAGTTGTATGGATGAAAAACACTTTAGAAGATTACAAAGTAAATCTTAAAGATATTCCCATTAAATGTGATAACACGAGTGCAATATACTTAACTAAAAATCCTATACAACACTCAAGAACAAAACACATTGATATTAGACATCACTTTATACGAGATCATGTCACTAATCATGATGTAACCAGAGTTTATTGATACCAAACATCAACTAGCTGATATCTTCACAAAACCCCTATGTGAAGAACAATTTGATTACATAAGAAGAGAATTAGGAATGTTGATGTGTCAGAATACTTAAAAAATTATTATCTTTCGGATGTTATTACTATTACATGCCTTGACATCGCATGTTGCAAATTATGTGACAAATATTTTTAACCAAATGCATGTAAGAAGTTCATTTTTCGGTTTGTATGCTAAAAATGGGATTTTCCTGTACACTCTTATGAAAACTTTTTGAAAAATGACTTTCCTCCTTCAAGCAACAAACAATAAAGAGATATTCAAAGTATTATATGTGTCATGACTTCCTTTATGTGCTTGATAATGCTATCATGCTTTTTGTTGATGACAAAGGGGGAGAAACATATGAATTGATAAACACTATGTCATAGCTGAACTGCCATAATCATGTCTATGTCATAGTTGCAAATACTTGAGTGATGCTATAAACAATGTTATGCCATCCTTGCATCACCAAGAGATATGTGAACATGTGCTATAGTTTGCATCATGTCTTGATTTGATATTCTATATTGTGAAGAAAATGCAAACTTGCTAGAAAATCTCAAATGTGTGCATCATGTAAAAAGTCCTTCGTAGCTTTATATGATTACATGATGAATAGTTACAAACACTATCATACAAACTTGATGATGTATGTCATGCCTTGACATCATTCTTGAAGAGATACATCATGATGGGCATCATGATGGGAGCATTGATAAGTTTAACTGATCTAACTTATCAATACGTCACTTGAATTCTTTAGTCTTGAATTCAAGGTTGACTTATCTCAACTATGGCATATAGATAGGGGGAGTTAAGGACAACTCCTTTATCAATTGATTGTCATCATCAAAAAGGGGGAGATTGTTGAATCTCGGATTTTGATGATGAAGTCAATTGTCATTTGTTATCTAATCTATGTGTTGAGATAAGTGTGCAGGATTAACTATGATGAGAGTAAGACAAGCAGCAGGTGTTGCGCCGGAGTCAAGATCATGATCACGTTGGGAGTTCGAGAGTTCGACGGAAGTTCGGACGGTCGTCGGAGGTTCAGCGAGAACAGATCCGAGAAGTCCAGAAGCTTGCCAAGCGAAGCTCGTCGGAACTCGCCAAGTGGATCGTCGCAAAGTCCAGGAGTATGCCGGATGTCCGCAGAAGGATCACCAAGGGTTTATCGGATGATCGACGGAAGTTCGTCGGAAACTCGCCGGAAGAAGCGATTGACGCATCGGAGCAAAGCTGCAGAAGTTGTCTTAGAGTTAATCGTAGTTAGCACGATGATTAAGCTTGAAAATGGGAGGTGATCCCATTAGCTTAATCTTGGGGCAATTGGGCCCCTGAAAAGATTCAAATTGGGCCGAATGGAGCGAACCATTCGGACCCTGATTGCACCAGGCGGTGCAACCGCCTAGGCCAGGAGGTGCAACCGCCAGGGCTGCGAGGCTGGGCGGTGCAACCGCCCCAGCCAAGAGGTGCAACCGCCCAGAGCTCAGTCTTCGAGCTAGACTGGGCGGTGCAACCTCCTCTGTCAAGAGGTAGCACCGCCAGAGCTCAAGTTTCGAGCTCTGCCAGGCGGTGCAACCACCGAGCTCAGTCTTCGAGCTCTGGCAGAGAGGTGCATCAGCCTGAGCTCAGTCTCGAGCTCTGCCAGGTGATGCAACCATCGAGCTCAGTCTTCGAGCTCTGGCAGAGAGGTGCATCAGCCTGAGCTCAGTTTCGAGCTCTGCCAGGTGATGCAACCACCGAGCTCAGACTTCGAGCTCTGCCAGGCGGTGCAACCACCGAGCTCAGTCTTCGAGCTCTGCCAGGCGGTGCAACCATCGAGCTCAGTCTTCGAGCTCTGGCAGAGAGGTGCAATCGCCTGAGCTCAGTCGTCGAGCTCTGCCAGGCGGTGCCACCTCTCCAGTCAAGAGGTGCAACCGCCTGATCCCAGAATTCTGGGATTTGATCGATTTGATCGTTTTGAGCTCCAAATTTGAACTGGGTTGGGGCCTATAAATACCCCACCCATTCAGCACTGAAAAGATACAGATCTACACCGAATTCTTGATCTTTTCAGTGATTCTAAGAGCTCAAATTTGTGTAAAGTCCTAAAGTTCTCCTCCTTCTGTTCTTCAAGTCTTGAGTTGTAAAGAGAGGAGAGAAAGGATCTGTAAAGGTTGTCTCCTGAGCCTGTCAAAAGGAGAGAAACTGTAAAAGGGCAGTTAGCCTTCGCCCATTGAAGGAAGGCAGCTAGTTGACGTCGGTGACCTCGTCGGAGGAGGAAGCCAAAAGTGGAGTAGGTCAAGACTGACCGAACCACTCTAAATCTCTGGTTTGCTTTTACCTTGAGCACTTTATCATTACTGCAAACCTCCTACATTGCTACTGCCCTCTGGGCCTTTACGAACGAGTTTCTAAGCTCTGATCTTTCAGAATCTGCATTCAAACGTAAATCGTGTTTTCGTACGATCTTCACACTGTAGTTTACGCTTACATTCGGATTCCATTTATAACTGCAAATTGCTTTCTACGTAAAACGCTTTTCAAGGTTCAAAACTGCTTTTAGATGCAAAACTACATGTAGACGTAAAATTACGTTTAGACGTAAAACTGCGTTTAGACGCAAAACTGCGTTTAGACGTAAAACTGCGTTTAGACGTAAAACTGCGTTTAGACGTAAAACTGCGTTCAGACGTAAAACTGCGTTTAGACGCAAAACTGCGTTTAGACGCAAAACTGCGTTCAGACGTAAAACTGCGTTTAGACGCAAAACTGCGTTTAGACGCAAAACTGCGTTCAGACGTAAAACTGCGTTTAGACGTAAAACTACGTTTTGACGTAAAACTACGTTTGAACGTAAAACTGCGTTTAGACGTAAAACTGCGTTTAGACGCAAACTGCGCTTAGACGCAAAACTGCGCTTAGACGCAAACTGCACTGTGATTCTGCTTTTATATCGAAATCACTTTTTATCGGACGAACGCAGCTTTAGCTTTTAAATTGCTGTAAGATTTCCGCTGCACTAATTCACCCCCCCCCTCTTAGTGCTCTCGATCCTAACAATAACAAACTGGAATAATATTTCATTGATTTATTACTTGTTTGATTGAAAGAAAGGGTTACATCACTATTTATAGAGTTCCACCTATGATCCACCAGGACTTGGACTCTTAATAATAAATAAATATTAAATAAACCTCTACCCGACTCTAACTGAACTAAACAAACTCAATAAATATTATTTAAAAGCCCATAAAATAAAAGAGTCCTAATAATTCCTCCCTCTTCAAATCAGCCTTGTCTTCAAGGCTGAGTAGCATCAAACTTGGGGAGCTTCTCTTTCAATATTTCAGTCATAGGCTATCTACAATGCATCACAACCCATTGATCAAGTAAGTAGGGTCTCCACTTTTTGATAGTATAAGCAATAGGTCGGCCTTTCAGTGTAGTAATCGTTGCAAGAAACTCCTAGCACTATATAATCAATTTTATCTTTGAACATTTACTATCACAAGTAAAAATTTGTCCATTAGCGATCTTTACTTTGAATCTGTCACAGCATTCAATGTGGTAGGCTAATCGGGCTACAACTTTCCAGTTCATAAAATTATTAGTGCTACCCATATCAATCAAAACAGTGACAGGTTGATGCTCCAAAGTTCCTCTGATTTTCATAGTGTGTGGGTTAGCGTAGCCAGCAAATGCATGTACTATATGTGTGATGGCTTCAATATCTTCATTAGTTTTCATACTTTCATGATCGGAGTCCAACTCTTCTACTTTCGGTTCCTCTCTAATTGGCTCAATCATCAGAAGTTGCTCTTAATGAAATCGCAACTATCATGGTGCGAGGTTGACAAGCCTTAACTTCACACCGAATCTCTGGATTAAGCCTTTCAATAAATGTACCCAAAAGTTATCGTTCTATGGGAATCTCTAGCTTGATTTGATAATCTTTCAAACCTGCTCTGATATTCCAATACTGTAGAAGTTTGACGAGCTGTCCATCAATATTCTTATATTCTGATGTGCCGAAGCAATCAAGAAGCCATCTTTTGAATTCCTCCTATGAAGAAACTCAATGGAAAGTTTCAGACCAATCGTACCACTGGATTGCATCTCCATCAAGCTGGATTGAGGCCACTTCTACCTTGGATTCTTCTAGGGTTCTGTGAAAACGAAAAAAAAATTCCGCCCTAGAGATCCAACTGGTCGGATCCCCATCTTCCCATCTCGGAAATTCCACCTTCATGTGTGAATAGTTTTTATCACAGTCTTGGGGCCCTTTTCCTGTATTTCCAAATCTATGCAATGTAGAACTTGAGCTCTCATCTTGTTGAAACCCGCTAAAGTGATCCAACAAGCTCTTTTTAAAATCATGAAGGGTTTCTTGTAGCCGATTCTCAATTCTGGTTTGCAACGCTTCCATTAGCTGATTTTCAATTCTGATTTCCAATGCTTCTATTTGTGCTTTTACTGAGTTATCAGCAGCCATCACGTACGATTGCAAATCTGTAATCTCAACTCCTATTTTTGATGTCGGTCAAGGGCATCAGCATTGTTGATGCGAAGTTACGGAGGAGGTGGATGCCAAGGGCAATGCTGCGGTCACTGCGTTGGAGGAAGAGTTGCTGCCCTGTTTCTGTCGCTGCGTGGGGTAAGAGCGCCGGGGCTGGAAGGCGACTGCGTCGATGTGGCTACAACTGCTGCGACCCAAGGGGGCGATCGTCGAGCAGCGGGGTTAAGGCTGCGGTGATGGCAACTTGCGGTGATGGCAACCCGCGGTTGTGACAAAAGATGCTAAGTAAGGGGGAGGCGGCGTTGAAGCAGCCGAGGTTAAGAAGGAGAACCGGTGGTGCGTGTGCTGCTGGGGTTGAGGCAGGGCAGCGTACTTGCTGCGGTTGCTGCGTGGGAGGCAGCGATGCTTGTTGCGGTCACTACGCGGAGGGATCGCTGCTGCTGAGGGCTGGTAGGCAGTGATGGTTGTGTGGCTAGGGCAGTGCTGCCAAGGGCTCGCCATTACGGTGGCTGCAATAGTGCCGATGGGAGGTAGCGATGCTTGTTGCGGTCACTACATGGAGGGATCGCTACTACTGAGGGCTGGGAGGCAGCGATGGTAGTGTGGCTAGGGGCAGCACCGCCAAGGGCTCACTACTGCGGTGGCTGCGACGGCGTGGATGGAAGGCAGCGTTGCTCTGTCTCTGTCACACTACGAAAGGAGGCGCTGGTGAGAGGCAACGATGCTTGTTGTGGTTGCTGCATGGAGGGATCGCTGCTGCTGAGGGCTGGGAGGCAGCAATGGTGGCGCGGTTGAGGGCAACGCCACCAAGGGCTCGCCGCTACGGTGGTTGCGATGGAGGAAGAGTTGCTGCCCTATGTTTCTTTCACTGCGTGAGATGAGAGCGCCGAGGCTGAAAGGCAATGGTTGCGACTACTATGACCCAAGGAAGCGATCTCCGAGCAGCCGGGTTGAGGCTGCGGTGATGGCAACTAGCAACTACAGCAGCGGAGGCAGAACAAGAGGGAGGTGGCATTGAAGCAGCTGGGATTGAGGCTGCAATGGTGGCAATCAGCGGCTGCGACAACGATGTAGAGCAAGGGGGCTGCGGAAATAGTGCAGAGCAAGGGGGTTGAGGCTGCGGCAATGATGCAAAGCAAGGGGGTTGAGGTGTTGAAGTTGTCGGGGTTGAGGCTGCGGTGGAGAAGAGGAATCAGTGGCAGACGTCACCGGCCAGGAAATAGCGGTGACGGTGGCAGGGGACCGCAGCAATGGTGCATAGCAAGGGGATTGAGGCTGTGGCAATGAGACAGAGGTGCGGTGGGCTACAGCAAGGGAGCAGGCTACCAGGAAGTAGGGGTCGTGGCGCTGGAGAGGAGGAGGTTGGTGGTCGGGGAGCAACGGCGGCGGCAAGGATCGATGGGAGGCTACAGCAATAGAGGGCTCTGTTTCTGTCACACCGCAGAAGGAAATGTTATTGCTGGGGTTGAGAGCCAGTAGTGGCGGTGTGGCTAGGAGCAATATCGTCGAGGGCGAGGAGCAGAAAAGGAGTACCGAGGCTAGGTGCTGCCAAGGTGTGGTCCGCTGGCCAGAAATAGCACCGGTGGCCCTTTCTCGGTTGCCCTGTTTTGGTTGCAGTAAGGAGGGGAGGTCGAGCAGCTGCAACTACGACCCAAGGGGAGGTGGGCGGCGATGGAGTAGGAGGCAGCGGTGGTGGCACGGCTAGGAGCAGCATCACCAATGATTGTCGAGGAGGGGAGGTCGAGCGACTTCGGCTGTGACCCTAGGGGAGTCGGGTGGCATTGGAGAAGGAGGCGGCGGCGGTGGCTCGAGTGGGAGGCGACCGGTGGTGAACGAGTGGCGGCAAGAGGCGGGGCGCAACGATAGCGGTGGAGTCACCTTGTAGCAGCGGGCATGTGGCTGCGGCTTCTTCTTCCTCGTTTTTTTTTTAACGCCGAGGATTGCTGCTCTGAGGAGCAAAGGCAATGGTGGAGAATGGGTTGCCTTGCAATGGCGGTGGTGGTGGAGAAGGGAGGTAGTAGGGGTGCAATTGACGGCTACAGACCTCTTCTCTCTCTTTCTTTCTTTCTTTCTTTTTTTTTCTTTTGAGATAACGAACTGTAGCGAGAACATTAAGGATCGCAACTCTGATACAAAATGATAGAACCCTAAAGTTTTATCGTAAAAGAAATGAACTGCAGCGAGAACATTGAGGATCGTAGCTCTGATACCAAATGATATAACCCTAAAGTTTTATCGGAAAAAAAATGGAAGAAATGGAAGAAAAGGGGATGATTGGTCGATCCTCTCGAAGCGATCAAGGAGGTCGATCCCCTCGAAGTGATCATCCCCTTTTTTTTCATTTCTTCCATTTCTTTTACGATAAAACCTTAGGGTCTATCAAAAATCATGTATGTTCTTGATATAGTGAGGCCTACGCCCGAGGAAGGGGCAAGCGAGGATGAGATTGCTCACTATATAAAGTACATGGATGACTCCACTCTTGCTCAGTATCATGTTGGGCTCCATAACTCCTGAGTTACAAAGACAACATGAAAAGATAGATGTCAGATCCATTCTTCTACATGTCTACAAACTATTTGAGGAACAGGGAAGGACTCAGCAATATGAGATATCCAAGAGCCTTTTCTGTACTAAGATGACTGAGGGGACACCGATTCAGAACCATGTCCTAAAGATGATTGAGTAGATAGAGAAACTCACAAGTCTAGGAATGGTCGTAAAGGATAACTTGTGTGTGAATTTTAATATGAATAAGCTTGAGGTGACTCTCCCTGAGCTCCTCAATATGTTGACGGAGGCAGAGAGTACTATCAAGAAAGAGAAGCCAGTTCTCTATACTAGTGAGACCAAAAAGAAAAGGAAAGCAAAAAAGTCCCTTAGGAAAGGCAAAGGTAAGGGCAAGGGTAAACCGGGTAAAGCAAAGGTTGCTAAGAAAGATCCGACAAAGGACAAAGGTCATTGCTTCCACTATAGCAAAGATGAGCACTGAAAGAGGAACTGCAAAGAGTACGTTGCAAAGAGGGCAAAACAAAAGCTTGGAGAAGCTTGAGTTACATTCATGATCAGTCTCCATTTGTTAGACTCTTATGATAACATATGGGTATTGGATACCGGTAGTGCTTATCATATTTGCAATTCATTGCAGGTTCTGGCAAGTTTTAGGGGATTGACGAGATGGACCTCTAGATGGACAATGGAAAAAAAGTTACTATAGTAGCTATTGGTGAGGTCACCCTACATCTACTTGGTAGAGCTATTATTGCATTGGATATATGCTATTTTGTTCGTTTTATTATCAAAAATATTATTTCCATTTTGTGTTTGATAGTTAGTGGATATAAATTAGTTTTTGAGAATAATGGTCGTTCAATATTATTAGATGATGAGATCATCACGAAAGAAACATTGCATAATGGTTTGTTTATACTAGACACTACTCAACGTTTCATGAATGTATGTCCAAGAGGTAATGAGATGAGGTGAATAGTGCATACTTGTGGTATTGTAGGCTAGGTCACATCCATGAGGGAAGGATCCAAAAGTTACTAAATGATGGATATCTAGATCCATTCGACTATGAGTCATATGCAACTTGAGAGTCTTGCTTTCATGGAAAACTGACCAACTCTCTATTGAATCTCGTATTTTGATGATGAAACCACTTGATATATGTATATGTTTTAATCTGCATTTTGAGTGATGCAGGATGCATTGATCAGGATGAGACAATTAAAGCAGGAAAAATCATGTTATGCCGGAGGAACATGTTAGAAGATTGGACGTCGGGTCGGTGGATCGGTCGACATATCGACAGAAGGCTTCGGGCCGTGGACTCGGGCATCGGGCCAAGAAGAGTGGGTATTGCGCCAAGGATATCGGAGTTGCAAAGTCAATTGGCCGATTGGGCAATAGGCCGCAGGAGAGGACGATGCGCCGAAGAATCGGACGAAGCGTCGAGGGACCAATGACATGCCGGACAACTTGGTTAATTGCTTAGGATTAATTGTCTCGACCAAAGTTTGCTTTATATGTGCAGGATTAACTACGATGGAAGAAAGCAGGAGTTGCGTCGGAGTGAAGACTATGATCACGTTGGGAGTTCGAGAATTCGACAGAAGTTCGGACGGTCGTCGGAGGTTCTACGGGAACAAATCCAAGAAGTCCAGGAGCTTGCCAAAGAAGCTTGTTGGAACTCGCCAAGTGGATTAGCGCAAGTCTAGGAGTTTGCCAGAAGTCCGCCGGAGCATCGCCGAAGGTTCGTCGGATGTTCGCCGGAAGTTCGCCGGAAGAAGCGATTGATGCACCGGAGTAAGTTGTAGTAAATGTCTTAAGAAATATCGTAGTTAGCATGTAGATTAAGTTAGGAATGGGAGGTGATCCCATTAACTTAATATGGGGGTAATTGAGCCCTTAACAGACCTAAATTGGGCCGAATGGATCAACCCATTCGGACCAGAATTCCTGCCAGGTGGTGGCAACGCCAGGGTCGGTGGTGGCACCGCCCAGGAGATGGTCTCCCAGGAAAGCTGGGCGGTGCAATCGCCCAAGTCAGTCTCCGAGCGAGACTGGGCGGTACAACCGCCCTTGATAGGCGGTGGAACCGCCTAAGCTCGATCTCCGAGCTCTGCCAAGCGGTGCAACCGCCCCTGACAGGAGGTGGCATGGCCCAGAGGCTCAGTCTCCGAGCTCTGTTAGGCGGTGCAACCGCTAGACCCCAGAATTTCGAGAGATGACAGTTTTGAGCTCGAAATTTAAACTGGTTTGGGGCCTATAAATACCCCACCCTTTTAGGAATGAAAGAGGAATCCAAAAGCACCAAAAGCTTGATCTTCCTCTATGATTTTAGAACTCAAAAGTGTTGTAAAGTCTAGAAGTTCTCCTCCCTTTTTTCTTCCAAGTTTTGATCTTTCAAGAGAGGAGAGAAAAGTTTGTAAGGGTTGTCTCCTAATCCCGTTAAAAGGAGTCAAACTATAAAAGGGTGGTTGGCCTTCGCCTATTGAAGGAAGGCCTTTAGTGGACGTCGGTGACCTCGTTGGTGGAGGAAGCCAAAAGTGGATGTAGGTCATGATTGACCGAACCACTAAAAATCTCGGTTTGTATTTACTTTGAGCATCGAATCGGCGTTAAGACGGAAATCTATTTTATCGTATGAACATCATATTTCAGTTTACGCTTACATTCTAATTTCTATCTTAACTGCAAACTGCCTTCCTTACTTTACTTCAAATACGTTTCTGTAAGCTTTCAAAGTTATTATCTGCATGAAACGACTTTTACGTCGGAATCAGATTTCAACGTACGAACGCAGTTTTAATCATCGAAAGTTTTTTACTGCACTAATTCACCCCCTCCCCTCTTAGTGCTCTTAATTCTAACAATTGATATCAGAGCCTGGTATTTCTCATTTCGGATTTACACCTGAGAGAAATGGCTCTTCATGGCTTTCAAGAGGGCTTTTTGGTTGTTTGTCCACCATTGTTTAGCGGATTGGACTACACTTATTGGAAAACTCGAATGAGAGTTTTCTTGATTTCTATGAATTTGGATTTATGGAATATTATTGAAAATGGTTTTCAACTTCCCTCTAAACCGATGAACGAATGGTCGGATTTGGAGAAGAAGTATTTTTCTTTAAATGCAAAGGCTATGAATGCCTTATTTTACGCTTTGGACAAAAATGAGTTTAATCGAATTTCTACGTGCGAAACGATTTTTGATATTTGGCGAACACTTAAAATCATGCACGAGGGAACTAGTAGAGTCAAAGACTCGAAAGTTAACATTTTATTGCATGATTTTGAGCTTTTTCGAATGCAACCAAGTGAGACTATAGGCGACATGTACACCCGTTTCACGGATGTCGACAATAATCTAAGAGTTCTTAGTAAATCTTTTTCGAATTTTGATCTCATAAGCAAGATCTTAAGATCCCTTCCAAAAAAATGGGATCCTAAAATAACCACAATACAAGAGATAAAAAATTTAAATGATTTTCTATTAGAAGAATTAATCGGGTCATTAATGACCTATGAAATGACACTTATGGAACATTTTGAAATTGAACTCCGGACAAATGAATACCACTTGAGCGATGACTCAAGTGATGAGGACAATGATGAACTTGAACTTCGAACATTAAATCTTAATAAGTTTATTAAACAAAAATCTAAAATAAATAATGAACTTGAACGGAGGAAGAGGCCAAAGAAGAGGAAGGCAACCAAGGATGAATCAAGAACTTCCAAAGGTGAAATGGCGAATTGGGCTTTGACGGGCTTCGACTACAAGGTAAGTAACTCAACTCTCTTGAATTATTTTGAAATTACGTGATGTTTTCCATAATGCATTTTCTTTTTTAGAATAATTATTTTTCTTAAAAATTATATATTAAAAAAAATTAAAAATGCAAGAATATGATCATGCTCATAATTTTGAAAATAATAATAAAAATTACATGTTTTATGTTAATGGAATAAAATATTAGATTTAAATCTAATGATCATATGTATGTTTTTCTTAAAAAGAAAAAAATATGTATCTTGATTCTTTCCGATTTTGATTAAAACCATGCTTGATGTATTAATAAAAATATTAAAAAGTTTCATATTATGCTATATGTGGTTAAGAAGTAATAATGTGTATCATGTTGACTTCCATTGTTATTTCTTGATTTTGATTAAATAAAATCATATTTGAAGAAATGCATAATGATATAATATTAAATATTTTGATACCATGATTGATAATTTTATCCATGAGATTTTAAGTTATACATGAAAATAAGCATGTGTTATTTTTATGAGTGTATTTGAAAAACATATGGCAAAACCATGTCCGAATGCATGAAAGTGTTAAATTTCATTTTCGGATTTTCTTGATCCTAACAATTCATTTTTGAGAATCTATTGATCTCGATGGTTTTATGATGAAATTCATTTTTCGATCCTAAACGTTGATGCATGTTTTTATAAATAAAAAAGCATACTAACATGAAATCAATCACTTAAAATGAAATACTTAAAAAAAGGAAAAATATATTATCAAAGAAATCATGAATCTACTTATATTATCAATTTTGTGAATCATAAAAGTAATTTTGATGATTTGAATTTGAAATGAGTTTTATCAAAATCATGATCTTGATTTCTTGGAATAACATGAGATTTTCCTTGATGATCATCTCGATTATTTAAAAGGAGATTTGTCGAAATGATTCATGGAATTTTTGATTCATGACTTGATCCTTCATTTGTTTATGAGATGGTTGAAATCTTTGTACCTTTGAATTCTTCCCTTCTCCCTTCGATTTTTGAATTTATGCATGTTATATGTTGAAGATTTGAAACCATGTTTCCATATCATGCATACCCCAGAAATGTTGTTTTGACAAAATGAATGATGATTTTTCTCTTGAATATAACTTGTGATATTTTCTTTTGAATCATCATCTTGATTTCTCGATATTCGATACATGAAATTTTATTATGAATCAAGATTTTTTGTTTAATCGATCTCCTAAGATTTTCTTTCGATTATTTATGAGAAGGTTTTTCAAAAAGAAATCATGTCTTTTGGTATTCATATGTTTAATCTTTCACGATATGATCTTTATGCAATTCCTTGTATTCCTGAAATGTTTATCTCATCACCCAACTAATTCTTCTTGATATTCTTTATGTGATGATATGAATGCATGAAATATTCATAAATTTGTAATGATGTATGCAATACTTATGATAATGATGTACATGATGTATTGCATATGATGTGTATCATGAATGCTTTAAATGATGAATGTTTGATATCATGATCAACATGTTGATAAATGCTTAAAAAATTTAATGCTTGAATATCATGTATGATATGCTTATAATGATTGATTTATTTATATCATGCATGAAAAATGAAATGTATGGTTTTGAAAATATGCATATTTTAATTTGAAAATATAATGATAAGATTGATACTTACCTTTGTCATGATTTAGAAATTGATTCAAAGGGTCTTCCCTTCTTTTTGACAATGACAAAGGGGAGCAAGAATTTCTAGCATGGATATCATGAAAAGAGGCAAACTAGCTAGCTTGCACAATTCAAGATGAAAGCAAAAATTGTACTTCTCAAAAGAGAAGAAATTGCTATCTTGAACATCACCGATAATTGCTAGCTTGAAATCTCAAGAAGAAGCAAAACATGCTAACGTGCACATCTAGCAAACTTGCATATTTCAAGAAGCAAGAGTTGCTTTCTTGAACATCTCTAAATTGCTAGCTTGCATGTTCTAAAATGTTGTAACATTGCTAGCTTGCAAGATGTAGAGCTTGCTATCTTGAACATCTTAAGAAACAAAAATTACAAAAGTGCTATCTTGCCTATCTCAAGAAGCAAAACATGCTAACTTGCGTATCTAGCAAAGTTGACAAAATTTACATATTTCAAGAAGCAAGAATTGCCTTCTTGAACATCTCTAATTTGCTAGCTTGCATGATGTAGAAGTTGCCATCTCAAAAAAAGCAAAAGTGCTATCTTGTATGTTGTAAAACTTGCATATCTAAAACTTGATAGCTTGAATGTTCTAAGCATGATATAACACTTGCTAAATTTTCTAGCTTCAAAACTGCATGATGATAAAACTTGATATTATGTTTTTCATGCAATGAGTTGAACTTATATCACAAACACAAGAATAGTTGTACTTCTCCTTTTTGTTGATGACAAAGGGGGAGAAGTATGTTGATGACATGACATGTTATGCATAAGTTTATGATAACATGTTGCTTGGATTTTTTGAATCCAAGAGTTTCTATCAATATGGCATATTGATAGGGGGAGTTTGTTTAAACTCCGATAGTTAAGGTTAACTCCATCATCAAGTGGTTGTCATCATAAAAAAGGGGGAGATTGTTGAATCTCGTATTTTGATAATGAAACCACTTGATATATGTTTATGTTTTAATCTGCGTTTTGAGTGACGCAGAATGCATCAATTAAGATGAGACAATTAAAGCAGGAAAAATCATGTTGTGCCGGAGGAACATGTTAGAAGATTGGACGTCAGGCCAGTGGATCGGTCGACATATCGATAGAAGGCTTCGTGCCGTGGACTTTGGCATCGGGCCAAGAAGAGTAGGTATTGCACCAAGGATATCGGAGTTGCGGAGTCAATTGGCCGATTGGGTAATAGGTCACAGGAGAGGACGATGCACCAAGGGACCAATGACATGCCGGACAACTTGGTTAATTACTTAGGATTAATTATCTCGATCAAAGTTTGTTTTACATGTGCAGGATTAACTATGATGAAATAAAGATATGCAACAGGAGTTGCACCGGAGTGAAGACTATGATCACGTTGTTGGGAAATCATTGGGGGCGACATCATATGCGCAGCGGAAGAACAAGAAAACAAAAATCCCCGATTCCCAAAAAGATGTTCGTCGTCGTGCGAAGATTAGTACGCAAAATCCGCAAAACACAAAACTGCGTATATAGATTGTGTTACCTAGGGAGATCATATATCCCTGTTTCCTTGCAGATCCTTAGGAGAGGGTGAAGGAGGTCAAGCGTCCTCCTCTCTAGCGGTGATCCACACAGCAGGGTTGCGACGACGCTCCTCAAAACTCCAGGCCTACTCTGAGGTGGAGAGGGAGAGGAGAATAGGAAGGGCAAGCAAAGACTCTAGCCTATGAGGCTATGAATCCCTCCTATTTATAGAGATCCCATGTCAAACCCTAATAGGTCCTTCCCTAGTGGGTATTGGATCTGCATCCAATAAGACAAAGGCTCCGTCGGATATCTCATATCCGAACCTCTACTCATCGCAATGCCTACCATGTGTGTGTGACCCTCTAGGCCCAATATCGAGTTGGCCGTGAGTCATACCTGTCAGAACTCCTTCTAACTCAGTGAATTATTATCTCTGTAATAATTCACTCGACTCATCGACTACGGACGTACTAGGCCACTACGCCGTAGTCCCCAGACAATACAGGGGAATCCAATCCATTGGACCTTTCTGTCCTCAGTTACCATGTACCTATAGTCCCTCATCCATCTAATATCCCAGAGACCGTATATCGAGCATGGTGCTGTCAGACCCATACGGTTTCTACTCAAGTCTCGCTCTAATCGGATTCTCCCGGAGAACTCTTTCTCTCTCAACCCGAATGACCCTGGCCAAGGATTTGTCTGAGCAAGAACACATGGGATATTCCTCTCATGACGTCGAGAGTGGATGATCCTCTATCGACACTCAATAGCCCTCGTAAGGTCGACTACCACTCCCAATGACCAACTGTACTAGATCTGGGACAGCCAAACCTATAAGTCTGGTATCAAAGAGTGGAGCACTCATACAGGACATCCTTGGTGTCTCAAGTCTAAGGACCAGATACACCACTAGGACTACGGAATCGCTGTCTGACAATAAGGCATCATCAACCATCCAGCATTCCGTAAGCGGATCAATTAGTGAACTCATTCTCCAATGAGCACCTGTACTGTATCCCTAGTGTCCCTACACGAGCAGCTATGAGACCAGCTGCATCCATCATATGGACGGGTATACAGCACACTAGTCTATCCGGTTATCACGATGTCCCTCTCGAGTAACCTATGACCGGGATTATTTAGGATATGTGTTTAAAGGTGAATCGATATCATTATCGTGATCTCATCACGATCCGATTCCCATTGCACAAATCCAAGGACATCACAATATATATATATGCATTTATGCAATAGTTATAAAGTGATATACGCCAAAATATAATAAGCAAAAAGATTTTGTATCAAGTCACACGTGCCATCACTCACGTGATTGGCTTGCTGGGCACCTATGACTAGCAATCTCCCACTTGACCTAAAGCCAATCACCTATGTATCTGATCCCTATCAGACTCTTGTGACGCTCAAAGACAATATGAGACAACGGCTTTGTCAGTGGATCTGCAATGTTATCTTCGGATGGAACTCTTTCCACTGCTACATCTCCTCGGGTTACGATCTCTCTGATAAGCTGGAACCTCCTCAGAACACTTCTGATGAGACTCGGGTTCCCTTATTTGAGTAATCGCCCCATAGTTGTCGCAATATAAGGAAGTCGACTTCTCGCTATTCGGAACGACTCCCAAATCTATGATGAACATCTTCACCCAGACTCCCTCCTTTGCTGCATCTGATGCAGCAATGTACTCCGCCTCTGTGGTCGAGTCAGCAGTGGTATCTTGCTTGGAACTCTTCTAGCACACTGCTCCCCCATTCAAGGTGTACATATACCTTGAATTCGACTTGCTATCATCGACATCAGACTGAAAACTTGAGTCAGTGTAGCCTTCAACCTTAAGGCTATTACCTCCATATACTAGTAAAAGATCCTTAGTCCTTCTCAAGTACTTAAGGATACACTTTACTGCTTTCCAGTGCTCCAAGCCTGGATCCGCCTGATACCTGCTCGTGACACTCAGAGCATTCGCTATATCAGGCCTAGTACATAGCATGACATACATGATAGACCCTATTGCTGAGGCATAAGGTATCATATTCATGTTTGCCCTTTGGAATTTTCCATGCCAAACCTTTTGACAATGGTTTCTATGTACCTGGACTGGGACAAGCCAAGCATCCTCTTGGATCTATCTCTATAGATTCTAATCCCCAAGATATAGGATGCTTCCCCTAAGTCCTTTATGGAGAAGTGTCTAGATAACCAAGTCTTTACTGTGGATAGCATTCCTACGTCATTCCCAATGATGAGGATGTCATCCACATATAACACCAAAAAGGTGATAGCGCTCCCACTTACCTTTCTGTATACACAAGGCTCATCTTCGTTCTTAACGAAGTCATAAGATCTGATTGGCTCATCAAATCTTATGTTCCAACTTCGGGAAGCTTGCTTTAGTCCATAAATGGATCTAAGCAACCTACACACCTTATCTGGGCAGTTCTTGGACACGAATCCCTCAGGTTGCATCATATACACCTCCTCCTCGAGGTTCCCGTTGAGGAATGTGGTTTTCACATCCATCTGCCAGATCTCATAATCATAGTGTGCTGCAATAGCCAATAGAATTCTGATGGATTTTAGCATTGCTACGGGTAAGAAAGTTTCGTCGTAGTCAACACCTTGCCTTTGACGATACCCCTTAGCCACTAGCCTTGCTTTATAGGTCTCTACCTTTCCATCTACTCCGATCTTTTTCTTAAAGATCCACTTGCAACCGATGGGTACAATACCTTCGGGCGCATCAACTAGGTTCCAAACCTTATTGGAGTACATAGAATCCATCTCAGAATTCATGGCTTCTTGCCACTTCCCAGAGTCTATACTCATAATAACCTCCTCGTAGGTCTGAGGATCAATATCCTCAGCATCCTCTCCTCTAATATGTCTCACATATCTCTCAGGAGGATGAGATACTCTATCAGACCTGCGTAAAGTTGAAACTTGTGTATTAGGTACCTGAACAGACTCGGGCTGTAGAGTGGTGCTTGAGCTTGGTTCTCTAACTTCGCTCAACTCTATCATTCTCCCACTGTATCCGCCAAGAATGTGTTTCTTCTCAAGGAACACTGCTCTCTTAGCTACAAAGACCTTTTGGTCCTCGAGATGATAGAAGTAATACCCACAAGTTTCCTTGGGGTATCCCACAAATATGCATCGCTCTGTCCTTGATTCTAACTTATCGGGGTTGTGTCTTTTAACGTGGGCTGGGCAGCCCCAAATCTTAACAACCTTAAGATCAGGCTTCTTCCCTTTCCATATCTCATATGGTGTAGACACTACCGACTTAGTTGGAACTCTGTTCAGAAGGTAAGCTGCGGTTTCTAGGGCATATCCCTAGAATGAGATGGGTAGGTCAGCGAAACTCACCATGGACCGTACCATATCTAATAATGTACGATTTCTCCTTTCAGAGACACCATTGAGCTGAGGTGTATAAGGAGGTGTCCATTGGGATAATATCCCATGGTCCTTGAGGAACTGAGTAAACTCTGTACTTAACTACTCACCTCCTCGATCTGATCGAAGAGTTTTGATACTCTTTCCAGTCTGATTCTCCACCTCATTCTTATACTCTCTGAATTTCTCAAAGGCCTCGGACTTATATTTCATTAAGTACACATATCCATACCTTGAGAAATCATCAATAAATGTAATGAAGTAGGAGTAACCTCCAATGGCATGAGTTGACATGGGTCCACATACATCACTATGTATGAGCTCCAACAACTCATTGGCTCTCTCTCCAGTTCTACTAAATGGAGATTTGGTCAGTTTTCCACGAATGCAAGGCTCACAAGTTGCATATGACACATAGTCGAATGGATCTAGATATCCATCATTTAGCAACTTTTGAATCCTTCTTTCATGGATGTGACCTAGCCTACAATGCCACAGGTATGCACTGTTCAACTCATCTCGTTTCCTTTTGGACACATTTACATTCATGATATGTGGAGTGGTGTCTAACATAAATAAACCATTATGCAATGTTCCTTTCGTGATGATCTTATCATCTAATAATATCGAACAACCATTGTTCTCAAAAACAAATTTATATCCACTAACTGTTAAACATGAAATGGAGATAATGTTTTTGATAATAGAAGGAACAAAATAACATGCATCTAATGCAATAAAAGCTCCACTAGACAAATGTAGGGCGACCTCGCCAACAGCTAATACAACAACTTTTACTCCATTACCCATCTTGAGGTCCATCTCGCCTTTCTCTAGTCTCCTAGGCCTTGCCAGAACTTGCAACAAATTGTATATATGGTAAGCACTATCGGTATCCAATACCCATGTGTTATCATAAGAGTCTGACAAATGGAGACTGATCATGAATGTACCTGAAACTTCATCAAGCTTTTGTTTCGCCCTTTCTGCAAGGTACTCTTTGCAGTTTCTCTTCCAATGCCCATCTTTACCATAGTGGAAGCACTGGCCTTTGTCCTTTGCTGGGTCTTTCTTAGCAACCTTTGCTTTACCTTATTTGCCCTTGCCCTTTCCCTTCTTAAGGGACCTTTCTGCTTTCCTTTTCTTTTTGGTCTCACCAGTGTAGAGAACTGGCTTCTCTTTCTTAATAGTACTCTCTGCCTCCCTCAACATATTGAGGAGCTCTGGGAGAGTCACCTCAAGCTTGTTCATATTAAAATTCATTATGAACTGTGAAAAGGAATCTGGTAGGGACTGAAGCACAATGTCCACACACAAGTTATCCTCTAGGACCATTCCTAGACCTGTGAGTTTCTCTATCCACTCAATCATCTTTAGGGCATGGTTCTGAACCAGTGTCCCTTCAGTCATCCTAGCGCGGAAAAGGCTCTTGGATATCTCATATCGTTGAGTCCTTCCCTGTTCCTCAAAAAATTTGCGGACATGTAGGAGAATGGATCTGGCATCCATGTTTTCATGTTGTCTATGTAACTCTGGAGTCATAGAGCCCAACATATAGCACTGAGCAAGAGTGGAGTCATCAATGTACTTCACGTAGCGAGCGATCTCATCCTCGCTTGCCCCTTCTTCGGGCGTAAGCATCACTGTATCAAGGACGTACACGATTTTCTCCGCTGTGAGAACAATTCTCAAGTTACGGAGCCAATCCGTATAATTTGGACCAGTGAGGCGGTTGACATCAAGTATGCCACGTAAGGGATTTGAAAGCGACATTTTCTAAAAATAAAGATGTAGCAGAAATGAATAACATGCAGATTTTGCAAGAAATAAACTATCAAGATATGGACTTCTATCTTAATATGCTCCCACTATTTTACTAACGAGTCACGCGACACCCTCAGCACGTGAAACGGAAGTCTCCGACAGACTTCTAGTGGGGATCAGGATCCAATCAGCGTCTTAGTGTAACCTCGAGGGACTCGACCAATCACACTAAGCCTAAAAGGTAGGCAACTCTTGCCGATCACAACTCCTTGTGATTCCCGTCCTGTTCGGCCTCCAAATCACCATGGCCTCGAGGGACTCGACCAACCATGATGCTCGGTTAAGTCAACACCTTCGTTACAATATGAGTCTGATTTGATGATATACCCTCGAGGGACTCGACCAAGCATACCATGCCCTCAAGTCACCGGTGACATCTCTATGTCGTAAGCAAGATAGCGAATCGCGATATAGGTGAGTCTCGAGGGACTCGACCAACTCAACCTACACCGGGAATCGGTTCCTACTCATAACGATGGATGGCCACGTGGGTCAATCTAATTGCCTCACGTTTACCGACTTAATATTATCGAGAGATGTTTCTATAATTTGGTCTCCTAATATGATATGTCACACATATACATATTTAATATATATCTACATCGCATGCAAATATATATACATATCTAGTATGTGTATAAGCAATCACATCAGATGATCATGGACCACAACCTAATATGATTAGGCCCGAGCCAGTAGGCCTAATCACTCACATCAAGATTTATGTGTGCAACGGTGCATCTCCATGCCCTGTGATCGTCCATCTCGTCCTCGTCAATTCCGTCGACATCTTGATGCATCTCCATGCATCACGATCGTCCGTCTCGTGGGTCCCGCTATCGCCTCCACGCTCCCGCTGCGCCTCCTCATGTGATTACAACTTAATCATAGGCACGCAGGCCCGACAATAAACGAGAAATATAATGGAGGTTCGCAGACCTCAATAATAATAATCACAAGTACACACATCACACGGTCCATGATCATCCGTCCACACATCATACATCACATGTATAAATAATCATCATCATGTAGGACTACTAGATAATAATAAAAATAATAATCAACTAAACCTTTTAATTAATTAATATTTTCTGAAATCAGGGACATGTAGGGAATTTCTGAATTTATAGGGGTATTTTTGTAATTTGGACAAAAGATAGAAACTGGAATTTCTTAAATTCCGAGGGGTAAAACTGTCTTTTTTTCCAGAAAACCCTAATGCCCTACTATCCTTTGCTGCTGCCGCCGCCGCCACCACCCTACTGGCGGCGGCCTGTGCGGCGGGGCGAGGGCGCTGCCCTCGCCTGCAGGCGACACGCTCGCTGGCGGCGCTGTCGCTACAGGTGGGCTCCCCCTTCGGGCGTCGCTGCCTCCGCAGGCGGTGTTGTCCCGCCGGGCGGCCGCCCCTGTGGGGGGGTTTCGCCCGCGGGAGCAGCGGCGGCAGGCGTCGCGCGTCGCTGCCCTGCGGCGGCAGGCACCGCTTCCTTTCGGTGGCATGAGTCGTGCGTCGCTGCCCTACGGCGGCAGGCGCCGCTTCCTTTCGGCGGCAGGCGCCGCTGCCCTGCGGCGCCTCTGCCCGTGGGTTGCCAGCCCCGCCGGCAACAATCCTGCTGCAAGCAGGCCGCCGGCCGGCTGTGCTGCACGCACGCAGATCGAGGGCAGCAACTGTTGCTGCCCTTTCTCGCTTTTGCGTCAACGATTTTGACGTCAAAATTCTTCCTAAACACAATACACGCAGTTCAAAACCAATCATTCGCACGAACAACCTGGCTCTGATACCATTGTTGGGAAATCATTGGGGGCGACATCATATGCGCAGCGGAAGAATAAGAAAACAAAAATCCCCGATTCCCAAAAAGATGTTCGTCGTCGTGCGAAGATTGGTGCGCAAAATCCGCAAAACATAAAACTGCGTATAGAGATTGTGTTACCTAAGGAGATCGTATATCCCTGTTTCCTTGCAGATCCTTAGGAGAGGGTGAAGGAGGTCAAGCGTCCTCCTCTCTAGCGGTGATCCACACAGCAGGGTTGCGACGACGCTCCTCAAAACTCCAGGCCTACCCTGAGGTGGAGAGGGAGAGGAGAATAGGAAGGGCAAGTAAAGACTCTAGCTTATGAGGCTGTGAATCCCTCCTATTTATAGAGATCCCGTGTCAAACCCTAATGGGTCATTCCCTAATGGGTATTGGATCTGCATCCAATAAGACAAGGGCTCCGTCGGATATCTCATATCCGAACCTCTACTCATCGCAATGCCTACCATATGTGTGTGACCCTCTAGGCCCAATATCGAGCTGGCCGTGAGTCATACCTGTCAGAACTCCTTCTAACTCAGTGAATTATTATCTCTGTAATAATTCACTCGACTCATCGACTACGGACGTACTAGGCCACTACGCCGTAGTCTCCAGACGATACAGGGGAATCCAATCCATTGGACCTGTCTGTCCTCAGTTACCATGTACCTATAGTCCCTCATCCATCTAATATCCCAAAGACCGTATATCGAGCATGGTGTTGTCAGACCCATACGGTTTCTACTCAAGTCTCGCTCTAATCGGATTCTCCCGGAGAACTCTTTCTCTCTCAACCCGAATGACCCTGGCCAGGGATTTGTCTGAGCAAGAACACATGAGATATTCCTCTCATGACGCCGAGAGTGGATTATCCTCTGTCGACACTCAATAGCCCTCGTAAGGTCGACTACCACTCCCAATGACCAGCTGTACTAGATCTGGGACAGCCAAACCTATAAGTCTAGTATCAAAGAGTGGAGAACTCATACAGGACATCCTTGGTGTCTCAAGTCCAAGGACCAGATACACCACTAGGACTATGGAATCGCTGTCGGACAATAAGGCATAATCAACCATCCAGCATTCCGTAAGCGGATCAATTAGTGAACTCATTCTCCAATGAGCACCTGTACTGTATCCCTAGTGTCCCTACACGAGCAGCTATGAGACCAGCTGCATCCATCATATGGACGGGTATACAGCACACCAGTCTATCCGGTTATCACGATGTCCCTCTCGAGTAACCTATGACCGGGATTATTTAGGATATGTGTTTAAAGGTGAATCGATCTCATTATCGTGATCTCATCACGATCCGATTCCCATTGCACAAATCCAAGGACATCACAATATATATATGCATTTATGCAATAGTTATAAAGTGATATACCCCAAAATATAATAAGAAAAAAGATTCTGTATCAAGTCACAAATCACTCACGTGATTGGCTTGCTGGGCACCTATGACTAGCACACGTTGGGAGTTCGAGAGTTCGACGAAAGTCCGGATGGTCGTCGGAGGTTCTGCGGGAACAAATCCGAGAAGTCCAGGAGCTTGCCAAAGAAGCTCGTCGGAACTCACCAAGTGGATCATCGCAAGTCTAAGAGTTTACCGGAAGTCCGCCGGAGCATCGCTGAAGGTTTGTCGGATGTTCGCCGGAAGTTCGCCGGAAGAAGCGATTGATGCACCGAAGTAAGTTGCAATAAATGTCTTAAGAAATATCATAGTTAGCATGTAGATTAAGTTAGAAATGAGAGGTGATCCCATTAACTTAATCTGGGGTAATTGGGCCCTTGACAAACCCATATTGGGTCGAATGGATCAACCCATTCGGACCAGAATTCCTGCCAAGCAGTGGCACCGCCTAGGAGATGGTCTCCCAGGAAAGCTGGGCGGTGCAACCGCCCAGGTTAGGCGGTAGCACTGCCTAGGCTTAGTCTCCGAGCGAGACTGGGCGGTTCAATCGCCCCAGTCAGGAGGTGGCACCGCTTGGGCTCAGTCTCCGAGTGAGACTGGGCGGTGCAACCGCCCTTGATAGGTGGTGGAACCACTTGAGCTCGGTCTCCGAGCTCTGCCAGGTGGTGCAAACGCCTCCATCAAGCGGTGGCACCGCCTAGAGGCTTAGTCTTCGAGCTCTGCCAAGTGGTGCAACCGCCCCTCACAGGAGGTGGCACCGCCCAAAGGCTCAGTCTCTAAGCTCTGCCAAGCGGTGCAACCGCCCCAATCAGGTAGTGCAACCGCTAGACCCCGGAATTCCGGGAGATGACAGTTTTGAGCTCGGAATTCAAACTGGTTTGGGGCCCATAAATACCCCACCCTTTTAGCAATGAAAGGGGAACCCAAAAGCACCAAATGCTTGATCTTACTCTGTGATTTTAGAGCCCAAAAGTGTTGTAAAGTCTAGAAGTTCTCCTCCCTATTTTCTTCCAAGTTTTGATCTTTCAAGAGAGGAGAGAAAAGTTTGTAAGAGTTGTCTCCTAAGCCCGTCAAAAGGAGTGAAGCAGTAAAAGGATGGTTGGCCTTCGCCTATTGAAGGAAGGCTTCTAGTGGACGTCGGTGACCTCGTTGCTGGAGGAAGCCAAAAGTGGATGTAGGTCAAGATTGACCGAACTACTCTAAATCTCGGTTTACATTTACTTTGAGCATCTTATCTTTACTACAAACCTCCTTAGTAGCTTACTGCCTTTTGCTCATTTATGAATTTGTTTCATAGTTAAGTATTTTCTGAATCGGCGTTAAGACAGAAATCGATTTTATCGTATGAACATTATATTTCAGTTTACGCTTACATTCTGATTTCTATCTTAACTACAAACTACCTTCCTTACTTTACTTCAAATACGTTTCTATAAACTTTCAAAGTTATTATCTACATGAAACGACTTTTACGTCGGAATCGGATTTCAACGTACGAACACAGTTTTAATCGTTAAAAGTTTTCCGCTGCACTAATTCACCCCCCCCCTCTTAGTGCTCTTGATCCTAACACTCTCCTTTTAGTGGAACTAGAAAAAAAGCCGCTGAGCTGTTGGAACTCATACATAGTGATATATGTGGACCCATGTCAACTCATATCATAGGTGGTTACTCTTACTTTATTAATTTTACTGATAATTTCTCAAGGTATGGATATGTGTACTTGATAAAGTACAAGTCTGAGGCCTTTGAGAAATTCAGAGAGCATAAAAATGAAGTAGAGAACTAGATTAGAAAGAGTATCAAGATTTTTCGATCAAATCAAGGAGGTGAGTACTTAAGTATAGAGTTCACCCAGTTCCTCAAGTGATTCTATCACAATAGACACCTCTTTATACATCTTAGCTTAATGGTGTATCTTAAAGGTGGAATCATACTTTGTTATACATGGTGCGGTCCATGATGAGTTTCGCTGACCTACTCATCTCATACTGGGGGAACACCTTAGAAACCGCAGCTTACTTACTGAGTAGAGTTTCAATTAAGTCAGTAGTGTCTACACCATATGAGATATGGAAAGGGAAGAAGTCTGATCTTAAGATTGTTAAGATTTGGAGCTGCCCTGCCTACGTTAAAGGACACAACCTTGATAAGTTGGAATCGAGGACGGAGTGATGCAAGTTTGTGGGATACCCCAAGGAAACTTATATGTATTGTTTTTATCATCTCGAGGACCGAAAGATCTTTGTAGACAAGAGAGCGGTATTCCTTGAGAAGGAACACATTCTTGGTGGAGACAGTGGGGGCATGATAGAGTTGAGCGAGGTTGGAGAACCTAGCTAAAGCACCACTTCATAGCCCAAGTCTATTTAGGTACCTAACACACAAGTTTTAACTTTACATAGGTCCGATAGAGTATCCCATCCCCTCGAGAGATATGTGTGATATATTAGAAAAGAGCATGTTGAAGATATTGATCCTTAGACCTACGAGGAGGCTATTATGAGTAAAGACTCCGGGAAGTGGCAAGAAGCCATGAATTCTGAGATGGATTTCATATACTCTAACAATATTTGGAACCTAGTTGATGCACTCGAGGGTATTGTACTCATCGATTATAAGTGGATCTTCAAAAAAAAGATCGGAGTCGATGAAAAGGAAGAGACCTATAAAGCAAGGCTAGTGGCTAAGGGGTATCATCAAAGGCAAGGTATTGACTATGACGAAACCTTCTCACCCGTAGCCATGCTAAAATTCATCCGAATTCTATTGGCTATTGCAGCACACTATGATTATGAGATCTAGCAAATGGACATGAAAACTGTATTCCTTATTGGCAACCTCGAGGAGGAGATGTATATTACAGCCTAGGGGATTCATGTCCAAGGAATGGCCAGATAAGTGTTGAATCTCGGATTTTGATGATGAAGTCAATTGTCATTTGTTATCTAATCTATGTGTTGAGATAAGTGTGCAGGATTAACTACGATGAGATTAAGACAAGCAGCAGGAGTTGCCCCGGAGTCAAGATCATGATCACGTTGGGAGTTCGAGAGTTCGACGGAAGCTTGGACGGTCGTCGGAGGTTCAGAGAGAACAGATCCGAGAAGTCCAGAAGCTTGCCAAGCGAAGCTCGTCGGAACTCGCCAAGTGGATCGTCGCAAAGTCCAGGAGTATGCCGGATGTCCGCAGGAGGATCACCGAGGGTTATCGGTTGATCGACGGAAGTTGGCCGGAAACTCGCCGGAAGAAGCGATTGACGCATCGGAGCAAGCTGCAGGAGTTGTCTTAGAGATAATCGTAGTTAGCACGATGATTAAGCAGGAAAATGGGAGGTGAACCCATTAGCTTAATCTTGGGGCAATTGGGCCCCTGAAAAGATTCAAGTGGGTCGAATGGAGTGAACCATTCGGACCCTGATTGCACCAGGAGGTGCAACCGCCCCAGCCAGGAGGTGCAACCGCCTGGGCTGAGGGGTTGAGAGGTGCAACCGCCCCAGCCAGGAGGTGCAACCGCCTGGGCTGTGGGGCTGGGAGGTGCAACCGCCCCAGCCAGGAGGTGCAACCGCCAGGGGTGCACGGCTGGGAGGTGCAACCGCCCCAGCCAGGAGGTGCAACCGCCAGGGGTGCACGGCTGGGAGGTGCAACCGCTCCAGCCAAGAGGTTGCACCGCCAGAGCTCAAGTTCCGAGCTCTGCCAGGCGATGCAACCACCAAGCTCAGTCTTCGAGCTTTGGCAGAGTGGTGCATCAGCCTGAGCTCAGTCTCGAGCTTTGCAAGGTGATGAATTCACCAAGCTCAGTCTTCGAGCTATGGCAGAATGGTGCATCAGCTTGAGCTCAGTTTGGAGCTCTGCCAAGTGATGCAACCACCGAGCTCAGATTTCGAGCTCTGCCAGGTGATGCAACCACCAAGCTCAGTCTTCGAGCTCTGCCAGGTGATGCAACCATTGAGCTCAGTCTTCGAGCTCTGGCAGAGAAGAAGCAATCGGCAGAGCTCAGTCTTCGAGCTCTGCCAGGCGGTGCCACCTCTCCAGTCGAGAGGTGCAACCGCCTGATCCCAGAAATTCTGGGATTAGATCGATTTGATCGTTTTGAGCTCGAATTTTGAACTGGGTTGGGGCCTATAAATACCCCACCCATTCAGCACTGAAAAGGCACAGACCTATACCGAAATTGTGATCTTTTCTGTGATTCTAAAGAGCTCAAAAGTGTTGTAAATCCTTGAGTCTCCTCCTTCTGTTCTTCAAGTGTTCAACTGTAAAGTGAGGAGAGAAAGGTCTGTAAAGGTTGTCTCCTAAGCCTGTCAAAAGGAGAGAAACTGTAAGAGGGAAGTTTGGCCTTCGCCCATTGAAGGAAGGCAGCTAGTTGACGTCGGCAACCTCATCGGTGGAGGAAGCCAAAAGTGGAGTAGGTCAAGGCTGACCGAACCACTATAAATCTCTGGTTTGCGTTTAATTTCGAGCACTTTATCATTACTGCAAACCTCCCTCATCACTACTGCTCTCTGCGCTTTCACGAACAAGTTCTAAGTGCTGTTCTTCCAAATCTGGATTCAGACGTAAACTCGCATTTTCGTACATTACAGTTTACGTTTACGTTTGATTCTGCAGAACTGTTTTCTGCGCTTTTACGAACGAGCTTCCTTGCAGTTTACGCTTGCATTTTAATCCTATTAATAACTGCAATCTGTCCTCTACGATTTTACGAACGAGTTTTAACATTTAGACGTAAAACTGCATTCGGACGTAAATCGGCTTTCTTCGCTCAATCATCAGATTTCAGTTTACGTTTACGTCTTGATTTCAACTGCATACTGCCTTCTGCGAATATACAAACGAGTTTCAAAGTTTAGACGCAAATCTGCGTTTAGACGTAAAACTGCGTTTAAACGTAAAACTGCGTTTAGACGTAAATCTGCGTTTAGACGTAAAACTACGTTCAGACGTAAAACTGCGTTTAAACGTAAAACTGCGTTTAGACGTAAATCTGCGTTTAGACGTAAAACTACGTTTAGACGTAAAACTGCGCTTAGACGCAATCTGTGCTTAGACGCAATCTGCGCTTAGACGCAAAACTGCGCTTAGACGCAATCTGCGCTTAAGACGCAAACTGCACTTAGATACAAACTGAGAATTTGCTTTTGCATCATAATCGTTTTTGAACAAACGCAGCTTTTTGTTTTTTAAATTATTATAAAATTTCCGCTGCACTAATTCACCCCCCCCCTCTTAGTGCTCTTGATCCTAACAATTGGTATCAGAGCTCGGTTAACTCTCTAAAGGATTAAAACCCAAGAGAGATGGCATACGCCGGAAACCAAGAGGGGCATTCAATTACACGTCCACCCATGTTCAGTGGAACGGACTACACTTACTGGAAGACCCGAATGAGGATCTTTCTTATTTCTATGGATTTAGAACTGTGGAACCTTGTTGAAAATGGATTTTCAAAACCTTCTCTTCCAATGATCGATTGGAACGATTTGGAGAAGAAGACTTTCGCTCTTAATGCAAAGGCTATGAATGCCTTATTTTGCGCTCTTGATAAAAACGAGTTTAATCGCGTTTCAACGTGCGAAACTGCTTTTGATATTTGGCACACACTTGAAGTGACCCACGAGGGCACAAGTAGAGTGAAAGAGTCAAAAATCAATCTGTTGCTGCATTCTTTTGAACTTTTTCGAATGAAACCGAGTGAAACCATTGGCGACATGTTCACCCGTTTCACGGATGTCGTCAACGGTTTAAAAGGTCTCGGAAAGAGCTTTTCGGATTTTGAGCTTGTTAATAAGATACTAAGATCCCTTCCTAAGAGTTGGGATCCTAAAGTCACCGCCATTCAAGAGGCAAAAGATCTGCAAAATTTCCCTCTTGAAGAACTAATCGGGTCATTAATGACCTACGAAATGACCTGCAAAGCTCATGAAGAGCAGGAAGACATCCTTCCAAAGAACAGGAAGGATATGGCACTTAAGACTTCTGAATGCCACTTGAGAGAAAACTCAAGTGATGAGGATTGTGACGATGACTTGGCACTTTTGACAAGAAAGTTTAAAAAATTCTTCAAAAGAAACAAGTTTAAAAATGATGTGAAAAATAAACTTGAACCTAAGAAGGACCAGGTGATCTGCTATGAATGTAAAAAGCCGGGACATTACAAAAGTGATTGTCCCCAAGTCAAGAAAAGAACAACAAAGAAGAAGGCGCTCCAAGCAACATGGGATGATTCGAGCGCATCCGAGGAAGAAGAATCCAACACCGAGCAAGTTGCTCATTACGCCTTTATGGCCATCGAAGGGGAGGTAACGGATTTATTAGATGCTGATTTATCTTTCGATGAATTACTAAATGCCTTCCATGATTTATTTGATGAATGCAAAGTTATAAATAAGAAATACAAGTTGCTAAAAAAGCTACATGATAATCTTACTTGTGAGTTTGATAAGTTAAAAGTCGAACATCATGATAGTTTAAACTCATGTATCAAATGTCATGATTTAGAAACTATACAAAAAGAAAACTTGCTGCTTAAGGACACCTTGAAGAAATTCGAGGTTGGTAGCAAGTCATTAAACATGATCCTTACAAACAAGGGTCATGCTCCCAAAAGAAGTGGGATTGGATTTGTGAGGAGTCCTCACCGAAATCCAACTACCTTTGTAAAAGGCCCCACCTTACACGTTCAACGCCAAACCAAGTGCAACTTTTGTTGCAAATCTGGACACAAGACACATTGTTGTCCATTCAAGAAAATAAGTCCAAACAAATTAATTTGGGTTCCTAAAGGAACCATGATAAACTCTATGCAACATGATAGAAAATATAGATCTGTTTATGAGGCACCCAAAAGCAAATGGGTTCCTAAAGATCATCCGTTCCTATAAAAAAAGTCTAGGCCGGAGCAAGAAATAATGTTCTGCTCCTTAACTCTCAATGATCATAAACCAAGAATCAAAAAGGAACTCGCAACGCTTAAGTAACAAGTGGAAGCTATGAAATCACAAAAACGATACAATTAGAAACTTATGATATCCAAATTCACATACCCCCCTGATCTTCAAAACCTGTTCATCTACGAATTAATTCCTGTAGAAACTAAACATGTTATGATCTTAAAAGGGACACCAAACAAACATTCGTATGCACGTTAAAAGATCTAACAAAGAGCTTCTTCCTTAAATAAAAACTTATACGAAATCATGTAACAAACATCAATTGCACTGAAACTCTCCTCAAGGCAAACTCTCCTAAATCAAAACATCCTAAAAATGCTCACCTGCTGCAGGCGGTGGCACCTCTGCAGCTGGCGGTTGCACCTCCAGCCTTCACGGGTTGCCAGAGGTTGCACCGCTCCAGCCAGAGGTGCAACCGCCAGCAGCTCTGCCCTCTTAAAATCACGCTAGGGCCGGCTAAGGAAACCGACCCCAACTCACCCCCATTCCCTCCTCTACTCCTCCAAGACTCCTCCATTCCCACTTCACTCCTCTAAGCCTTCCAAATACCTCCCATTTCGGAGCTAAACATCAAAGAATCCTTCCTTCTCTTGAAGATTTCACAAAGGTATTCTCTAAGAAGCTCTTAAATTCTGTTTTGTTCTTCATTTTCTTTAGCTCATTATCATCCCTTTAAAACAGCAGTAGTAATGGGATCTAGAAGATCCTCAAGGGACAAGGGAAAGAGGAGAGTAGTAGAAGAGTTTGATCTCACTCTTTTTGATTCCAAAAACCATGCTGAAAAATTTCTCTCCTTCGAACTAAGAAGCATCAATAAGGGAAAATATGTAGATCTGAATGAACTAAGAGATGTAGAGACTATCCATTGGTTTGCAAACCTAAATCTACTTCCCATTTTGCAGATCAACGAACCCATTTATCCTAGACTAGTTCGATTGTTTTACAACAACATGCAAAAAGATGATGAAGAAAGGATATCAACCTATCTCTTAGGACAACACATTTCAATCACTGATAGATTCATTTGTGATATAATAGGTATCCCCATGAAAAGCATAGGACTTTACTTCAAAGGATCATGGGATGAAAATACAATTGGAACATCTTACGTTGACGCCTTAGGAACAATCCTTGCCAATCCTAACATAGAATCTATTTCTAAAAGCTGTGAACATCTAATGCCTTTTAACACGAAGATACTTCATCATATCATGACTAGTATAATTCTTCCTAAGCAATATCATCATGATGAAGTGAGTCAATTGGAATTAGGAATTATGTACCTAATCATGAAAGAACGTGACATTTGTCTTGGCTATCTGATCCAACAAAACATGTTGGAATTATCTACAAAAGATATGATGCTCCCATATGGTGGAATTATTACTAGAATAATGAAAGCTTACGACATTCAAATACCACTAGAAGAAGAAGTAATGAAATCAGATAGATACAGCATAATAAACAAAAATCTACTTCACCGTCTAAGATGTCACTATAGAAACGGTAACTGGGTTAGAATGCCTAGAAGAACTAATCCCCCTGAACCTGAACCTGAACCAGAGCCGGAAACCCCAATCTTTAGGAGTACCCACTCTCCTCCAATCTGTCCCTTTGAGGAAACACATCCGGTTGAGCAAACTCACACATCATCCATCGAAGATATCGGGATTCGGATGGACCGATTTGAGCAACGACAAGAACGGCTTGAACTTCGACAAGATCAAATCCTAACCGAGCTACAACAAATCCATCGACAATTTGATTCTTTATTTAGGCACTTTAATCTTCCACCTCATGAATAAGCTTGTATAAACATCTGATGTTTTTAATATGACATGTTGTAAACTCCTTATGAAGGACTCTGTCTTTATGGTTACCCGATATGCTATGGTTATCTTTGTAAGCATATTTGCAAACATCTCTTATTGTTTATCTCGTTTTTTGCACTGAAACTAAAAAGGTTTAAAAGTCTATGCCTTGAAAATATGAAGCAACATACCAATGTAAGTTGACAAGTTAGCAGTATGACATTGATATGGTTGCTATTATGATTGCTATCATGCCATGTATCAAACAAAAATTTGCATCATACGAACTGATATATTACCATGTAATGCAATGCTACACTTGCTGAAATAAAAATCCTGCTATGCAATATGATATAATGCTGCACATGAAATAATTGTGTTACTACATCAAAATTATTTTTCGGATGTTATTACTATTACATGCCTTGACAACGCTTGATCAAACAACATGTTGCAAATATTTTTAACCAAATGCATGTAAAAAATTCATTTTTCGGGTTGTATGCTAAAAATGGGATGTTCCCGTACTCTCTTATGAAAACTCCTTGGAAAATGACTTTCCTCCGTCAAGCAAAAACAATAAAGTGATATATGTGTCATGACTTCCTTTATTTGCTTGATAATGCTATCATGCTTTTTATTGATGACAAAGGGGGAGAAAAATATGAATTGATAAACACTATGTCATAGCTGAACTGCCATAATCATATCTATGTCATAGTTGCAAATACTTGAGTGATGCTATAAACAATGTTATGCCATCCTTGCATCACCATGAGATATGTGGAGAAAAATATGAATTGATATACACTATGTCATAGCTGAACTGCCATAATCATATCTATGTCATAGTTGCAAATACTTCAGTGATGCTATAAACAATGTTATGCCATCCTTGCATCACCAAGAGATATGTGAACATGTACTATAGTTTGCATCATATCTTAATTTGATATTGTGAAGAAAATGCAAACTTACTAGAGAATCTCAAATGTAAGCATCATGTAAAAAGTCCTTCGTAGCTTTATATGATTGCATGATGATTGGTTACAAACACTATCATACAAACTTGTTGATGTATGTCATGTCTTGACATAATTCTTGAAGAGATACATCATGATAGGCATCATGATGGGAGCATTGATAAGTTTAACTGATCTAACTTATCAATGCGTCACTTGAATTCAAAGGTCTTGAATTCAAGGTTGACTTATCTCAACTATGGCATATAGATAGGGGGAGTTAAGGATAACTCCTTTATCAATTGATTGTCATCATCAAAAAGGGGGAGATTGTTGAATCTCGGATTTTGATGATGAAGTCAATTGTCATTTGTTATCTAATCTATGTGTTGAGATAAGTGTGCAGGATTAACTACGATGAGATTAAGACAAGCAGCAGGAGTTGCCCCGGAGTCAAGATCATGATCACGTTGGGAGTTCGAGAGTTCGACGGAAGCTTGGACGGTCGTCGGAGGTTCAGAGAGAACAGATCCGAGAAGTCCAGAAGCTTGCCAAGCGAAGCTCGTCGGAACTCGCCAAGTGGATCGTCGCAAAGTCCAGGAGTATGCCGGATGTCCGCAGGAGGATCACCGAGGGTTATCGGTTGATCGACGGAAGTTGGCCGGAAACTCGCCGGAAGAAGCGATTGACGCATCGGAGCAAGCTGCAGGAGTTGTCTTAGAGATAATCGTAGTTAGCACGATGATTAAGCAGGAAAATGGGAGGTGAACCCATTAGCTTAATCTTGGGGCAATTGGGCCCCTGAAAAGATTCAAGTGGGTCGAATGGAGTGAACCATTCGGACCCTGATTGCACCAGGAGGTGCAACCGCCCCAGCCAGGAGGTGCAACCGCCTGGGCTGAGGGGTTGAGAGGTGCAACCGCCCCAGCCAGGAGGTGCAACCGCCTGGGCTGTGGGGCTGGGAGGTGCAACCGCCCCAGCCAGGAGGTGCAACCGCCAGGGGTGCACGGCTGGGAGGTGCAACCGCCCCAGCCAGGAGGTGCAACCGCCAGGGGTGCACGGCTGGGAGGTGCAACCGCTCCAGCCAAGAGGTTGCACCGCCAGAGCTCAAGTTCCGAGCTCTGCCAGGCGATGCAACCACCAAGCTCAGTCTTCGAGCTTTGGCAGAGTGGTGCATCAGCCTGAGCTCAGTCTCGAGCTTTGCAAGGTGATGAATTCACCAAGCTCAGTCTTCGAGCTATGGCAGAATGGTGCATCAGCTTGAGCTCAGTTTGGAGCTCTGCCAAGTGATGCAACCACCGAGCTCAGATTTCGAGCTCTGCCAGGTGATGCAACCACCAAGCTCAGTCTTCGAGCTCTGCCAGGTGATGCAACCATTGAGCTCAGTCTTCGAGCTCTGGCAGAGAAGAAGCAATCGGCAGAGCTCAGTCTTCGAGCTCTGCCAGGCGGTGCCACCTCTCCAGTCGAGAGGTGCAACCGCCTGATCCCAGAAATTCTGGGATTAGATCGATTTGATCGTTTTGAGCTCGAATTTTGAACTGGGTTGGGGCCTATAAATACCCCACCCATTCAGCACTGAAAAGGCACAGACCTATACCGAAATTGTGATCTTTTCTGTGATTCTAAAGAGCTCAAAAGTGTTGTAAATCCTTGAGTCTCCTCCTTCTGTTCTTCAAGTGTTCAACTGTAAAGTGAGGAGAGAAAGGTCTGTAAAGGTTGTCTCCTAAGCCTGTCAAAAGGAGAGAAACTGTAAGAGGGAAGTTTGGCCTTCGCCCATTGAAGGAAGGCAGCTAGTTGACGTCGGCAACCTCATCGGTGGAGGAAGCCAAAAGTGGAGTAGGTCAAGGCTGACCGAACCACTATAAATCTCTGGTTTGCGTTTAATTTCGAGCACTTTATCATTACTGCAAACCTCCCTCATCACTACTGCTCTCTGCGCTTTCACGAACAAGTTCTAAGTGCTGTTCTTCCAAATCTGGATTCAGACGTAAACTCGCATTTTCGTACATTACAGTTTACGTTTACGTTTGATTCTGCAGAACTGTTTTCTGCGCTTTTACGAACGAGCTTCCTTGCAGTTTACGCTTGCATTTTAATCCTATTAATAACTGCAATCTGTCCTCTACGATTTTACGAACGAGTTTTAACATTTAGACGTAAAACTGCATTCGGACGTAAATCGGCTTTCTTCGCTCAATCATCAGATTTCAGTTTACGTTTACGTCTTGATTTCAACTGCATACTGCCTTCTGCGAATATACAAATGAGTTTCAAAGTTTAGACGCAAATCTGCGTTTAGACGTAAAACTGCGTTTAAACGTAAAACTGCGTTTAGACGTAAATCTGCGTTTAGACGTAAAACTACGTTCAGACGTAAAACTGCGTTTAAACGTAAAACTGCGTTTAGACGTAAATCTGCGTTTAGACGTAAAACTACGTTTAGACGTAAAACTGCGCTTAGACGCAATCTGTGCTTAGACGCAATCTGCGCTTAGACGCAAAACTGCGCTTAGACGCAATCTGCGCTTAAGACGCAAACTGCACTTAGATACAAACTGAGAATTTGCTTTTGCATCATAATCGTTTTTGAACAAACGCAGCTTTTTGTTTTTTAAATTATTATAAAATTTCCGCTGCACTAATTCACCCCCCCCCTCTTAGTGCTCTTGATCCTAACAATAAGGTGTGTAGGTTTCTTAGGTCCATTTATAAACTAAAGCAAGCTTTCTAAAGTTGGAACATAAGATTTGATGAGGCAATCAGATCTTATGACTTCGTTAAGAATGAAGATGAGCCTTGTGTGTACATGAAGGTAAGTGGGAGCGCTATCACCTTCTTAGTGTTATATGTGAATGACATCCTGATCATTGGGAATGATGTAGGAATGCTCTCCATAGTAAAGGCTTAGTTATATAGACACTTCTCCATGAAGGACTTAGGGGAAGCATCATATATCTTGGGGATTCAAATCTATAGAGATAAATTCAAGAGGATGCTTGGCTTGTCCCAATCCAAGTACATAGACACCATTGTCAAAAGGTTTGGCATGAAAAATTCCAAGAGAGGTCTCATACTAATGAGACATGGGATATCGCTTTCTAAGAGTATGTCCCCAAAGACTCTTGAAGAAATGATGAACATGGATAGGATACTCTATGCCTCAGTGATAGGGTTGTTGAATCTCAGATTTTGATGATGAAACCAATCAATAAATATTTATATTTTAATCTGTGTTTTGAGTGATGCAGAATACTTTAATCAGGATGAGACAATTAAAGTAGGAAAAATCATGTTGGGCCAGAGGAACATGTTAGAAGATTGGACGTTGGGCCGGTGGATCGGTCGACGTATCGATAGAAGGCTTCGGGCCATGGATTTGGGCATCGAGCCAAGAAGAGCGAATATTGCGCCAAGGATATCAGAGTTGTGGAGTCAACTGACCGATTGGGCAATAGGCCGCAAGAGAGGACGATGTGTTGAAGAATCGGATGAAGCGTCGAGGGACCAATGGCATGCCAGACAACTTGATTAATGCTTAGTATTAATTGTCTAGATCGAAGTGTGTTGTTACATATGCAGGATTAATTACGATAGCAAGGCATGAAGCAAAATGAAGTCCTGGAGTCAAGGACGCGACTTCATTGGGAGTTCGCGAGTTCGTCGAAAGTCTAGACGTTCGTTAGAAGTTCTGGAGGAACCAATCGAGAAGTCTCGAAGCTTGCTAGAGAGCTTGTCGAAACTCGCCAAGAATATCATTGTGAAGTCCAAGAGCTTATTGAGAGTCTGCCGGAACATTGCCGAGAGATCGTCGGAAGTTCGCCGGAAGATCGCCGGAAGCTCGTTGGAAGAATAGACATAGGGACTTGTTTAGCATGGCAAATGTCTTAGGATTTCGTAGTTAGCACGTAATTGGGCTTGGATTTGGGCCAACCCAATTAGGGGCTAGTTAGGCCCATATAAGAAGTATGTTGGGCCTAATAAGAGGCCCAAACAGTACCCCAAGAAGTCTCATCGTCATAGCACAGTCTTTGAGACTGTGTCAGGTGGTGGTATTGCTAGTCTGGGCAATTGTACCACCCCTAGCAGGGTGCCAAGCGGTGGTACCACCAGTTTGGGTGATGGTACCGCCCAGCACTGCACCCCAGGCGATGGTACCACAAACCTAGGCGGTACCACCGCCCAGCACAATGTTAGTGTCGATTGACACTGGGCGGTGGTACCGCCCGACGCAGGCGGTAGTACCGCCCGTGCCCGAGGAACCCAGGATGGAAAAGTTTTAGGCTTTAAGTTTGATTCAACTTAAAGCCTATAAATACCCCTCTCATCTCTGGTTAAAGCACATAAGTATTGAGAGTAAAAAGTATAGAAACACTACTATAATCTTGTGTGAGCTCATCTCAAAGTTCTAAGGGTTAGAATAGTTTGAGAAAGGAGTGAATGAGGGTGTAAGGGTTATCTCCTAAACTGGATAAAAGGAGAATTGAGTTGTAAAAGGTGGTTAGTCTTCGCCTATTGAAGGAAGACCGTTAGTGGATGCCGGTGGCCTCGACGGAAGAGGAATTAGAGGAGTGGATGTAGGTCATGATGACCGAACCACTATAAACTATTGTGTTCTCTGGTTTGCATTTCATTTATGCTATTACCTTACTGTAAACTTCTTTAAGTGCTTACTTCCTTTAATTCATTATGTACGCTTTCAAGTTAAGTTTCCGAAATCGGTTTTTCGTCGGAAATGGTTTTATCGCAATGAAGTTTTTGAAGACGTGATTTTTACCATTGCACTAATTCACCCCCTCTTAGTATGCTCTTGATCCTAACAATTGGTATCAGAGTCTCGTTTTCTAATTTGGTTTAACACCCAAATAGAAATGACTCTTTTCGATTTTCAAGAGGGTCACTCTCTCATTCGTCCTCCCTTTTTTAATGGGATGGATTTCACTTATTGGAAAACTCGAATGAGAGTTTTCTTGCTTTCATTGGATTTAAATTTATGGAATATTATCGAGAATGGTTTTCGAATGTCTTATCTTCCAATGAACAATTGGAATGATTTGGAGAAGAAGACGTTTTCTTTAAATGCTAGAGCTATGAATGCTCTATTTTATGCCTTAGACAAAAACGAGTTTAATCGGGTTTCTATATACGAAACGCCTTTCGACATTTGGCATATTCTTGAAACCACTCACAAAGGCACAAGTAGATTAAAAGATTCGAAAATCAACTTTTTAATGCATGATTTTGAACTTTTTCATATGAAACCATGCCAAACCATTATTGACATGTACACCCGTTTTACGGATATCGTCAATGGTTTAAAATCTCTTGGTGAAACTTTTTCAAATTTTGAACTTGTTAGTAAAGTTTTACGCTCACTTTCTAAAACTTAGGATTCAAAAGTAACGACTTTACAAGAATCAAAAGATTTGAACCATTTCCCTCTCGAAGAACTAATAGGGTCTTTGATGACCTATGAAATGACGTGCAATGTAAGTGAAGAACTCGAGAACCACCTTCCAAAGAACAGGAAGGATTTGGTACTTAGAATAATTAAAGTCCACTCGAGCATAAGCTCAAGTGATGGTGAACTTGAACTCACTAAGAAATTTAAAAAGTCAATGAAATAAAAATTAAAGAACCAAAAGAACGGAACTACTTGCTATGAACGTAAGAAGTTGTCAAAGGATGAATCAAGCTCCTCCGAAGACGAGGAGAAAATCAATAAATGCGAGGTGCCAAACTACGCCTTAACGGCTTTCGACATTGAGGTAATCAAAATGCCTTTAGTTTATTTTGAATTTACATGATATATTTCATAAGTTATTTTTAATTTAGTTTAGAATTAATTTTCTTGAAAAGTGCATGTTTAATAAAGAAAATAAAAGATAGGAATCATGCTTATCATTCTAGTAATTTTGAAAATAATCATGAAAATTATATGTATATGATAAACAAAATGATTTTGATTAAAAATGCCTTATGAAATCATGTTTGATGATATCATGCCTAATAAATTTATTTTTTAAAATTATGCATGAAGATTTTTGAGATTTATGGATTATCGATTGTTTAATGAACATGGCCTTTTCAGTTTTAAACTATGATGTATGTTTTCATACAAAAACTTGAGCATATTGATTTAAAATCATGTTGAATGGTTTTATAATTCAAAATTATGTACGATGAATCTTACGATTTATAGATTATTGATTTTTACCATAATGAAAGTGCCTTATTGATCTTTGTCATAATAAATCTTGCACTTTCGGTTTTAAACATGATACATGTTTTGATTTGGCATAAATGAAAAAGGCATGCTTGTATGAAACAAATAAAAAGAGGATAGATTTCTCCTTGAAAGATTTCTTTATCGAGTTTTCAAAAAGGGAGAAATTAATGAATCTATCTATATTTTTTTATGAATCTCTTGAAAACGATCTTGATTTGATGATTAAATTTAAATGAGCTTTATCTTGATTTTTTGAAATTTATAACTTGAGATTTTTTTTCAAGATCTCTTCTTTGTACTCCTACGATTTTTTCTTAAAAAGAAGATTTTTACTATATGAATCATGTCTTTTGGTATTTAATTAGTCTTATCCTTAATGGCATGATTTCTTTGTATTTATGGCTTGTATAGCTTGAAATGTTTATCACTTTCTAAAATAATACTCTAGAATGATGATTTGGAATCATGCATGTAATGATGATTTTATATTTTATATAAATGATGATTTGGTATTATGCATGTAATACTTTAACTTGTGATAATGATGTATAAATAAGATTGATACTTTACCTTTGTCATGATTTGAAAAATTGATGTAAAGGGTCTTCCCTTCTTTTTGCCAATGACAAAGGGGGAGAAAGAGTTGGTAATATGCATATCTCAAATAGAAAGATACTAGCTTGCACAATTCAAGAATGAAGCAAAATTTGCTAACTTGTGCATCGCAAAGAAAAGCAATAGTTGCTAGTTCGGACATAAGAGAAGCAAAAAAGTATGCTTATCTCAAAAGATGTAAAACTTTGTCAACTTTCATATGTATAAAATTTGCTAGCTTGCACTTTGCAAAGGAAGCAAAAATGACACTTCTCAAAAGAGAAGAAAGAGCTTGCTATATTGAAAATCACTAGCTTGCCTATCTTAAAAAGCAAAACTACAAACTTGTAAAATTTGTAATCATGCACATCTTAAAATTAATGATGATTTGGTGATTATGCATGTTGTAAAGTGATAGAAAATTGCTAGCTTACACTTTCTAAAATGATGATAAATTTTGCTAGCTTGTATGATGTAGAGCATGCTATCTTACTACCTTGCATATCTAAAACTTGATAGCTTACATGTTCTAATATGATGCAGCACTTGCTAATTTTTTGCTAAATTGTATGATGATAAAACTTGATATTATGTTTTTCATCCAATGAGTTGAACTTATATTTCCAAACACATGAATAGTTGACTTTATTGAATCTCGGATTTTGATGATGAAGTCAATTGTCATTTGTTATCTAATCTATATGTTGAGACAAGTGTGTAGGATTAACTACGATGAAAGTAAGATATGCAGCAGGTGTTGCGCCGGAGTCAAGACAATGATCACGTTGGGAGTTCGAGAGTTCGACGGAAGTTCGGACAGTCGTCGGAGGTTCTACGGGAACGAATCCGAGAAGTCCATGAGCTTGCCAAAAGAAGCTCGTCAGAACTCGCCAAGTGGATCGTTGCAAGTCCAAGAGTTTGCCGGAAGTCCGCAGGAGCATCACCGAAGGTTCATTGGATGATCGACGGAAGTTCGCCGGAAGAAGCGATTGACGCACCGGAGCAAGTTGCAGTAAATATCTTAGGAAAAATCGTAGTTAGCATAATGATTAAGTTGAAAATGGGAGGTGATCCCATTAACTTAATCTTGGGGCAATTGGGCCCCTGAAACACCCAAATTGGGCCGAATGGATCAACCCATTCGGACCCTGATTTCTGCCAGGCGGTTGAACCGCCCAAGCCAGGAGGTGGCACTACCTGGGCTAAGTCTCCGAGCGAGACTGGGCAGTGCAATCGCCCCAGCCAGGAGGTGGAACCGCTTGGGCTCAGTCTCCGAGCGAGACTGGGCGGTGCAACCTCCCCTGACAAAGGTGGCACCGCCTGGGCTCGGTCTCCGAGCTCTGGCTGAGCGGTGCAACCGCCTCAGTCAGGAGGTGGCACCGCCTGAGCTCGGTCTTCGAGCTCTGGCAGGAGGTGCAACCGCCCCTGACAGGAGGTGGCACCGCCCAGAGGCTCAATCTTCGAGCTCTGCCAAGCGGTGCAACCGCTCCAGTCATGAGGTGCAATCGCCAGATCCCGGAATTCCGAGAATTGACAGTTTTGAGCTCCAAATTCAAACTGGGTTGGGGCCTATAAATACCCCACCCATTCAGCACTGAAAGGGCACAGAATATACACCGAAATCCTGATCTTGTTCTGTGATTTTTAGAGTTCAAAATTGTTGTAAAGGCCAAAAGTTCTTCTCCCTATTTTCTTCCAAGTTCTGAGCTTTAAAGAGAGGAGAGAAAATTCTATAAGGGTTGTCTCCTAAGCCCGTCAAAAGGAGTGAAACTGTAAAAGGGTGGTTGGCCTTCGCTTATTGAAGGAAGGCCTCTAGTTGACGTCGGTGGAGGAAGCCAAAAGTGGAGTAGGTCAAGATTGACCGAACCACTCTAAATCTCGATTTGCATTTACTTTGAGCATATTGTCTTTACTGCAAACCTCCTCTAAAGCTTACTTCTTTCTGCACATATACGATTGGGTTTCAAGCTTCGCACTTTTCGAATCGGCGTTTAGACGTAAAATAGCTTCATCGTATGAATATCATATTTCAGTTTGCGCCTACTATCTGATTAGAATCATAACTATAAACTGCATTTATATCTTTGTTGCATCTCGCTTAAACAAAAGTTAAAGTGATTTACGAATCAACTTTCTTACCAAAATCACTTTTAACGAACGAACGCAGTTTTTATTTTTCGTAGAAGGTTTTCCGCTGCACTAATTCACCCCCCTCCCCCTTTTAGTGCTCTTGATCCTAACAATTGGTATCAGAGCGGGGTGAACTCTCAAATGGATTAAAACCCAAGAGAGATGGCATACGTCGGAAACCAAGAGGGCCATTCTATTACACGTCCACCCATGTTCAATGGGACGGACTACACCTATTGGAAGACCCGAATGAGGATCTTTCTTATTTCTATGGATTTTGAACTTTGGAATCTTGTCGAAAATGGATTTTCGAAGTCTTCTCTTCCAATGATCGATTGGAATGAATTGTAGAAGAAGGATTTCTCTCTTAATGCAAAGGCTATGAATGCCTTATTTTGTGCGCTTGATAAAAATGAGTTCAACCGTGTTTCGGTTTGTGAAACCGCATTTGATATTTGGCACACACTCGAAGGATATGGCACTTAGAAGACATCCTTCCAAAGAACAGGAAGGATATGACACTTAGAACTTCAGAAGACCACTTGAGAGAAAACTCAAGTGATGAGGACTATGACAATGACTTGGCACTTCTAACAAGAAAATTTTAAAAATTCATTAAAAGAAACAAGTTTAAGAATGACATAAAAAATAAACTTGAACCCAAGAAGGACCAAGTTATTTGCTATGAGTACAAAAAGCCGGGACACTACAAGAGTGATTGTCCCCAAGTCAAAAAGAGAACATCAAAGAAGAAGGCGCTCAAAGCAACATAGGATGACTCGAGCGCGTCCGAAGAATAGGAGTCCAACACCGAGCAAGTTGCTCATTACGCCTTAATGGCCATCGGAGAAGAGGTAACGAACTTAATAGATGCAGATTTATCATTTGATGAATTATTAAATGCCTTCCATGATTTATTTGATGAATGCAAGATTATTAGTAGAAAATACAAATTGCTAAAAAAGGAGCATGATAGTCTTACTTATAATTTCGATAAGTTAAAAGCTGAATATCATGATAGTTTAGGTTCATGCATAAAATGACATGATCTAGAAACTCTCCTAAAGGAAAACTTGCTACTTAAGGACACCTTGAAGAAATTCGAGGTTGGTAGCAAGTCCTTGAACATGATCCTTGCAAACAAGAGTCACGTTCCCAAAAGAAGTGGAATCGGATTTGTGAGAAGTCCTCACCAAAATCAAACCACCTTCATAAAAGGCCCTATCTTACATGTTCGACACCAAGACAAATGCAACTTTTGTTACAAACTTGGACACAAAACGTATTATTGTCCATTCAAGAAAATTAGTCCAAACAAATTAATTTGGGTTCCTAAAGGAACCATGATAAATTCTATGCAACATGATAAACAATGTAGATCTATTTTTGAGGCACCCAAAAGCAAATGGGTACCTAAAGATCATCCTTTCTTGTAGAAACCTATACCATCGCAAGCTAGGAGCAAGAGATGGTACCTTGATAGTGGATGCTCAAGGCATATGACCGGAGATCCATCTCAATTCTCTAAGCTCACTAGCATAGACGAAGGCTATGTCACCTTCGGAGATAACAACAAGGGTAAAATCATTGGCAAAGGAACCATAGGTAACAAATCCAACTTCTTTATTGAAGATGTTTTGTTAGTTGATGGTTTAAAACATAACCTCTTGAGCATTAGTCAATTATGTGATAAAGGATATATTGTCAGATTCGAATCTAATGCTTGCATCATTGAAAAACCACACAAAAACACGTCTATGATTGCATTAAAACAAAATAACGTATACATTATTGACATCAATGATTTGTGTAATGAAATGTGTTTTTCGGTTTTGAACGAGGATGCTTGGCTATGGCATAGAAGATTAGGTCATGCTAGCATGAAACTAATCACTCAAATATCATCTAAAGAACTTGTAAGAGGAATTCCTCATATCAAGTTCATCAAAGATAATGTATGTGATGCTTGCCAATTAGGTAAACAAATTAAGGGCAGTTTCAAATCTAAGAATCAAATAAGCACCTCTAGGCCCTTACAATTGATCCATATGGACTTATTCGAACCAATCTCTACATCAAGCCTAGGAGGTAGCAAATACGCCTTCGTCATTGTGGATGACTATAGCAGATTCACATGGACTTACTTCTTAAAATAGAAAAGTGAATGCTTTAGATATTTTACCAAGTTTTGTAAACTTATTCAGAATGAGAAGGGTTCTATGATTTCATCAATTAGAAGTGATCACGGTGGTGAATTTCAAAACCATGATTGCCAAGAATTTTGTGAACTCAATGGATACAACCATAATTTCTCTACTCCTAGAAATCCTCAACAAAATGGAGTAGTAGAAAGAAAAAATCAAAATTTACAAGAAATGGCAAGAACCATGTTGAATGAACATAGCCTACCCAAATATTTTTGGACCGAAGCTGTAAATACTGCATACTATATTTTGAATAGAGTTCTAGTAAGACCCTTACTCACCAAAACTCCCTATGAGTTATGGAACAACAAAAAACCCAATGTTTCATATTTTAAAGTCTTTGGGTGTAAGTGTTTTATCTTGAATGAAAAGGATAACTTAGGAAAATTTGATGCTAAATCTGATGAAGGAATCTTTCTTGGTTATTCTTCGGTTTCTAAAGCCTTTCGTATCTTCAATAAAAGAACCTTAATTATTGAAGAATCCATTCATGTTGTTTTTAATGAGATTTCCGAAATCAGGAAAAATGATTTTGATGATGATGTTAATTTTGATTCCTTGAATTTAAATGAAACATCGTCTCCAACTAGCAACTTGGATGCATCCACTTCCGAAACATCCTTACCCAAGGATTGGAAGTATGTAGATGCTCATCCTAAGGAGCTAATCTTAGGAGACACATCAAAGGGGGTTCAAACACGTTCTTCTCTTAAAAAAATTTGTTCCAACGCCGCTTTTCTCTCCCAAATTGAACCCAAATGTGTTGACGAAGCCATGAAAGATGATTCATGGATTATCGCAATGCAAGATAAATTAAATCAATTTGAGAGAAATGAGGTGTGGAAGCTTGTTCCTAGGCCAAATGACCATTTAGTTATTGGTACTAAATGGGTTTTTAGAAACAAGCAAGATGAATATGGTATCGTGGTTAGAAATAAGGCTAGATTAGTGGCCAAATGTTTCAACCAAGAAGAATGTATCGATTACGAAGAAACCTTCGCTCCTGTGGCTCGATTAGAAGCTATAAGGATGCTCCTTGCCTACACTAGTAGTAATAATTTTAAGTTGTTTCAAATGGATGTTAAAAGCGCTTTTCTTAATGGCTTTATTTCCGAAGAAGTCTATGTTGAACAACCTCCTGGATTTGAAAATAATAGCCTCCCTAATCATGTGTTTAGATTAACTAAAGCTCTCTATGGTTTAAAACAAGCTCCGAGGGCTTGGTATGAGAGACTTAGTTCTTTTCTTATCGAAAATAATTTCACAAAAGGCAAGGTTGATACTACATTGTTCATCAAGAATTTTGAAAATGATTTTCTCATTGTTCAGATTTATGTTGATGATATTATCTTTGGTTCTACGAATGAATCTCTTTGTGAATCTTTTGCTAAAACTATGAGTCTTGAATTCGAAATGAGTTTAATGGGAGAATTAACATTCTTCTTAGGCTTACAAATCAAGCAACTAAGCAATGACATCTTTATTAGTCAAACTAAATATGCTATGAATTTGCTAAAAAAGTTTAATATGAATAACTCAAAAGCTATTAACACTCCTATGAGCACCTCCACTAAGTTAGAAATCGATGAAAATGGAGAAAGCTTCGATCAAAAAACTTATAGGGGCATGATAGGAAGTTTACTTTACCTCACTACAACTAGACCAGATATCATGTTCAGTGTAGGACTTTGTGCTAGATTTCAATCAAACCCTAAGATATCTCATCTCAAAGCAGTTAAAAGAATACTTAGATATCTTAATGGTACCACAAATCTAGGATTATGGTACCAAAAATCAAAGAATCTTGAGTTAATTGCTTATGCTGATGCGGACTTTGTTGGCTGTAAACTAGATAGAAAAAGCACATCATGAACATGTCAATTTTTAGGACATGCCCTTGTTTCCTGGTCATCTAAGAAACAAAACTCGGTTGCACTATCAACAACCGAAGCTGAATATATTGTAGCAAGTGCATGCTGTGCACAAGTTGTATAGATGAAAAACACCTTAGAAGATTATAAAATTCATCTTAAAAATATTCCCATTAAATGTGATAACACAAGTGCAATATGCTTAACGAAGAATCCTATACAACACTCAAGAATAAAACATATTGATATTAGACATCACTTTATACGAGATCATGTTACTAATCATAATGTAATCATAGAGTTCATTGATACTAAACATCAACTAGCTGATATTTTTACAAAACTTTTAAATGAAGAATAATTTGATTTTATAAGAAGAGAATTAGGAATGTTGATGTGTCCGAACACATAAACTAGTTTTCAAACTTTATTGAATGATCAAATCACTTGACTGCCATTACATGCCTAAATAACATGTTGGAAATTATGTGTTGAATACAAAAATTTCCATAACAATAAGCATGTTTTGTCTTCATGATTGAATAGTATAGTCTTATCCGAATGCATAAAAGTGTTAATTTCATTTTCGGATTCGCTTAACAATTGGTATCCTAAAAATCGGATTTTCTCATACACTTATTATATGAAAAATATTTTTCTGAAATGGATTTGATGAAATGATTCCTACTTATGAATTCCATCTTGAAATATGAATGATAGTGTTTTTACTTGCAAAGATTTGTTTCACATACATATCTTGATACTTGTAAAAATGAAGCATGATTCAATCTCTCATCGACTTTTACTTCATGAGTTGATCTCTCATCGGTTTTAACTTCACTCAAAGTAAACTCACAAATAGTTGGTATCACAAATAGCCTTCCTCCTTCATGCAAAAAGATTATAACAAATAAAAAGGAAGAAGTATTCAAAGCAATCTATGTATCATGCTTTCTTTTATATGCTTAGAAAATAACATGTAAAGGCATGAACAACTATCACGCTTATGCTCAAAATTCGCTTATTGTTCTCCTGCTATCACAATTACCATGCTTTTTGTTGATGACAAAGGGGGAGAAATATATGAGTATTAATGCCATGCTTGCATTACTGAGAAATATATGAGTATTAATGTCATGCTTGCATCACCAAGAGATATATGAATTGATGCTATGATTGCTATAATTTGCATTATGCCTTGGTTGTATCATGTAATGATATCAAAATCTTACTTCGCAGTTTTACATGTTGATATCTTACAATCTGATGAATTGCTACTATTACCATCATTCAAACCTGTTATGTAAAATTTGAAAATGAATGTCAAGCCTTGACATCATCTTCAGAGAGAAACATCATGATGAGAATCATGATGGGAATATTGATAAGTTTAAATAATTTTAACTTATCAATATGTCTCTTGAATTCAAAGGTTTTGAATTCAAGAATGACTTATGTCAAGTATGGCATATAGACAAGGGGAGTTAAGGTTAACTCCGTTATCAATTGATTATCATCATCAAAAAGGGAGAGATTATTGAATCTCGGATTTTGATGATGAAGTCAATTGTCATTTGTTATCTAATCTATATGTTGAGATAAGTGTGCAGGATTAACTACGATGAAAGTAAGATATGCAGCAGGAGTTGCGCCGGAGTCAAGACAAAGATCACGTTGGGAGTTCGAGAGTTCGACGGAAGTTCGGACAGTCGTCGGAGGTCCTGCGGGAACGAATCCGAGAAGTCCATGAGCTTGCCAAAAGAAGCTCGTCGGAACTCGCCAAGTGGATCGTCGCAAGTCCAGGAGTTTGCCGAAAGTCTGCAGGAGCATCACCGAAGGTTCATCGGATAATCGACGGAAGTTCGCCGGAAGCTCACCGAAAGAAGCGATTGATGCACCGGAGCAAGTTGCAGTAAATATCTTAGGAAAAATCATAGTTAGCACAATAATTAAGTTGGAAATGGGAGGTGATCCCATTAACTTAATCTTGGGCAATTGGGCCATTGAAAAACCCAAATTGGGCCGAATGGATCAACCCATTCGGACCCTGATTTCTGCCAAGCGGTTGAATCGCCCAAGCCAGGAGGTGGCACCGCCTGGGCTAAGTCTCCGAGCGAGATTGGGCGGTGCAACCGCCCCAGCCAGGAGGTGGCACCGCATGGGCTCAGTCTCCGAGCGAGACTGGGCGGTGCAACCTCCCCTAACAAAGGTGGCATCGCCTGGGCTCGGTCTCCGAGCTCTGGCTGAGCGGTGCAACCGCCTCAATCAGGAGGTGGCACCGCTTGAGCTCGGTCTTCGAGCTCTGGCAGGAGGTGCAACCGCCCCTGACAGGAGGTGGCACCACCTAGAGGCTCAGTCTTCGAGCTCTACCAGGCGGTGCAACCGCTCCAGTCAGGAGGTACAACCGCCAGATCCCGAAATTCCAGGAATTGACAGTTTTGAGCTCCAAATTCAAACTGGGTTGGGGCCTATAAATACCCCACCCATTCAGCACTGAAAGGGCACAGAATATACACTGAAATCCTGATCTTGTTCTGTGATTTTTAGAGTTCAAAATTGTTGTAAAGGCCAAAAGTTCTTCTCCCTCTTTTCTTCCAAGTTCTGAGCTTTAAAGAGAGGAGAGAAAATTCTGTAAGGGTTGTCTCCTAAGCCCGTCAAAAGGAGTGAAACTGTAAAAGGGTGGTTGGCCTTCGCCTATTGAAGGAAGGCCTCTAGTTAACGTCGGTGACCTCGTCGGTGGAGGAAGCCAAAAGTGGAGTAGGTTAAGATTGACCGAACCACTCTAAATCTCAGTTTGTATTTACTTTGAGCATATTATCTTTACTGCAAACCTCCTCTAAAGCTTACTGCTTTCTGCACATATACGATCGGGTTTCAAGCTTCGCACTTTTCGAATCAGCGTTTAGACGTAAAACAGTTTCATCGTACGAATATCATATTTCAGTTTGCGCCTACTATCTGATTAGAATCATAATTGCAAACTGCATTTATATCTTTTCTGCATCTCGCTTAAACAAAAGTTAAAGTGATTTACGAATCGGCTTTCTTACCAAAATCACTTTTAACGAACGAACGTAGTTTTTATTTTTCGTAGAAGGTTTTCTGCTGTACTAATTCACCCCCCCCCCCTCTTAGTGCTCTTGATCCTAATAGACTTCTCCTTTTTGTTGATGACAAAGGGGGAGAAGTATGTTGATGTCATGCATGATTTGATCATTGGTTGTCATCATCAAAAAGGGGGAGATTATTGAATCTTGAATTTTGATAATGAAACCAATCGATAAATGTTTATGTTTTAATCTGCATTTTGAGTGACGCAAGATACTTCGATCAGGATGAGATAATTAAAGCAGGAAAAATCATGTTATGCCGGAGGAACATGTTAGAAGATTGGACGTTGGGCTGGTGGATCGGTCGACGTATCGACAGAATGCTTCGGGCCATAGATTCGGGCATCGAGCCAAGAAGAGTAGATATTGCGCCAAGGATATCAGAGTTGTAGAGTCAACTAGCCGATTGGGCAATAGGCCATAAGAGAGGACGATGCGCCGAAGAATCAAACGAAGCATTGAGGGACCAATGGCATGCCGGACAACTTGATTAATGCTTAGTATTAATTATCTAGATCAAAGTATGTTTTTACATGTGCAGGATTAACTACGATAGTAAGGCATGAAAGAAAATGAAGTCCCGGAGTCAAGAACGTGACTTTGATGGGAGTTCGAGAGTTCATCGGAAGTCCGGACGTTCGTTGGAAGTTCTGTTGGAACTAGCCGAGAAGTCTCAAACCTTGCCAGAGAAGCTCATCAGAACTCGCCAAGAAGATCGATGTGAAGTCCAGGAGCTTGCTAGGCGTCCGTCGGAACATTGCCGAGAGATCATCGAAAGTTCACCGGAAGATCGCTAGAAGCTCGCCGGAAGAATAGACATAGGGACTTATCTAGCTTAGCAAATGTCTTAGGATTTCGTAGTTAGTACGTAATTGAGCTTGGATTTGGGCCAACCCAATTAGGGGCCAACTAGGCCCATGTAAGAACTGTGTTGGGCTCAATAAGAGGCCCAAACAGAGCTCCAAGAAGTCTCATCGTCATGGCATAATCTTCGAGATTATGTCAGGCGGTGGTACCGCCAGTCTGGGCAATTGTACCGCCCTTAGTAGGGTGCCAGGCGATGGAACCGCCAGTTTGGGTGGTGGTACCGCCCAACACTGCCCCCCAAGCGGTGGTACCGCTAGACCTGGGTAGTGGTACCACCTAGGATAGTGTTAGTGTTGACTGACATTGGGCGGTGGTATCGTGTGAGAACCCTTGCATATTCTAAACTTGGGGTTGATCTCTTTAGGGGATCGGCCTCCTTGGAACTCTATAGGGGTTCCTCCCTCCAAGTTGCTACTCAAAGGCTGCAGAAAAGATTCATCTATTACTTAAGAAAAGAGAAGGAATACATGGCTATTTATAGGGCTTCTAAACCCTAACTCCTAATAGGACTCCTACTTAAGACTCTAACTTCTAACCAACTCCTAATAGGACTCCTACTCAAGACTCCTATTCCCTTACAACTCCTAATTCTTCTCTAAGAAAAAACCTCCTACATGAATGCCCCTCTCAATTAGGACTCTCCTAGCTAGAGTCCTAACAAAATGTCCCTCTCAATTAGGACTCTCCTAGCTAGAGTCCTAACAGTTTTACATGAATGTCCCTCTCAATTAGGACTCTCCAAGCTAGAGTCCTAACAGACCTGCCCTCTTCAAATCAGCTTTGTCATCGAGGCTGATGATTCGTGAATTCTGGGAATTTGATCTTCAAGTCTCATAGTTCTCCCAAGTGGCATCTTCTATTGGTAGGTTCGCCCACTGTATTAGCACTTCATTAGTGGGTTATCGTCGTCGAGTCACGATCCATCGATCAATAATGGCACTTGGCTGGGTCTGGAGTTCTCTTTGGTTAGTCATATTTGGTGGGTGGCTTTTGGCTGTCTCCAAGCACCTATTTAAAACTTCCGTCTAGCTGTTGGTTTGTGGGTGATATGTCGTACTCCTTTTCAATTTAGTACCCTGCATATGGAATAACTTTATCCATAATCTGCTCTTGAAGATGCAAGTAGAATTTGTCACAAGCACAATGCGTCCCTTATAGCGTAATTCTTTTGAGTCCCGATTGTAATGAGCTACGGAGCTTGGTGCTTCCTCTATTTTTTTTGTATCTTACTGGTCTCCGAATCTTCCTGCCATTCCATCTTAATATCCTCAAGAAAGTCGCTGGTTGGAAGTAAAACGACCGAAAATTCAGCTTGCTCAGGTAGTTGCGAAAGCGCATCTACAACAACATTCTCTTTCCACCTTTTGTAAGTTATTTCATAATCAAATCCAAGAAGTTTTGTTACCCATTTTTGCTGCTCGGGGGAAGATATCTTATGCTCCAAGAGATATTTTAGGCTTTTATGGTCGGTCTTGATTTGAAAGTATTGTCTGATCAAGTATGATCTCCACCTCGTTGCTGCGTGCACAATGGCGAGCATCTCCTTATCATATGTTAACATGTTTTGATAGGGGGGAGACAATGTCTTGCTAATGTATGTGAGTGGTCGACCATCTTGCATGAGAACGTCTCCCATACTGTCTCCAGATGCATCGGCCTTAATAACGAATGGTCGGTTGATATCTGGTAGCGCTAGCACCGGCGTCGTCGTTATGGCTACCTTAAGTTTGTCGAAGGCAGTGGAGGCTCTGTCCGACCATTGGAAGACATCTTTTTCCAGTAAGGAAGTAAGTGGTGCACTGATCTTTCCATAGATTTTCACAAACTTACGATAGTAGCCTGTTAAACCCAAAAAGCCATGTAGTAATTTTATGTTCCTCGGGGTAGGCCAGTTTTGCATTGTTTCAATTTTGAAGGGGTCCACCGTCACACCTTCCTCTGATATGATATGCCCAAGATATTTCACCTTTTGTTGAAGAAAGTAAAAATTCGTAGTGGCCATTGTGTGTTCGAAAGGCGGTTTTCCGTATGACTTCTTCATACACTCGTATTTGATAATACCCGGATCGAAGGTCCAGCTTTGTGAAGATTTGTGCTCCCTTTCATCTAGCAATTCATCTGCTATTGGAATAAGGTATTTGTTCTTGATGGTTATGTCATTGAGAGCTCGGTAATCAATGCATATTCGCCATGTTCCGTCCTTCTTGTGTACAAGTAGCACCGGTGAAAAGTAGAGGTTGCAACTTGGCCGAATAACTCCTGTTTCAAGCATCTCTTTTAAAATTCTTTCTATTTCATCATTCTGGAGATGTGGATACCGATATGGCTGAGTATTTGCTGGAGATTTGACTGGAAAAATTATTATACAATGATCATGCCGACGAGTAAGAGGTAGGTTGTGCGGCTCATCAAATATATCTGAAAATTCAGCAAGCAAAGGAAATAGGTTTAGAACTTCAAATTCTATTGGCTCTCCTTTAATTTGCTGCTCAAGTTGTACCAAAAAGCCCCTACATGCATTATGCAAAACCTTCTTCATTTGTTGTGTGCAAATCATCGTTACGTCGCCCTTACGTTTCCCATGCAGTATCACTTGTTTCTCCTTACTGTAAAATTTTATAAATAGTTGCATAAAATTTCAAGAAATATCACCTAATTTCATCAACCATTTAATTCTGAGTATGGCCTCATGATCATCAAGAGGGAGGAGGAAGAAATCTGCAATTATCTCTTGGTCCTACAGCAACAGTTTCACCTGCGGGCACCTATGATCACACTTCAAAATCCGTCCGTTGGCGACCTTAACGACAAACCTGCTGCAATTTTCAATAGGTAAGTTTATATGGACAGCAACCTTAATGTTTAGGAAGTTATTAGTGCTGCCCGTGTCGATGAGAATAGTGATCGATTGTTGTTTGAGAAGACCTCCAACTTTCATCGTTTGCGGGTTTGAGTAGCCAGCTAGTCTATGTACCATAACTTCGGTTGGTTGTGGCTCTTCTTCTGCATCTTTTTCTTCATGTTCAAGGCCCTCTTCTGAATGTTCAATGACCTCTTCTTCTATCGGTTCAATCATAAGAAGTCCTCCTTTACTACAACGATGCTCACGGCTCCACGGCTCGTCACAATGCCAACATAACCCCTTCGCATATCGCTCCCAAAGCTCTTCTCTTGTTAACCTCTTTGGTGTAGGGACTTGGTCAATAGTAGAGGAGGCTAAGGGCTTCAATATTACTGGTTGAGGAGCGACCCTAGTCCTTCGAGCTTCATGGTTCAATTGCTCCTCTTGATGTCGTGTGAAAGAGATGGCTGCCATAAGCGTATACGGTTGTCGCGCTTTAACTTCTCCTCGGATCTCTGGCTTCAAGCCCTCAATGAAGGTCCTTAATAGCTGAGACCAATCATGAGTTTGATTAGATAACCTTTCAAACCTAGTTTGGTACTCCTGAATGGTGGAAGTTTGTCGAATCTTTGCTAGTTCTCCATCAATATTCTCGTAATCGGTTGGTCTGAAGTGGATCAACAGTCCTTCTTTGAATTGTTGCCATGAAAGGACCCCATAAGTATGTTCAAACCAGTCAAACCATTGTATAGCATCCCCTTCAAGATGTATAGCTACAATTTTCACCATAGATGCATCCGCGGTTTTATAGTACCGAAAATATCGCTCCGCGTGCGAGATCCAACCAATCGGGTCTCCTTCTTCCCATCTAGGGAAATCCACTCTCATGCATGGATAGTTGGGGTTGGTCATAGAGCTTCCCCTCTCTTGGAAGTCATATCTTTAGGCTTGTTGTGATTGAGCAAAGCTCTCTCCTTGATATGATTTCTCGGGCTTAGTGGTCGGCCCAATCTGAGTTCGGTAAAGAGCGTCTGAATCTTATCCTCCATTCGTGTCTCCAAGGCTTTATATGGACAGCAACCTTACTGTTTAGGAAGTTATTAGTGCTGCCCGTGTCGATGAGAACAGTGATCGATTGTTGTTTGAGAAGGCCTCCAACTTTCATCGTTTGCGGGTTTGAGTAGCCAGCTAGTCTATGTACCGTAACTTTGGTTGGTTGTGGCTCTTCTTCTGCATCTTTTTCTTCATGTTCAAGGCCCTCTTCTGAATGTTCAATGACCTCTTCTTCTATCGGTTCAATCATAAGAAGTCCTCCTTTACTACAGCGATGCTCACGGCTCCACGGCTCGTCACAATGCCAACATAACCCCTTCGCATAAATTGCTTGTTGATTTAAGGTGCAAGTCATCAAAAAAGTAAATCGAACATTTTGTAGGACTTTGTCAGAATAAAAAAAAATAAAAAATTTTCCTTCATAAGTATCTTAATATTTATCATACCCATTTCTCTAGATAAATGAAGTAGCTAAGGTTAATTAGTAGAAACTTTATCAAATTGTTGCACTGTCTTAGCATCAAAGACTCATTTTCACCGTTTCTACTTTTTGTAATAAAGAAAATCTCTTAACTATTGATATGAAAATGATGACTTGATTGACACCTCATCATTATAGATGATACACGATGCTATATGGATAATGTGATTGATATAATAACACGTGAATGATATATGTTTGACACATAATCAACACTTGAACATAATGATCAAGTCAAATCATCGTTATCATATCCCGTATTTAGTATGTCACGACACCATGATAGTTATTAAGTCTAAGAGCAATACATAATTGTCTGATTATCTCGATAGTAATGTTCTTTAAATAAAGCCCACTATAAAATAATTTTTTTTAAAATTTCTTTTGTCTGAAATGTCTTGATATAGTTTTTGTTTTCAAGATTGATGTCTTAGAAAAGGACTTTAGTTGATTTCGAATTAACAACCATGTAGCACAATTTACCCTACCCAAAATTAATCTTAAGCCTACTGAACTCTAACTAATTTTTTTTATAAAAAAAAATTATATAAAAATAAAAAAAATAAAAAAGAAAACTATTTGAGTAGATTGGAATAAATATTTTTGGTTAAAAGATATGTTGACGTAGCCGAACAGAATTATCAATTATAATAAGATGTATTCACATCTATTATTGGGAAAACGTGCATAATACATGTATGCGCTGCTGTCCAGTTCACGTCTTTAACGAACCCACAGAGATGTCTTCTACATTCGTATGACCCTTCTGTTCCCATAGATCTCTCGCAGACTTCCCAGCAAACCCTATCGTTCTCCGGTTCCACGCCTGCCTCGATTCTTGTAGGATTTCTTTTGGCTCCTCTCTCATCCGCGGCCGAGAACGGAGATGTACGCGGATCAGATATCGGCGGGACGCAAGCGATCCATTAAAGAGCGCCTGCACGGGGATCTCGGGGGCGATGTCGGCCGCTCTAGTGTCGTAGCGGCCAAAAGGTGCCATCTTCTTAATCGTTCATTCGAGCTACTAAGCTTTCTTCTTTGTCTTTTCATTTGGGTTTGCTGTTCGTTGATTTCCACTTTCGCTTGCGGCAAGTAGGATGTTTTGATGCTTAGGTTTAATTTTTTGTGGGGTAAAATGGGCAAATACGTGGGCTCAGAACGAACCTACGGTGGTTCTCTTCTAGGGCAAGATTTTCTTGGTCTCGATTGGTTCCTACTACCTTAAAGATGCAGGCAGTGGAAAAGATATGCTAACCTGACTTGCCTTTTATTGGACTTTGTTGCCACCTGACGCTTCTCTGCGGCACGAATTACTCGTTATTTCTATCGCCTGAAATCTGCTTTAGTATGCTATGTTCCACCTTTTTTTCTGTGACAGAAGGCGTTCTTGTGTGTTTAGCATCCAGCTTAGATGAGGGACGTTTGGTGCAGGACATCAACTTTTGTAATTAAGCCGCTAAAAGCATCTTCAATTTTCTAAGGAATGTTGTGTTCTTGTGAGAGTAAGTTTGGTACAATGATACAACTGAAGATATGATATGCTGATGCACTGTGAAAAGGCAAGTGGTAGAACAAGACTTAAGCTAGGGCCACTTATTAAGTAGTTCTTCATAGGAATAAATGTAAACTAAGGCCACTTATTAACTAGTCCTTTATATGAATAAATGTTGTTAATCCTGACATGTGAAACCTTTTTAAGACTCTCCTTTTAGATACTACTCAAAGAGGAGATATGTACTTCACATTTGGGATTCATCAATGATCTGTTGGAATTATTACCTTACAGTAAATTACTCATTTTCTTCTTTTAACTGGTGGATAAGTGAATGGGAAATTGGGGTTTAAGGTGAGATTGGGATTGTTTTATTTATTTATTTTTTTGGGGAGACAGATAATAAGATTCAGTTAGGCAGGTAGTGATTTATGGGACGAGTTGATACATATCTCCTTTTCTTTGTCCATTTTCTTGCTGTCTGTGATGATCCTGGTACCCTTGACATATTGGAATTCATAAGAAGGTATTGGATTGCTGCAGTATATCCAGTGGGATTTCACCATTGTTAAAGTTGCATATATGAGTTAAGAGTATCAGTCGTAGTCGGTCACAATAGGGCATTGGGTTGATAAGCTATCTAGTTCATCAAATGAAAGGAAATTTAGGGCTAATGGTTTTGTTCTGTTGATATGAAGAGAGTAAAAAGCTTTTTCTTATATTGTTACTGAAGAAAAACGAAACATTTCTTTCCCATGTGAGATCTTAACTTAACTCTTGCATGGTATTATACTTAGTGAATTTTTGCAGTTCATTTTCTGTTTGTCAATCAGATATCTGTTTTGTGTTAGTTTATGTAATATTCAAATTGACTTTGTATCCTAGTATCTATTGCTTTCAGTTGTGTAAATCATGGGACACTTAGATATTTGGTTAGGTTACATGGATTCGTGATTGCTGGGCATACGTGGACTAATAAGGATCTCCATTTATTTGTGATAATTTTGCTTTTGTTTTGGTTGTTGATTGGTCCGGCTAAGACGTAGATAGGTTGCTCTTTCTTTCTCTTTTATTTGGAGGGTGGGGAGAGCACATGATTATTGTGCTTCTTCATCTCTCAACTGCCACAGAAGGGGTTATAGCTTCAGGAGAAGGCACTGCAAGTTGCTGGATCACCATAAGTAAATCTTGTAGCCCTGTCGTTAATTTGTTTTCTACATATAGCAAGGCAATGCTTACTATGCAACAAAGAAAGAAAATAAAAACTTTATATATTAATTCAGAGAGGTTTGATTTCTATTTTTGTTGGATGAAAGCTGTCATGGCTGTAACCATGCAGAGAGTCATGGTCACTCCAATTCTGAGAACTGAAAAACAGCATATCCTGGTAGGAGGTCAGGAGGATTTATTTTTGGGAGTAGTTTAATAGATGACGGAAAAAAGTATTAGAGGGGTTGTGGTCATCAAACTGTTCTTTCTTTAGATTAGACTCAATTGATGCAATTTGTTTCTCTGAAAAATAAATAAATGCTTTTGTGGACTAAATTTTGCAATCTAGGCTGACATTTGTTCATTTCTTTTCACCTCTAGGCTAATTTTACCAACTTTTCAGTTAAATCTTTTTTATTGCCAAATCATGCCTATGATAACAAGTCAAATGTTAGGTAGATATTAACCATCTATCATATAAGGGACTTTAGAGTTGCTTGTATGGTTATTTTAAAATTCAGTCCTTGGCTGGACCAGCATTGGTTCAATACATTCTCATGTACCAAAACAGGATATGGCAGCGTACAAGTCGGCATGGATTAAAGAGAACTCCATAGGAGAGGAGGAGATGGAGGGAAGGAGGGTGACGAGAGAGGAGAGGAGGGCTATCGACAATCATAATCTGTTCTGTCAGCTGTTGACAGAAAAACTGTTGACAGCTGTCCAGGTTAAAAGAGTGAAAAAACAGCTTTTAACGGAACCGGCTGAACTTGCCAAGTCCAATTGGACCGATAAATACGGTTTTCCAAACCATAACCAAAGCTCAGGTTTGTGATCAGTTTTGTTGGGTTGATCAAGGTTGGGTATTAGGTATTGTTATATAAAATATGTCTAGTCAAAATTTTATGTAAAATGGTACTAATGAAACTGTCTATTGCATTTAGCATAGGCTTCATGTTGGATAGTTTGTGTTAAATAGAGTTCAAGGTGGATTCTGGTTGGATTGGTGCAGTGAAGACTTGACCGATGTTGGTTTTGAGTCAAGATATCCTAAACATAACCCAACCGTAGTTGAGCAGGTTCTGGTTGAGGTCAGCCTAATTTGCAGCCCTAACTGAATTCATTTTAATTCTGGAGAAGAAAACAATTTACCTATCCTTTCTATCCATGTGTAACTAGCCTGCAATTAAGTTTGTGTCGACACAGTTCTGGTCTTTGTACTTTGAAGACTTATGCTATTTGGTATTGTACCTTAAATGATAAGAAAAGTGAATTCCATGATAATATTAATTATGATTAGATAAACTAGACTACTTGTATATCTGCTGGTCGGCAAGAATATAATAAAGGAGCTTATTAGCTTAATGATAATTAGCAGGTGGGTCCTTTTATAATGAAACAAAGTGCATTGAAGGTGTCAATGACAGTTCGACAAGCTTTACGATGCTATAAATTTTTGTAAATTCACATTATCTTTTGCTTATTTTTAGTTCTGCTTTTGTTGTTTCCTTTTTGATGTTCTTCATGATACTGCTTATAAGTTTATGGAGTTTCTATTATGATGTTATGGACATAGCTCTGTTTTATCTGTATTTGCTTTCAACCACCTGCATAAGTAGTTCTTGTGCTTTTTTTCAGGCAACGGCAAAGTGATGACAAATGGAAGCATGATCTTTATGAGGATGACAGGCGACCTGAAGCTTCCAGTACAAAGATCTATGACCTACCAAACTTTATCAGTAGTCCCTCATTTTTCTTTAAATTAACTTTTTAATGTCATTGATTGGATGTTTTACATTTGCAGAATCTGTTGATCCCACTGATCTTAGATGGAAGCTTCAGAAGAAAGGTTCTCAACACGGTCACCAAAGTGGAAAGGCATCTGTAGTCCGAGATCTTCGTGACAAACTCTCTGGTACAATGCAGTCACAACCACCAAATATTGATCCTTCAAAGGCTAAACGAGTATCAGAAATTTCTGGAACCATTAAGAAAAGTCTCCGACATGATCCACCTAAACCAGAAGCAAAGAAACCGACCGACTCAACTGTTGGAAATCCATCTAAGCGCAAGGTATACATTCTTTTTTTTTTGCTGTAACCACTCACAAGCTGCAGTGCAGGAGTAACTTCATGGTTTGTTACTTTTAATCTCTAATACTTAATAGGTTTTCAACAATGCACTTTTAAGTTTGTTTCAGAAACAACCGCCTTTCTTCATTGTCTTTTTAGAATAAGAATTTTCTTGATATTACAAGTGAAAATATGAGTACACTTTCCAATGTCAACTTAACTATGCACATGTACATATATGAATTTTTCTAGTAGCTTTTTCCATTCTGTAGAGCAGAATTAATGTCATTTTGTATGAATCATGCTGAGCTCAAAATAGGTGTCTTCTTATCTGTATGTTTAGAGATGCTTATATAGCAATACATATTTAGTGAATCATGCTGAGTTCATCTTTTGTAAAGTTCCATTTGTTCAATAATATCTGATAGTGCTTTGTAAGCTGTAACTTCAGGCCTCTGATGACACTCCTCCCCTTTCCTTTCTAATGGGCTTGATTTTGGGCTTCAATAAAACACAACACTTTTCTAATATTACTATCGCATTTTTTTGTTTTGATTTTCTATTATTGCCACCACCCTGGTTTTCTTGGTTATGACACTCATATTTTTGCACAGTCTGAGTCGTTGGTAGATGGATTCCTACAGTCTTTGGGTCTAGAAAAATATTCAATTACATTCCAAGCAGAAGAGGTATGCTGTTTGGTACTCTTTTTTCATCATCTAATATTTTTTATTTTGATTGCGCTTGTATGTACATGCAAAGGTTTTGAGTAATATGCATTGTTGTTGAAATGTAGATTGACATGGCAGCTCTCAAGCATATGAATGATGAGGATCTCAGGGCTCTTGGAATTCCAATGGTATTCCCTTTTTTATTGATTTTTTCATAAATATTTATCATTTTTAATTATTCCATTGTTCTTTTTTTTGTTTATCATGTTAATCAGTAAAAAAAAAAGAAAAAAGAAAAAAGAAAAAAGAAAGCAAAGTATGTTCTTAAATGAGTATAAGAAACCAGTGTGATGAGGTAGTGTTCGAAGTTCCCTGACAAAGATTAGTGTCATGAAATTTGCTTTGTGATTGATACAAGTGTCTATTGTTCCTTTTTTTAAATATTTTAAAATATATTAATTTTTCTTGATTGCCCAAGGTTGGCTGCTGTTTCACGGCCGATTGATTTCTTCATTATGATTTATTTGATAGGTTGAGACATAATTTTAGGTTTTCAGCTTTTCTTAATTTGATTTATTTGGGTGGTTCCAGGGTCCAAGAAAGAAGATATTGTTGGCCTTGGAGTCCAAATTGTAGTGTGCCGGCCATCTTATAAGAGACTCTCATGAGTTAAATGTGCTGTTTTTGAGCCTCTTTTACACAATTGTAAGTGGAAGGTTCTTCATATTGGAAATTCTAATGAACGAACTTTCGGTGATGCATTCCTTTGCCATAGGCCTTTGTTGTTGAGGTTTCTTCCAACTGGATGTTGATATTTTGTGAAGTGCTTGCAGCTATAATACGAAGAATGGGACCTTCGATGCTGGAGATTAGTCATATGTAATTTCAACCCACCTGTCAAAATCCATTGTGGACTAGAAAATTTGCTATTAGTTCTAGACATGCTAGTGCTGACTTTCCCTACCTTTGGTTTTCCCATGGTTCCCTATTCATTGTACAGTGTCGTTGAGATGCATTAGTTGGTGTGATTGAGAAAGTCCCATAAGGCTAACTTGGATTTTGTTTGAACTGCAAACATGTTTTGGTACCAAATAATGGTTTGATGCATCTTCCATGATGCCCGGCTGGGGCCTCATCCAGTCCCAAGTGGCTAAAATAGATTATTTTTGGTTGTGTGAGTGAGCGACGTGATGGACGAGCGAAGCACGGGGTAACACCTTTCTTGATACCTGAGAGTTTCATAAAGTTATTATTGTGCATTAAACATGAATGAAATTGATTGAATGTATAAAGTTACATGTAATTGATTATTTAGTTGTAACATTGGAAGTCATGATTCTGATCAAATAATTGATTCATTAATTAGATAAGTTCATCAAATAGTTGATTCATTAATTAGATAAGTTCATGATCCAGACTTAGTTCATATTATTTTATAAAATAAGTTCAAACCTAATTACACATCTAACATACCGCATGGTCGGAATAATGTGGCTTTCATGATTCCTTCGTTCTTGCTATATTAATGCAATTGACATCATAAGCTTAATATGACTTAAAATGGTATTCAATGAAAATGGGTGTATATATGATCACTCGTAAGAGTGAGGCAATGAGTGAGGGCATCTCCGTCCTTGGAGGGCTCCTCGTGTCCTCTTCCTCTTTTCTTCTGATAACTTTTCGATGACCTCGACAACCCTTGCTTTCAAGATTGTGCGATCTTCTGCCTCCACTATCAACGTAGTGGAAGACTCTTATCCACTAGCAAGACAATGGGGACCCTAGGCCCCAATAGCAAGATGATGGTTACTTCATCTCCCACCCAATGGTAAAGACCCCAAACAATTGTTGTTCTTGTTAGCACAACGACAACATAAGCAACGCAAGTCTCGACCCCTCCTGGCAATAGCCTTAAAACTCCCATCTCATGGGTAGGATTACTACGACAGACACAAGGTGCTAATACATAGAAACCAAATGTTGTACTGGAAGAAAAGATCCAATGTACTAATAACGTTGGACATGAACGACAATGAGGTGGACGAAGCAAGCACGACAAGCATGGAAGAAGAGCCTTTACGACAAGTTTTTTTTGGGGTAAAACTCCCACGCTTGAGCCCATCAAACTAGATCTTCCCAAGCTTTGGCAAGTGAAGAATCTGGTTAATATCATCGATATGATTGACAGTATTTCCTACTTCCAAGTTCCATTCCTAGGACAAAGAGGACTCGGTCAGCACAAGGGGACCTTGGTTCTAGAGGGAATAAGCCTTGAGCCTTATCTACTGGAGAGAGAACTTCCAACCATTCTTAGAAGTGATCAGATTCTCACCCATCTAGGTGTAGTTCCTCGGAATTCCTATTGAGTTTCTTCAACCCAATATCTCGTTCCAGATCGTAGCCATGATAAGTAAACCTCTAAAAATTGATGAAAATTTGGAAGGGTTTACTTTTGTTTCTACTATGGTCTGATCGGTTATGGGTTAAGGCAGAGAATTGCCTGGACATGTTGATGCTACTAGCATTAGCGACTAAGACCAACAGTGGTCCGATAACAAGTCCTCAGGCAGAGGGACCGAAGGACTCTGAATTGTACAAACTGTGAATAAAGGTCCAAATGTGAGGCAAACCAAAAACAACAGGCTCAAGGTACGGCTCGGTTCAACCCAAGGGTGAACCCACCCCTAAGGAACAGGAGGGACCTGGGACTAATCCCACTTCTGCTGTTGGATTGGAGGATACCGAACAAACCCGATCCAACAATGGTCGGATTGCTCGGGCCAAACCCAGCATCCGAGGGACACACAACATTTAATACTATGCAAGTCCCAGGCTCTTCCCAAGCTACGGTCGTTAGTCTAAAGCAAAACATCCCCGTGACTCCTAGTGCTAGTTTAATTGCAGGCCAAACTTCCGGCACCATCTCGCCCAAATCTGGACCCCACTGATAAGTGCAGGTGCGACTGATTAGGAGATGCTCAAGCAGTAGATGATCCCACTATCCACATATGTCATGAAGATTCTATTGAAAAATCTGATCAGAACATCATATAAGTAATGAAAAAATAAAATAAATAAAAATTTAGATTTTTTAAAAATATCTAATTATCGGGTGCATGAGAAACTGTAAAACTGAGAAACTACACATATTACGTGAGATGTGTTACATAGGGAGATCGTATATCCCTAAAAAATCCCAGATCTGTAGGAGAGGATGAAAGAGGTCAACTATCCTCCTCTCTAGCGGTGATCTACACGGTAGATGGGACGACGACACTCTTCAAATCGCTACACGATCTTCCTCTCCATGCACACCACAAGATTGCACCGTGATCAAGAAGGGACCGACCCTTCTTACTATCCACTTGACTTAAACTGGGGCTGTTGATTGAGGAGGAGAGAAGGAGGAGGAGAATAAAAGGAGCAGCCAAGAGAAGACTAACCTCTGCCACCTTTTGGCCCCTCATATTTATATAGGTTCTTGCCACTTAATCTTAAGTACCTAATTACCCAAGCATTTTGGATTAGTAGATCTCTATTCAATAATATTTACTTAGTCTTATTAGGTCTTACCCAAAAGATCCAATAATTCAGGGGCTTATTGGATATCCAATAAGATATGGGGTCTAACGGATATCTCATATCCGAGTCTCTACTCGTCGCAACACCTACCATATGTGTGTAATCCTCTAGTCCCAATATCGAGCTAGCCATGAGTTGTACCCGTTAGAACTCCTTCTAACTCAATGAATTATTATCTCCATAATAATTCACCCGACTCATCGATTACGGATGTATAAGGCCATTATGCCATAATCCCCAAACGATATTGGGGAATCCAATCTATTAGATTTGTTTGTTCTTAGTTACCATGTATCTATAGTCCCTCATTCATCTAATATTCTAGAGACCGTATATCGAGCATGATGCTATCAAGCCCATTTGGAATTTACTTGAGTCTCGCTTTAATTAGTCTCTCTCAGAGAACTCTTTCTCTCTTAATCCGAACGACTCTAGCCAAAGATTTGCCTGAGTAAGAACACAGAATATTCCTCTCATGATACCAAGAGTGGATGATCTTCTATCGACAGTCAATTGATAAGGTTGACTACCGCTCCTGATAATCTATTGTATTAGATTTGGATCTTCCAAATATATAAGTCTGATATCAAAGAGTGGAGTGCCCATATAGGACATACTTGGTGTCTTAAATTTAATGACCAAATACACAACTAGGATGACGGAATCGTTGTTTGACAATAAGATATCCTCAACCATCCAACATTCTATGAGCGGATCAATCAGTGAACTCATTCTCTAATGAGTACCTGCATTGTATCCCTAGTGTCCCCATATGAACAACTATAAGACTAACCGCTTTCATCATATGGACGGGTATACAATATACTAATCTATCTGGTTATTTTGATATCCCTCTCGAGTAATTTACGACCGAGATTATTTAGGGTTTATGTTTAAATGCGAATCAATTCATCATGATATGATTCCTATTTTATAGATCCATGGACATCACAATATATGCAACATGCAACATAAAGTACAAAAATTACTAATAAATAATAAATAAAAAGAGTGTGTATCATGTCACATGTGCCATCACTCACATGATTGGCTTCCAGGACACTTATGACTAGCAATCTACCACTTGACATAAAGCAAATCACCTATGTGCCTGATCCCCATCAGACCACTATGACGCTCAAAGACAATATGAGACAAATGACATCGTTAGTAGATCTATTATTAGAAAATTTGGGGCCAACTCAATTATGAGCCAATTGGGCCAAAATTGGGACTGTTTTGGGCCAAGAGAAAGGTCCATTTAGTGACCTGAAAGTTGGGTCAAGCGATAGCACCGTCGGTCCAAGTGGTGGCACTGCTAGAGGCTCACTCTCAAAGACATAGTCTCCGAGATTGTGTTAAGCAGTAGTATTGCCAAACTGGGCGGTGGTACCGCCCAATGTCAAGCGATGGTACTGTTAGTATGGGCGGTGGTACTACCCAGACATAATCTCCTAGACTATGTCTGGTGGTGGTACCGTCAGATTGGGCGATGGTACTGCCTAGTGTAATGCTGCAGGCAGTGGTACCGCCTAGCACAAGCGATGGTACCGCTAGTACCCCGAAAACCGAGGATGAGACACTTTTATGCTCCAAGTTTGAATCCATTTGGGGCCTATAAATACCCCTCTTATCCCTGCTCAGAAACATAAGAACTGAGAATAAAAACAAGAGAAAATTATGTTGTAATCTTGTGAGAGTTCTCCTCTAATCTAAGTGTGATTTTTGTTTAGAGAGGAGTGAGTGGGGGTGTAAAGGTTCTCCTCCTCTAATCAAACGGAGAATAGAGTTGTAAGGGTAGTTGGTCTTTGCCCATTGAAGGAAGACTGTTAGTGAATGCCGATAGCCTCGACAAAAGAGGAATCGGGAATGGATATAGGTCACGACGACCGAACCACTATAAAACTTAGTTTACATTTAATTTAAGCTCTTTACTTTCATTGTAAATTTCTTTATTTACTTCTTCACTATTCTTCTGTATGCTTTAAGTTAAACTCTTTTCGGATATCGATTTTAATCGTACGAAGATTTTCAAAACTGATGTGATTTTACGAAAGCACTAATTCACCCCCCCCTCTTAGTGCCGATTCGATCCTAACACTAACTTTGATCAGAAAAGGCAAATCGATTAAAGCAGGAGGAATCAAACGTTAGGTCGGAGTGAAACATGTCAAGAGCTAGAGGATCGGTCGACATACTAGTAGAAGGACTTCGTGTCATTAGTTCAGGCATCGAGCCGAAAGATTGGACATTGCGCCAAGGAGATCAGAAGTTGCGGGAGTCAACATGTCGATTGGGCACTATGCCAAAGGAGAGGATGATGCGCCCAGGGATCAAACGAAGCACCGGATGAACTAATGACATGTCGAACAATATAGGATTCATACTTATAATCGTGTGTCTAGACCGTGTTAGTTTATGTCTAATTGAGTCGGTTTTGGGATAAAACAATACCAACCCATTTAGGAGCCAATTAGGCTTGAGTTAGGGCTATTTTGGGCCAAGTGAAAGGCCCATTCGGTCACCCATAAAAGGGCTAAGCAGTGGCACTACTAGACTGGGCAGTGGTACTACCCAAACATAGTCTCCTAGATTGTGTCAAGCGGTGGTACCGCCCAAACATAGTCTCTCAAATGGTGTCAGGCTGTGGTACCACCCAGTGTCAGTGTGTCAAGTGGTGGTACCACCAGACTAGGCAGTGGTATCGTCCAATGTCAGACTGACAAGCAGTGGTACCGTCCAGTGCTGGCGGTGGTATTGCTAATACCTTGAAAACCCGGGGATTTAAATTTTGACCTCAATTTTTGAAGTCATTTGGGGTCTATAAATATCCCATAAATTCTTGCTTAGGCATAGCAAGAAAGTAGAATAAAACTCTATGCTTCTAAGATTGTAAACTCTTTTAAAGTTCAGAGTATCTCCTCCTAAAGCTTAGAGATAGTCCTAAGGGAGGTGTGTAGTGTGTGAGGGAATACTTGTAAAAGAGGGGTGTGAAGGTTCTCTCCTAAGCCTATGAAAAGGAGAAAGAGTTCTAAGGGTAGTTGATCTTCGTCCATTAAAAGAAGATCAGTAGTGAAAGCCGGTAGCCTCGAGTAAAGAGGAATCGAGAGTGACGTAAGTCATGATGACCGAACCACTATAAATCTGGTTTATATTTTTTTTATGCTTTTTATTTATATTGAAAACTGATTTCTTACTCTCACTATGATTACGAACATATTTTCAAGTTAACATCTTTCTGTTTCTGATATGAGCATTATCGAACAATGTTTTTGAATCGTTGTAATTTTTACGAAAGCACTAATTCACACTCCCCCCCCCTCTTAGTACTGAAATGGTTATAACAATTCTTTATCCACTCAATCATCTTAAAAATATAGTTTTGAACCAGTGTCACCTTAGTCATCTTGGCATAGAAAAGACTCTTGGATATCTCATATCGCTTAGTCTTTCCATGTTCTTTAAACAGTTTGCGGAGATGCAGGAGAATGGATCTGGCATTTATCTTTTCATGCTATCTTTGTAACTTGGGAGTCATGGAGCCCAATATTTAACAATAAGTGAGAGTAGAGTCATCTATGTACTTTATGTAGTGAGCGATCTCATCCTCCCTTGCCCCTTCCTCGAGCGTGGGCATCACTGTGTCAAGGATGTATGCGATTTTCTTCGTCATAAGAATAATTCTCAGATTACGGAGCCAATGTGTAGTTTGGACTAGTGAGGCGGTTGACATCAATTATGTCACGTAAGAGATTTGAAAATGATATTTTCTAAAAATAAAGATGTAGTAAAATAAATAATATATAGATTTTGCATAAAAGTAAACAATCACGATATGGACTTCTATCTTAATCTACTCCCACTATTTTCTCGCAAAATACACAACTCTCTCTAGTTGTGAATCGAAGACCCCCGACGAATCTCTAGTGGGGATCGGGATCCAATCGGTGTCTTAGTGTGACATCAAGAGACTCGACCAATCACACTAAGCCTGAAAAGGTAGATAACTCTTGTCGATCACAACTCCTTGTGATTCCCATCCTGTTTGGCATCGGAACCATCATAGCCTCGAGGGACCAGACCAACCATGATGTTCGGTTAAATCATCACCATTATTACAAGATGAGTTTGATTCCATTATATGCCCTTGAGGGACTCGAACAAGCATACTATATCCTCAGGTCACAATGATATCTCTATGTCATAGGAAAGAACTCGAATCGCAATATAGGTGAGCCTTGAGGGACTTGACCAACTCAACCTATGTCGGAAATCGATTTCTCCTTATAACGATGGAAGGCCACATGGGTCAATCTGATTGCCTCATGCTTACCGACTTAATATTATCGTGAGAGGGGTTTTTGACTTGGTCTTCTAATATGATGTGTCATACATATACATATTTAATATATATCTACATCTAATGCATATATATATAAAAGCAATCACACATCACATGAAAAATCATACAATATAATCATGGGCCATAGCCTAATATGATCAAGCCCAAGCTAGTGGGCCTAATTACTCACATCACGATCTATGTATGCATTGATGTAGGTCGAGTCTCTTGAGGCTCACCTATATCATAATTTGATATCTTGCCTACGACATAGATATGTTATCGATGACCTAAGGACGTGGTATGCTTAATCGAGTCCCTCGAGAGCATATTATTGAATCAGGCTCATCTTGTAACAATGGTGATGACTTAACTGAACATCATGGCTAGTCGAGTCCCTCGAGCCATGGTGGTTCAGAGGCCGAACAGGACGAGAATCATAAAGAGTTACGATCGGCAAAAGTTGCCTATCTTCTTCAGACTTAGCATGATTGGTCGAGTCTCTCGAGGTTACGTTAAGACAACGATTGAATCTCGATCCCTACTAGAGATCTGTCGGGGGTCTCCAATTCACATATCGGAGGGAGTTGTGTGTTTTACAAGAAAATAGTGGGAGTTAATTAAGATAGAAATCTTTATCTTGATTGTTTACTTTATGCAAAATCTGTATGGTATTTATTTCTGCTATATATTTATTTTTTAAAAAATATTATTTTTAAATCTTTTGTATGACATACTTGATATCAATCGCCTCACTGGTCCAAATTATATGGATCGGCTTTGTAACTTGAGAATCATTCTCATGGTAGATAAAATCACGTATGTCCTTGATACAATGATGCCTACACCCGAGGAAGAGGCAAGCGAGGATGAGATTACTTGCTACGTGAAGTACATAAATGACTCCACTCTTGCTCAATGTTACATGTTGGGCTCCATGACTCCCGAGTTACAAAGACAATATAAAAAGATGGATGCCAAATCCATTCTCCTGTATGTTCATAAATTGTTTGAGGAACATGAAAGGACTTAGCAATATGAGATATCCAAGAGTCTCTTCTGCACTATGATGACTAAGGGGACACCGATTCAGAACCATGTCTTTAAAATGATTAAGTGGATAGAGAAACTCACAGGTCTAGGAATGGTCCTAGAGGATAACCTGTGTGTAGATCTTGTACTTTAGTCCCTACTAGATTCCTTTTCTTAGTTCATCATAAATTTTAATACGAACAAGCTTGAGGTGACTCTTCTTGAGCTCCTCAATATTTTGAGGGAGGCTGAGAGTACCATTAAGAAAGAAAAGCCAATTCTCTATGTTGACGAGACCAGAAAGAAGAGGAAGGCAGAGAAGTCCCTTAAGAAGAGCAAGGGGAAAGGCAGACCGGGCAAAGCAAATGTTGCTAAGAAGAACCCGGCAAAGCACAAAGGCTAATGCTTCCACTGTGGTAAATATGGGCATTAGAAGATGAACTGTAAGGAGTACCTTGTAGAGAAGATAAAACATAAGCTTGGAAAAGCTTTAGGTACATTCATGATCAATCACAATTTGTTATATTCTTATGATAACACATGGGTATTAGATATCGACAGTACTTATCACATTTATAATTTATTGTAGATTCTAGCAAGACCTAGGAGATTAGTGAGAGATGAGATGGACCTCAAGATGGGCAATGGAGCAAAAGTTGTTATAGTGGCTGTTGGCGAGATCACCCTATATCTGCTTGGTGGAGCTATTATTGCATTAGATGTATGCTATTTTGTTTCCTCTATTATCAAAAATATTATTTCCATTTTATGTTTGATAGTTAATAGATATAAATTAGTTTTTGAGAATAATGGTTGTTCAATATTATTAGATGATAAGATCATCACGAGAGGAACATTGCATATTGATTTGTTTATGCTAGACACTGCTCCACATATCATGAATATAAGTGTATCCAATAGGAAACAAGATGAGATGAACAATGCATATTTGTAGCATTATAGGCTAGGTCATATCCATGAGGGAAGGATTTAAAAGTTGCTAAAGTATGGATACTTAGATTCATTCTACTATGAGTCATATGCAAATTGTGAGCCTTGCCTTCGTAGAAAGTTGATCAACTCTCCATTTAGTGGAACTGGAGAGAGAGCCACTGAGTTGTTGGAACTTATACATAGTGATGTATGTGGTCCTATGTCAACTTAGGCCATAGGTGGTTACTCCGACTTCATTACTTTCATTGACATTTTCTCTAGATATGGACATATATACTTGATGAAGTACAAGTCCAAGGCCTTCGAGAAATTCAGGGAATATAAGAATGAGGTAGAGAATTAGACTGAAAAAAGTATCAAGACTCTTCAATCAAATTGAGTAGATGAGTACTTGAGTATAAAGTTCACCCAATTTCTCTAGAACCATGAGATTTTATCTTAATGGACACTTCCTTAGACACCTCAACTCAATGGTGTATCTGAAAGGAGGAATTGCATATTATTAGACATGGTATGATCTATGATGAGTTTTATCGACCTACTTGTCTCATTATGGGGATACACCCTAGAGTCCGCAGCATACCTTCTAAATAGAGTTCTAACTAAGTCGGTAGTGTCTACACCATATAAGATATGGAAAGGGAAGAAGCTCGATCTTAAGGTTATTAAGATTTGGGGCTACCCTGCCTACGTTAAGAGATACAACTTTGACAAGTTAGAATCTAGGATAGAGTGATGCAAGTTAGTGAGTTATCATAAGGAAACTTGTGGGTATTATTTCTATCACCCCGGGAATCAATTTCTCCATATAATGATAGAAGGCCACGTGGGTCAATCTAATTGTCTCACATTTATCGACTTAATATTATTGAGAGGGAGGATTTTGATTTGATCTCCTATAACGTGTCATACATATACATATTTAATATATATCTACATCGCATGTAAATATATATACATATCTAGTAGGTGTATAAGCAATCACACATCACATGAGCAATCACACTAGATGATCATGGACCATAGCCCATTATGATCAAGCTTGAGCTAGTGGGCCCAATCACTCACATCACGATTTATGTGTGCATCAGCGCATCTCTATGCCCTATGATCGTCCATCTCATCCTCGTCGGTTTCGTCGGTATCTTGGCGCATCTCCATATGTCGCGATCATCCGTCTCAGCCTCGTGGGTATCACCATCACCTCTACGCTTCTATTGCGCCTTCTCGAGTAGTTACAACATAATCACAAGCACATAGGCCTAACAATAAATGAGAAAAAATAGAGGATCGTAGGCCTCAATAATAATTATAATAATGATTACATCACACAAATATCACATCACATGGTCCATGATCATCTGTCCATATCATACATCACATATACATATCATTATATAGGACTACTAGATAAACAATAATAATTAATTAAATCTTTTAATTAACTAATATTTTTTTAAAATTCAAGATATGTAAGGAATTTTTTTGATTTGTGAAGTGTATTTATGTCATTTGGATAGAAAGGACAAACCTCAAAATTTCTAAAATTAAGAAGGGTAAAATTATCTTTTCATCCAAAAAACCCTAAACCTTTCTCTTGCTATGTTGTGGCCACTTATGCGGGCGCATGTTGCCCCTACACGTAAGTGGTTCGCTTGTATGTAATAGACAAAACTGTAAATAAGGTGTTTGATGTAATGCTAATGTATGTCCGTGTCTTTCGATTTTGTTTATGCTTTGCACAACATATAAAGGGCTTAGCAGCCCCATTTTCTTTGGTTTTGGTGGTCGTCCTAGGCTTCTAAACAATGGTTGTGTCATGTGGGCACTTGTGGGGATTTCGATATGTAGTGGACTATTTTGGATCCCTTGTTGTGCTACTGTTCAAAGCTTGTGAAGTCTATTTATAATTTACATTAGTTATAAAGTATTTGCTGAAATTATTGCTTACGGATTCCGAGTGAGATGTTTTCTTTAACCCGTTTTCTCTTTTATAGGTCCTAAGGGACCATAAAAGGTTTCAAAGAGGCTGAACTTTGTGGACGGACATGCAAGGGTGCCGCACGACTTAAGCAAAACTAGTTAAGTTCATGACATATGGTATCAGAGTAGGATAAGCATACATAGAAACACTTGGCATACAAACGTGGGGGACCTAGTGATGCTGTATTGAGGGCAGCTAGCATATGCAACCATTTGGGGGAAACAAGCATGGAGATGTAGGGAAAAGGAGTCACCTAGTGGAGCTGGTATCTGAGATTGACATTCAAAGGAATGACTAACCCTTTACGCAAAAGGCACCATGAGGATAAGCAAACTAGGAAGAATACATAGCGCATAAAAGTTGGGAAGGCTAAGTTTGGGCTACATGTTGAGGACAAATACCTTGGAGGGATAAGTCTCGGTTCTCCAGAGGGAGAATAATGTGTAATGGACTGCACATGTTGAGGAGTACCTCAAGACAATAACCGCACAAAGCTCAATAGACCAAGCAAGTGGCGAGGAGTATCACATGATCTCATATGAGGTAATACATTGGTGGATGCATTGTGAGATCAAGTGGGGAGCAATCCAATGCAACACAAAATAAAGGCACACTTGGAGCCGATATAGAGATCGGACTCAACGGAGGGCTAACTCATGAAAAAGGGCCACCATCAACTCAATATAAATCGAGGAGCAGAGCAACTTGGGTGTAACTTAGTGAAGTACCCAAGCCACATGAACGGAGATGGAAAATAAGATGGAACATGGAGCGGAGGAACAAAGTTGAGGCATGAAGATTTCCTTGGACAGATGTCAAGGATATGAACTTTTGTAGAGGCAAGAGTGGGATCATATCATTCCATGGGTCCTTTATTCTGATGGAGCAGACTTATCCTGCATGGTGCTAAAGATGAAGGGAGTTTCGAGGCACATACACCCTATCTTGGAGAAGCATTTGACGGAGGAACCAAGGTGACCCAACTTGCAGAGGCAAAGTTTGATAGAACCCTTACAAATTCTAAACTTAGGGTTGATCTCTTTATGGGATCGGCCTCCTTGGAACTTTATAGGGGTTCCTCCCTTGGGGTTGCTGCTCAAAGGCTGTATAAAAGATTTATCTATTGCTTGTTAAAAGAGGATGAATGCATGGCTATTTATAAGGCTTCTAAATCCTAACTCCTAATAGGACTTCTACTCAAGACTCCTATTCCTTTACAACTCCTAATGCTTATATAAGAACAACTCCTAATAGGACTCCTACTCAAGACTCCTATTCCTTTACAACTCCTAATTCTTCTCTAAGAAACAACCTCCTAACCCTAGCCGGCCTCTTCACCACTTTAATAGGGGTCACCTTAGGTAGGTTTTACATGAATGCCCCTCTCTATTAGGACTCTCATAGCTAGAGTCCTAACAGACTCGCCCTCTTCAAATCAGACTTGTCCTCGAGGCTGAGATTCCATAAATTCTGAGAATTTGATCTTCAAGTAGTCATATTTCTCCCAAGTGACACCTTTTGTTGGTAAGTTCACCCATTGTATTAGTGCTTCAGTAGTGGATCGTCGTCGTCAGGTCACGATCCGTCGATCAATAATGGCACTCGACTGGGTCGGGAGTTCTCCTTGGGTAGTCATATTTGGTGGATGACTTTGGGCTATCTCCAAGCACCTGTTCACCACTTTCATTTGGCCATCGATTTATGGGTGATATGCCGTACTCCTTTTTAATTTAGTGCCCTATATTTAGAATAATTCTATCCAAAATCTGCTCGTGAAAATGCAAGTAGAATTTGGCATAAGCATAATGCGTCCCTTATAGCGTAATTCTTTTGAGTCATATCTGTAATGAGCCACGAAGCTTGGTGCTTCCTCCAATTTTTTTATGATCTTACTGGTCTCTAGATCTTCCTGTCATTCCATCTTAATATCCTCAAGGAAGTCGCTGGTCGGAAGTGAAACAATTGAAAATTCAGCTTGCTCGGGTAGCCGCGAAAGCGTATCTGCAACAACATTCTCTTTCCTCTTTTTATAAGTTATTTCATAATCATATCCAAGAAGCTTTGTTATCCATTTTTGCCGCTCAGGGGAAGATATCTTATGCTCCAAGAAATATTTTAGGCTTTTATGGTCGGCTTTGATTTGAAAGCATTGCCCGATCAAGTACGGTCTCCACTTGGCCACCGTATGCACAATCGCGAGCATCTCCTTGTTGTAAATAGTCATCTTGAGATGGAAAGGAGATAATGCCTTACTGATATAAGTGAAGGGGTGGCCATCTTGCATTAGTACAACACCAATTCCGACTCTGGAGGCATCAGTTTTAATAACAAAAGTCTTGCCGAAGTCGGGCGCTGTCGTCTTGCGGCTTTAATTTCATCAAAGGTGGTGGTGGCTTTGTCTGACCATTGAAAAGTATCTTTTTTTAGCAAGGAAGTAAGTGGTGCACTGATCTTTCCATAGTTTTTCACGAACTTACGGTAATAGCCTATTAAACCTAGAAAGCCATGTAGTAATTTTATGTTTCTCGGGGTCAATTAGTTCTGCATTGCTTTAATTATGGAGGGGTCCACCATCACACCTTCCTCTGATATGATATACCCAATATATTTCACCTTCTATTGAAGAAAGTAAAAATTCATAGTGGCCATTGTGTATTCGAAAGGTGGGTTTTGGTATGTCTTCTTCGCACACTCGTATTTGATGATATCCGGATCGAAGGTCTAACTTTGTGAAGATTCGTGCTCCCTTTCATCCAGCAATTCATCTACTGCTAGAATAGGGTATTTGTCCTTGATGGTGATGCCATTTAAAGCTCAGTAGTCGATGTTCATCTACCAAGTTCCATCCTTCTTGCGTACAAGTAGCACTGGTGAGGAATAAGGGCTGTAACTTGGCCGAATCATCCCTGCTTCAAGCATCTCATTTACGATATTTTCAATTTCATCCTTCTAGAGGTGAGGATATCGGTACAGCCGAGTGTTCACAAGTGGCTTGCCCGGAAGGATTGGAATCCGATGGTCATGTTGCCGAGTAGGAGGAAGATCGTGCGGCTCAGCAAAAATGTCGGCAAATTCAGCAAGAAATTGGGCAAGATTTTGATCTTCAATTTCTATTTTCTTCCCCTTTGGTTGCTGCTAGAGATGCATCAAAAAGCCACCATTTACCTTATGCAAAACTTTCTCCATTCGTTGGGTCGAAAGGGTGGTTACGTTGCTTCCGTGCATTCCGCGTAGGATGATCTATTTGCCTTTGCAATAGAATTTCATAATTAATTTGGAGAAGTTCCAAGAGACATCACCTAGCATCCTCAGCTATTCTATGCCAAGCATAGCCTCATAGTCATCAATTGATAAGAGGAAGAAGTCAGTGATAATTTCTTGGTCTTGCAGTAATAGTTTCACCTACGGACATCTTTGGTCGCACTTTAGGATTCTTCCGTCGGTGACCTTTACATCGAACTTACTGCAACCTTCAATGTTGAGCACCATCTGAATAGTAAGCTTATTATTTAGGAAGTTATTAGTGCTGCCCATGTCAATGAGAACAGTGATCAGTTGTTATTTGAGAATGCCTCCAACTTTCATCGTTTGCAGGTTTGAGTAGCCGGCTAGTGCATATACCGTAACGTCGATCGATTGTGGCTCTTCTTCCACATCTCTTCTTCATGTTCAAAACTCTCTTCTATATGTTCAATGACCTCTTCTTCTACTGGTTCAATCATAATAAGTCTCCCTTTTCTACAGTGATGCTCGCGGCTTCACGGCTCGTCATAGTGCCAACATAACCCCTTCGCTGATCGCTCCCGAAGCTCTTCTCTTATTAACCTTTTTGGTGCAGGGACTCGATTAATAGTAGGGGGGGCTGAGGGCTTTAGTATTGCTAGTCGAGGAGCGACCTTAGTTCTCCGGGCTTCATGGTTCAATAGCTCCTCTTGAAGTCGTGCGAAAGAGATGAATGCCATAAGCGTGTACGGTTGTCGTGTTTTAACTTCTCCCCGGATCTTTGGTTTCAAGCCCTCAATGAAGGTCCCCAATAGCTATTTTTTAGACAAATCATGAGTTTGATTAGATGACCTTTCAAACTGAGTTTGGTACTCCTGAATGGTGGAGGTTTGTCGGATCTTTGCTAGTTGTCCGTCAATGTTCTCGTAATCGGTTGGTCCGAAGCGGATCAATGGTCCTTCTTTGAATTATCGCCATGAGAGGACTCTATGAGTGTGCTCAAACTAGTCAAACTACTACATGGCATCCCCTTCAAGATCTATAACCATAATTTCTACCATAGATGCATCCGTGATTTTGTGGTACCGAAAATATCGCTCCACACGCGAGATCCAACCAATCGGGTCTCCTTCTTCCCATCTAGGGAAGTCCACCCTCATGCGTGGATAGTTGGGGTCGACCCTCCCTTGAAGTCATCTCTTTGGGCTTGGTACGATTGGGCAGAGCTCTCTCCTTGATGTGATTTCTTCGGGCTTGGTGGTCGGCCCAATCTGAGTTCGGTAGAGAGCCTCTGAATCTTATCCTCCATTCACGCCTCGAAGGCTTCGAATTTAGCATTGATTGCCTTCTCAGATGCCATAGTATATGCCTCCAAATATATTATGTTAAGATATTTCTTTTGTTGTTGGGTTAAAGGCATGTATAGGTTGAGAGAAGTGATGGTCGAAAAGGTTTGTAGATTGGTGGATGTAGGTTGCAGTTTAAGCTTGTTTTGTGGGTGTTTTGGGTGCAGTTTGAGGGTATGGTTTAGTAGAGTTTTAGGGTTGTGATGGTAGTAGATGGAGGTTAGGGAAAAAATGTTTAGATCTATGGTAGATGGCAGCAAAGGTTTGATAGAAATCAGTGGAAGTTGTTGCAGGTATGTGTTGTCTTGTAAGAGCAGAATTATCGTCGAAGAAACAGCGGTTTCTCGATGAAATTTTCAGAAAAAACTAAGAGATTTGAGGAGAGAATTGATAGCAAAATCTCAGTTTATATGACAGCAAGGATGACCAATTTAATCAAGAAATTTTTGGCAATATAACAATAAGAAAATTGGTGCAAGTTGCGATAGCAGAATTCTCGTCGAAAAGTTTCAGCGGATTGCGACGAAAATTTACAGCAACACAAGAATATTTTTATAAATGAATTTCTCAATAGATTAATCTTAGATAGAAGCCAAGATGATCTATGAAGTGTATAAGAAATTTTGTTAAAAAATGATTGCAAATAGATCGGTTAAGGCAATAGTATACGACTAAAATTTTCTACGATGCAGATTTTCAAGTGTAGCAGATTGGAAAAAATAGATCAGAGGTTTATATTGAGAAATTTTCGATGAAACCAAAGAGAAATTTGCTGTAAGGAAGTATCAAAGCTGTCAAAAAAAATTTGTAGAGATTGGACAGAAAAAACATAGTAGCAAGATTAAACAGATTATGCTATGCGGTTGGAATTCTGCAATGTATCTTTCGTCGTAGAGATGAAAACTTTGTGACGAAAGTTTATGGAGCAATATAGGAACAATTTTTTTTTAGATTTTTGAATAAGGATAACTAAATTGCAACAGCAGTAAGGTAGGAAACCAGAACTTGTTGCAATTCACGAGAAGATCAAAGGATGATCCGCCGTGATGGAAATGATGGTTGAATTTTGCGACTATCTTTTAAGCAATTGTGGGAATTGCTTTCGGCAGTTGTGGAGGGCTGATGGATGGCTGTGGAAGGGCAGCGAGATGCCAAGAACATTGCTCTAATACCAAGTGTTAGAACCCTTGTAGATTCTAAACTTGGGGTTGATCTCTTTAGGGGATCGGCCTCCTTGGAACTCTATAGGGGATCAGCCTCCTTAGAACTCTATAGGGGTTCCTCCCTTGGGTTTGCTATTCAAAGGCTACAGAAAAGATTCATCTATTGCTTATTAAAAAAGGATGAACACATGGCTATTTATAGGGCTTCTAAACCCTAACTCCTAAAAGGACTCCTACTCAAGACTCCAATTCCTTTACAATTCCTAATGCTTCTCTAAGAACAACTCCTAATAGGACTCCTACTCAAGACTCCTATGTTGAATCTCGGATTTTCATGATGAAACCAATCGATATGTGTTTATGTTTTAATCTGCGTTTTGAGTAACGCAGGATGCTTCGATCAGGATGAGACAGTTAAAATAAGAAAAATCATGTTGGGTCGGAGGAACATGCCAGATGATTAGACGTCGGGCTAGTGGATCAGTCGACGTATCGACAGAAGGCTTCGGATCATGGATTCGGGCATCGGACCAAGAAGAGCAGACATTGCGCTAAGGATATCGGAGTTGCAGAATCAACTGGCCGATTGGGCAATAGGCCGCAAGAGAGGACGATGCGCCGAAGAATCGGACGAAGCGTCGAGGGACCAATGACATACCGGACAACTTGATTAATGCTTAGTATTAATTGTCTAGATCGAAGTTTGTTTTACATATAAAGGATTAACTATGATAGTAAGGCATGAAGCAAAATAAACTCCCGAAGTCAAGATAGAAGTTTGTTTTACATATAAAGGATTAACTATGATAGCAAGGCATGAAGCAAAATAAACTCCCGAAGTCAAGATCGAGATCACGTTGGGTGTTCGAGAGTTCATCGAAAGTCTGGACGTTTGTCGAAAGTTCTATGGGAACCAACTGAGAAGTCGTGGAGCTTGCCAAAGAAGCTCGTCGGAACTTGCCATGAAGATCGTCGTGAAGTCCAAGAGCTTGCCAAGAGTTCGTCGGAGGTTCGCCGGAAGATCACCGGAAGCTCGCTAGAATAATATACATAGGGACTTGTTTAGCTTAGAATATGTCTTAGGAATTGTAGTTAGCACGTAATTGAGATTGGATTTGGGCCAACCCAATTAGGGGTCAGCTAGGCCCATGTAAGAACTGTATTGGGCCCAATAAGAAGCCCAAACAGTGCCCCAAGAAGACTCACCGTCGTGGCACAATCTTTGAGACTGTGTTAGGCGGTGGTACCGCTAGTCTGGCCGGTTGTACCACCCCTGGCAGGGTGCCAGGCGGTGCTACCGCTAGTCTAGGTAGTGGTATCACCCAGCACTGCACCCTAGGCAGTGGTACTGCCAGACTTGGGTGGTGGTACTGCCCAGGGCAGTGTCAGCCAGACTGACACTAGGCGGTGGTACCGCCCGTGCCCGGGGAACCCGGGATGAGATGTTTTTAGGCTCCAAGTTTGAATTATCTTGAAGCCTATAAATACCCCTCTCATCCCTGGTTAAAGCACACAAGTATTGAGAGTAAAAAAGTATAGAAACGCTGTTGCAATCTTGTGTGAGCTCCTCTCATAGTTCTAAGTGTTAGAATAGTTTGAGAGAGGAATGAGTGGGGTGTAAGGGTTATCTCCTAAACCCGGTAAAAGGATAATTGAGTTGTAAAAGGGTGGTTAGCCTTTGCCTATTGAAGGAAGGCCTCTAGTGGATACCGGTGGCCTCGACAGAAAAGGAATCAGAGGAGTGGATGTAGGTCACGATTGACCGAACCACTATAAACAGTCGTCTTCTCTGGTTTGCATTTATTCTTGCTATTACCTTACTGCAAACCTCTTCAATAGCTTTACTGCCTTTAATACTTTTACGAACTCGCTTTCAAGTTAAGTTTCTGAAAATGGTTTTACGTCAAAAACGATTTTATCGTACGAAAGATTTTAAACCGACGTTATTTTACCGCTGTACTAATTCACCCCCCCTCTTAGTGCCGATCCTGATCTTAACAATTGGTATCAGAGCCTCGTTTTTCATATTTGGTTTAACACCCAAATTGAAATGACTCTTTTCGGCAACCAAGAGGGCCACTCTCTCATTCATCCTCCCTTTTTCAATGGGACAGACTACATTGATTGAAAAACTCGAATGAGAGTTTTCTTACTTTCTTTGGATTTGAATTTATGGCACATTGTTGAATCTGGTTTTAAAAAGTCTTCTCTTCCGATGAAAGATTGGAATGATTTGGAGAAAAAGACATTTTCTTTAAATGCTAGAGCTATGAACGCTCTATTTTGCGCCTTAGACAAAATCGAGTTTAATCGGGTTTCTACTTGGGAAACGGCTTTCGATATTTGGCGCACTCTTGAAATAACATATGAAGGGACTAGCAATGTTAAAATTTCGATAATTATTTTTTTAATACATGATTTTGAGTTTTTTCGAATGAAGCCGAGCGAAACCATTGTTGATATGTACACCCGTTTTACGGATGTCGTCAATGGTTTAAAAGCCCTTGGCAAATGTTTTTCGGATTTTGAACTTGTGAACAAGATTTTGTGCTCTCTTTCTAAGAAGTGGGATTCAGAAGTAATGGCTTTACAAGAAACAAAAGATTTAAATATTTTTCCACTTAAAGAACTTAACAGTACATTGATGACATATGAAATGGTGCATAATACACTTGATGAACAAAACCACCTTCCAAAGAATATGAAAGATTTGGGATATAGAACATTTGAAGACCACTCGAGCATAAGCTCAAGTGATGGTGAACATGAACAACCCACTATGAAATTTAAAAAGTTCATGAAACAAGAATTAAAGAACAAAAATAAACTTAAAAAGAACGAACCTATTTTCTTTGAACGCAAGAAGAACACAAAGTGGGATGAATCGAGCTCCTCCGAAGACGAGGAGAAAATCAACAAAGGCGAGGTAGCAAGCTACGTCTTAACAACCTTCGACGTTGAGGTAATAAAAAAGCCTTTAGTTTATTTCGAAATTATATGATGCTTTTTACGATGCATTTTCTTTTTTATTTAGTTTACAAAAATTATTTTTTGAACATTGCATGTTTAATAATAATGAAAATAAAAAATTAGGAATCATGCTTATCATTCTAGTAATAATCAAGAAAAATGCATGACTACAACAAATAACAAAATGATTTTGGTTGAAAATACCTTATGCTCAATGAAACCATGATTGATGAATATGCTTTATGTTGAATGATTTCTTTGCCATGTATGTCCTATCATGATGAATATTTTGAAAATAAATGAAATTATGTTTGATTTGAAGTAATGCATAATGATCATGCTTAATGAGTTTTCTTTCGAAATGATGCATAATGATTTTTGTGATTTATGGATTATCGATTTTCACGATAATAAAAGTGGCTTTTTCAGTTTAAAAAATGATGCATGTTTTGATTTGACAAAAATGAAATAGGCATGCTTATATGAAATAGTGTAAGTGTCATGCTTAACGATTATATACTTAATGATGCATAAAGTTGTAATGAAAATATTAAAATTTTGATACCATGATTTGATGATTTTGTGAATGAGATTTTAAAGTTATACATGATGATTTTTGTGGTTTATTGATCTTGATGGTTTTTATGAAGAAATTTATTTTTCAATCCTAAACGTTGATGCATGTTTTCATAAATGAAAAAGGCATGCTTCTATGAAATAAATTACATGAATTGAAATGACTAAAAAGAGAAAAGCATGTTTCTTGAAAATTCTTTTTCTCTATCTTATTGACTTTGATGAATCTATTTGATCATCTTTTTATGAATCTCTTGAAAAATGATTTTGATTTGACGATTTGAATTTGAATGAATTTTTATCCAAATCATGATCTTGGTTTATTGGAATTACTTGAGATCTTCTTTATGAATCAAAATCTTATATCTCCTACGTTTCCTTTTATCATTTACTAAAGAGGAGATCTATAAAACTAACCATGATCTTGATAATTATGTTTTGAAACTTTATGTAAATCAAGATCGTTCAACATGACTTCTTGCATTTTACTAAAGAAATTATTTAAATGAATCATATCTTTTGGTATTTACACAATCCTTGATATTTTATCTCTCATCACCCAACTAATTCTTTTTGATATTCGTTATGTGATGATATGAATGCATGAAATATTCATGAATTTGAAATGATGCATGCAATACTTATGATAATGATGTACATGATGTATTGCATATGATGTGTATCATGAATGATTTAAATGATGAATGCTTGGAATAATGATCAACATGTTGATAAATGCTTAAAAATTTTAATGCTTGAATATCATGTATGATATGCTCATAATGAGGATTGATTTAATTGTATCATGCATGAAAAATGAAATGTATGGTTTTGAAAATGTGTATGTTTTAATTTGAAAATATAATAATGCACAAATAAGATTGATACTTACCTTTGTCATAATTGATGTAAAGGTCTTCCCTTCCTTTTGCCAATGATGAAGGGGGAGAAAGAGTTGCTAATGTGCTATCTTGAATTGATGTAAAGGGTCATCTCAAAGAGAAATTAGCTAGCTTGCACAAGTCAAGAAAATGTAAAAACTTGCTAACTTTCTTGCACATCTAAAGAGAAGATGCAAATGTAACAATTGCCAAATTGTTTGTTTGCCTCATGTAAAACATTGTCTCTTGCTAGTTTGGCATTTTGCTAGCTTGCACTTTGCAAAGAAAGCAAAAATGACACTTCTCAAAAGAGAAGAAAAAGCTTGCCTATCTTAAGAAACAAAAATTGTAAAAAGTGCTATCTTGCCTATCTCAAGAAGCAAAACTTGCAACTTGCACATTGCAATAGGAAGCAAGAATCATAAGCTTACACAAGAAAGCTATCTTGCATTTTCTTTCGAAATTTTTGCTAGCTTGTATGTAGTAAAACTTGCATATCGTAAAAATTGCTAGCTTATAGTCTAAAGAGAAGCAAACATTTGCTATCTCAAGAAAAGCAAACATGATAAACTTGCACATCTTTAATTGCTAGATTGTATGATGATAAAATTTGATACTATGTTTTTCATGCAATGAGTTAAACTTATATCACAAACACTTGATTGTAGTATTTCTCCTTTTTATTGATGACAAAGGGGGAGAAGTATGTTGATGTCATGAATGATTTAATCATGATATATTTGCTTGGATTTTTGAATCCAAGAGTCTTTATCAATACGGCATATTGATAGGGGAAGTTTGGTTAAACTCCGGGAGTTAAGGTTAACTCCGTCGTCGGTTGGTTCTCATGATAAAAAAGGGGGAGATTGTTGAATCTCGAATTTTGATGATGAAACCAATCGATATGTATTTATGTTTTAATCTATATTTTGAGTAATGCAGGATGCTTCGATCAGGATGAGATAATTAAAGTAAGAAAAATTATGTTGGGCCGGAGGAACATGTCAGAAGATTGAACGTCGAGCCAGTGGATCGGTCGACGTATCGATAGAAGGCTTCGGGCCAAGAAGAGCAGACTTTGCACCAAGGATATCAGAGTTACGAAGTCAACTGGCCGATTAGGCAATAGGTCACAAGAGAGGGCGATGCGCCGAAGAATCAGACGAAGCGTCGAGGGACCAATGACATGCTGGACAACTTGATTAATGTTTAGTATTAATTGTCTAGATCGAAGTTTGTTTTATATGTGAATGATATGATAGCAAGGCATGAAGCAAAATGAAGTCTCGAACTCAAGATTGAGATCACGTTGGGAGTTCGAGAGTTCGAGAGTTCGTCGGAAGTTCTGTGGGAACCAGCCGAGAAGTCGTGGAGCTTGCCAGAGAAGCTCGTCGGAACTCACCAAGAAGATTGTCGAGAGTCCACCGGAATATTGCTGAGAGTTCATCGGAGGTTCGCTAGAAGATCACCGGAAGCTCGCTGGAAGAATAGACATAGGGATTTGTTTAGCTTAGAATATGTCTTAGGAATCGTACTTAGCACGTAATTGGGATTGGATTTGGGCCAACCCAATTAGGGGCCTGCTAGGCCCATGTAAGAACTGTGTTGGGCCTAATAAGAAGCCCAAATAGTCCCCCAAGAAGACTCATCATCATGGCACAATCTTCGAGACCGTGTCAGGCGATGGTACCGCCAGTCTGGGCAGTTGTACCGCCCTTGGCAAGGTGTCAGGTGGTGGTACCACCAGTCTAGGCGGTGGTACCACTCAGCATTGCCCCACAGGCAATGGTACCACTAGACCTGGGTGGTGGTACCGCCCAGGGCAGTGTCAGCCAAACTGACACTGGGCGGTAGTACCGCCCATGCCTGGGGAACCTAGGATGAGATATTTTTAGGCTCCAAGTTTGAATCAACTTGAAGCCTATAAATACCCCTCTCATCCCTGGTTAAAGCACACATGTATTGAGAGTAAAAAAGTACAGAAACGCTGCTGCAATCTTGTGTGAGCTCCTCTCATAGTTCTAAGTATTATAATAGTTTGAGAGATGAGTGAGTGGGGTGTAAGGGTTATCTCCTAAACCCGGTAAAAGGAGAATTGAGTTGTAAAAGGGTGGTTGGCCTTTGCCTATTGAAGAAAGGCCTCTAGTGGATGCCGGTGGCCTCGACGGAAGAGGAATCGAAGGAGTAGATGTAGGTCACGATTGACTGAACCACTATAAACAGCCGTCTTCTATGGTTTGCATTTATTCTTGTTATTACCTTACTTCAAACCTCTTCAATAGCTTACTACCTTCAATACTTTTATGAACTCGCTTTCAATTTAAGTTTTCGAAAACAGTTTTACATCAGAAACAGTTTTATCGTACGAAAGTCTTTAAACCGACGTTATTTTACCGCTTCACTAATTCACCCCCCCTCTTAGTGCCAACCCTGATCCTAACATCCTATTCCTTTATAACTCCTAATTCTTCTCTAAGAAACAATCTCCTAACCCTAGCCGACCTCTTCACCTCTTTAATAGGGGTCGACTTAGGTAGGTTTTACATGAATGCCCCTCTATATTAGGATTCTCCTAGCTAGAGTCCTAACAAAGTTAGTTTCAGAAGGCCTTGAAATGAGGCAAGAGGACGCGGAAGAGAGTACTCTTGAAGAATATGCCATAGAGCTGCCATTCAAGTTATCATGAAGGAAGTAGTGCATAGCAGAGATTGTGCTAGCAAGGGCAAAATCCCAGGATCCAGACAATGGTACACTAATTTCAGTGAAGTTGGTGGACTTCGGGGGCTACTAGGTGATGGACTGTCCTAGAGCTGTGCTTCGTTTGGGTGTGACTTGAGAGCAGGTGGATGAAGATCAATTACTAAAGGAGCGAACATAATCGAAGGTCGAAGAGACTCTGCGATGTATTGGTAGAGGCCACACATGGAGGAATCACAATCCGAGTTCATCCCATAATGATCAGAATACAATGGAGATGTCACCAGGAGGCAACATGGTGCAACGGATCATGGTGGAATAGTTCGTGGGAATGCGATACACATGAAATTAGTCCTGCGAGGGACTAGATCATATGAAGGTATGATTGGGAGCTACTGGTAGCTCCATTTTGATGAACAACATGACAACAAGAAAGGATATGGATTCAAGGAGTGAATGTCATAGTTGTTGAATCTCAGATTTTGATGATGAAACCAATTGATGTATTTATGATTTGATCTGCGTTTTGAGTGACGTAAGAAGTTTTGATCAGGGAGAGACAATTAAAGCAGGAAGAATCATGTTAGGCCGGAGTAGAACATGTCAGAAGATTGGACATCGAGCCATAGGATCCATCGACGTATCAGTAGAAGGCTTCGGTCCATGGGTTCGGGCATCGGGCCAAGAAGAGCATAAATTATGCTAAGAAAATCGGAGTTACAAAGGCCAACTGGCTGATTGGGCAATAGGCCGTAAGAGAGGACGATGCACCGAAGAATCGGACGAAGCATCGATGAACCAAAGACATGCCATACAATATTTGATTCAAGCTTTGTAAAAATTATCTAGATCGAAGTAGGTTTTAGGCATAATTGGGTTAGAATTGGGCCAACTCAATTAGGGGCCAATTGGGCCTAAGTTTGGGTTGTGTTGGGTCAAGTGAAAGGCCTAAATAGCGACCCAAACTGGTGGAACCGTCGGTGGCATAATCTCTGAGATTGTATCAGGTGGTGGTACTGCTCAGACTCAATCTCCGAGAGACTGTCAGGTGATGGTACCTCTAGACTAAGCGGTGGTACCACTTAGTGGCAGGCTGTCAGGCGGTGGTACCGCCTAGTGGCAACGTGTCAGGCGATGGTATTGCCTAGTGGCAAGGTGTCAGCAGTGGTACCACCAGACTGGGTGGTGGTACCACCGAGTGGCAGGGTGTCAAGCAGTAGTACCGCCCAGTTTCATGCTGCAGGAGGTGATACTACCCAGTACAGGCGGTGGTACCACTAGTACTCATAAAACCAGGGATGAGACACTTTTAGGCTCCATATTTGAATCCACTTGGGGCCTATAAATACCCCTCTCATCCCTGGTTAACACACACAAGCATAGAGAGCTTAAAAGTGGAAAAACGCTGTAGCAATCACTTGAGAGATCGCCTCTTCTAGTTCTAAGTTTAGAATTCTATTTAGGGAGGAGTGAGTGCTTATAAAAGGCTATCTCCTAAACCTATGAGAAGGAGAAGAGGGGTGTAAAAGGGTAGTTGATCTTCACCCATCGAAAGAAAATCATTAGTGGATGCCAATGGCCTCGTCGAAAGAGGAATCAGGAGTGGATGTAGATCACGACGACTGAACCACTATAAAACTCAGTTTGCATTTCTATTTATGCAATTTACCTTTACTGTAAACTGACTTACTTGCTTTACTTTCTCATGACACTCTTACGAATGCTTTCAAGTTAAATACATTTCCAATATCTGTTTTATCGAAATGAAGATTTTTCGAATCGACGTCATTTTTATTCGCTGCACTAATTCACCCCCACCCCCCCCTCTCTCTCTTAGTTCCGACTCGATCCTAATAGTTGGTATCAGAACCATGTTTTTTCTCATTTGGTTTAACAACTAAGAGAAATGACTTTTTTTGGATTTCAAGAGGGACTTTCTATCATTCATCCTCCTATGTTCAATGAGACGAACTACACATATTGGAAAACTCGAATGAGAGTTTTCTTACTTTCTATTGATTTAAATTTATGAAATATTATCGAAAATGAATTTCAAAAGTCTTCTCTTCCAATGAACGATTGGAATGATTTGGAGAAGATGACTTTCTCTTTCAATGCCAAAGCTATGAATGCTTTATTTTGTGCTTTGGATAAAACTAAATTCAATCGAGTTTCTATTTACGAAATGACTTTTGACATTTAGCATACACTTGAAATCATACATGAAGGCACTAGTAAAGTTAAAGATTCGAAAATCAATTTTTTGATGCATGATTTTGAATTATTTCGGATGGAACCAAGTGAGACCATTGGAGACATGTACACCCGATTTACAAATGTCGTCAATAGTCTAAAAGTTCTTGGTAAAGGTTTTTCTAACTTTGAACTCGTTAACAAAATATTGAGATCCCTTCCAAAGAGTTGGGACTCTAAAGTAACGGTCATTTAAGAGGCCAAGGATTTGAACTATTTTCCACTTGAAGAACTTATCGGATTTTTAATGACCTATGAAATGAGTTGTATGGCACAAAACGAGTGTGAAAATAATCTTCCAAAGAACAAGAAAGATTTGACACTTCGAACAATAGAATACCACTTGAGTAATAACTCAAGTGATGATGATGACTTTGAACTTCTCACTATAAAATTTAAAAAAATCATGAAACAAGAATTAAAGAATAAAAATGAACTTAAAAAGAAGTTGTCAAAGAAGAAGAAAGTATTCAAGGTGGCTTAGGACGAATCAAGCTCATCCGATGACGAGAAGCAAACCAACAAAGATAAGGTGATGAACTACGCCTTAATGGTTTTCGACGATGAGGTAACCAAAACCCCTTTACTTTATTTTGAAATTATTTAATGCTTTTCATGAGTTATTTTTAAATTAGTTAGTAAAAAATAAAAAAAATTATAAAAAAATATCATGCTTCTCTTTCTAGTGATTTTGAAATAATAATAATTAAAATTTGAGCATGACAATTGCATGTTAACTCCTAGCACTAAGCATGAAAAGTTATATTTATTTAAAAAGAAAAATGCATTACAAACAAAATGATTTTGATTGAAGATGCCTTATGTTCAATGAAATTATGCTCAATGAGTTTATATTTCAAAATTATGAATAATGATTTTTATGATTTATGGCATATTGATCTTTATCGTAATAAAAATTATTTTTTTAGTTTTAAACAAGATGGATGGTTTTCATATGAAAAACTTGGGTATGCTTGTGTGAAAACAAAAAAAGAGAGGAAAATATTTTTATTAAGAAATTCTCAATCCCTATCTTATCGAGTTTTCAAAAAAGAGATTGATGAATCTATTTGTATGAATCTCTTGGACTATGAATAAGATTTTGATGATTTGAATCTAAATGAGATTTTTCCAATCGAATAATGAACTTTCTCTTGAGATATCTTCTATTGCATGTGAATCAAGATCTCTTCATTGTTCTTCTATGTTTCTTCTTACTATTTACTAAAGAGGAGATTTTCTATATGAATAATAATATTTCTTATGCATTAATTATAATCTTTTTCTCCTATGTTTCTTTTTACGATTTACTAAAGAGAATATCTTTTTCAGAATTCATGACTTAAATTTTTTTTTGAAGATCTTTTATTATTTGATCTCCTAAGATTTTCTTTTGATTATTTAAGATGAGATTTGTCAAAATAAATCATGTCTTTTGGTATTCACATGATCTCATCTTTCATAATATGATTTTTCTTTGTATAATTCCTTATATTCATGAAGTATATCTCATCACCAAATTTTTCTTGATATCTTCCATGTGATAACTTGAATATTTATACCTTTGTGCTATTCCCCTCTTTTTGCCTATGACAAAGGGGAGAAAAAATTGCTAGTGTGTACATATCAAGAAAAGCATATTACTAAGAAAGACATAACTTGCAAGCTTGCACATTAAGGGAGATAGTTTTGCTAGCTTGGATAAATTGGTGTAAAACTTACTTGAGATGCTTTCAAATACTTGTCTTGTTGAATGATTATCCTTTTTGCCTATGACAAAGGGGGAGAAAATAAATGATGAATGTTTGGTACCAATAATTATGAAGTGATAAATGCTTAAAAATATTGATTTAATGTTTGGTATCATGAATGCTTTAGTATCATGCATGGGAGAAATGATGAATGTTTGGTGTCATGATCAAAATATTGATTTAATGCATGAAGTGATAAATATTTAAAAATTTTAATGTCTTAGCATGATGAATGTTATGCCTAAAATGATGCATCATGAATGCTTGAGTATCATGTATGATATGCCCATAGTGATGATTGATTTATTTTTGGTATCATGCATGAAGTAAGGATGAAATGTAAGGTTTTGAAATTCTATATGTTTTAATTTGAAACTATAATGATGCACAAACATATTGAAATAAGATTGATAATTTACTTTTGTCATGATTTGAAAATTGATGTAAAGGGAAAAGAATTACAACATTGTATTCTTCCCTTCTTTTTTATAATGACAAAGGAGGAGAAAAATTACTAACTTGCACATCATAAAGAGAGGTAAATCTTGCTAGCTTGCTCGTCTCAAAGGAGAAGCAAAAAGTGTTTCTTGCAAATCTCAAGAGAAGCAATGTTTGCTAAGTTACACATTATAAGAAAATGTAAAAACAAGCTATCTTGCACTTCTCAAAAGAGAAAAACGAAACTCACTAGCTAGAATGTTCTAAAGTGATGAAAAAAATTGCTAAATTGCTAAGCTTCCATATCTCTAAAACTTGATAGTTGCACTTCTCCTTTTTGTTGATGACAAAGGGAGAGAATATATGATGATATGAGAATCATAAATGGTAGGATGTAATATACTTTGATATTTTGATACCATGATGATTTGAAATATTTATGATGATGCATGCAAAACTTATGATAATGATGTCTGCAATGCAATGATATACATATAATGTGTTGTATATATTCATGATGAAATATTGCTTTGACTTGAATTCAACTTGAATTCAAGGTTCTATCAATATAGCATATTGATAGGGGGAGTTAAGGTTAACTCCATCATCAATTGGTTGTCATCATAAAAAAGGGAGAGATGGATGAATCTCGAATTTTGATTATAAATCAATTGTTGTGTTTATGATCTGATCTACGTTTTGAGTGACGCAGGAAGCTTCGATTAGGGAGAGATAATTAAAGAAGGAAGAATCATGTTGGGCCGGAGTAGAACATGTCAGAAGATTGGACGTCGAGCCGGAGGATCAGTCGACGTATCGACAGACAGCTTCAGGCAATAGGTTTGGGCATCGAACCAAGAAGAGGGGAAATTGCGCCAAGGAAATCGAAGTTGTGGAGGTCAATTGACCGATTGGGTAATAGGCCACAAGAGAGGACGATGCGCCAAAGTATCGGACAAAGCGTCGATGTACCAATGATATACCAGACAACATTTGATTCAAGCTTTGTAATAGTTATCTATATCGAAATAGGTTTTAGGCATAATTGATTGGAATTGGGCCAACTCAATTAGGGGCCAACTAGGCCCAAGTTTGGGCTATGTTGGGCCAAGTGAAAGGCTCAAACAATGACCCAAACTAGTGGAACCATTAGTGGCACAGTCTCCGAGACTGTGTCAAGCGGTGGTATTACCCATTTGGGCGATGGTACCGCCCAAACTCGATCTCTGAGAGATTGTTAGGCGGTGGTACCACCCAGCACAAGCGGTGGTACTACCAGTACCCTGAAAAATAGGGATGAGACACTTTTAGGCTTATCACCGCCCAGACTCGATCTCTGAGAGATTATTAGGCGGTGGTACCACCCAGCACAAGCGGTGGTACCGTCAGTACCCCGAAAACCAGGGATGAGACACTTTTAGGCTCCAAGTTTGAATCCATTTGAGGCATATAAATACCCCTCTCATCTCTGGTTAAAACACATAAGCTTAGAGAGCTTAAAAGTGGGAAAATGCTGTAGCAATCACTTAAGAGATCCCCTCCTCTAGTTCTAAATTTAGAATTTAGTTTAGGGAGGAGTGAGTGCTTGTAAAAGGTTGTCTCCTAAACCTATGAAAAGAAGAAGTGGAGTGTAAAAGGGTAGTTGATCTTCATCTGTTGAAAGAAGATCATTAGTGGATGTCAGTGTCCTCGATGGAAGAGGAATCGGGAGTAGATGTAGGTCACGACGATTGAACCACTATAAAACTCAGTTTGCATTTCTATTTGTGCAATGTACCTATATTGCAAACTGCCTTACTTGCTTTACTTTCTCATTACACTCTTATGAATGCTTTCAAGTTAAATACATTTCCAATATCGATTTTATCGAAACAAAAATTTTTCGAACCGACGTTATTTTTATCCGCTACACTAATTCAAACCCCCCCCCTCTCTCGTAGTGCCGACTCGATCCTAACAATGGTATCGTAGTGGTGGGTCTTCCATGTATGCATCGAATTTTGCATTAGATAAAAGCCTCGGTCATTAGCATCTGAGAGCTATGTACCACCGAGAGAGAATTTTGAATGCAAGTACCAATGAGTCCCATGGGAGGGGACTTGATCATGCAAAGGTATGATCGAAGTAGTTGGAGAGTTGGACTACTCCAGAGCTTATATTCACTTAAGGGAGCCTAACAAATATGATGGCAGGGGCCATGCATGGGAGTTGTAGTCTATCTTTCCATCGACCAAGGGGATTTGCTCGAAGAACACAGAGGTGTTAAAGTAGGAGGTTGAAAGAGGTGAGGAAGCGATGACGAGTCCAGAGGGACTTAGCTACCCAAAATGGGGGGGGGGGGGGGCTTGATCATGCAGAGGTATGATCAGAGCTGCTGGAGAGTTAGATTACTCTAGAGCTCATATTCGCTTAAGGGAGCTCGGCAATTTAGAAGACAAGGTCGAGTAAGCGAACATTACTACTAAGGAAGCTAAAGAAAATAGAATTGGTGCAAACTTTGCAACATGATGGAGGAGGCCATGCATGGAAGTTACAGTCTATCTTTCCATCGACCAAGGGGAACTACACGAAGAACATATATATGTTGAAGCAGGGGGTCGAAAGGGGTGAGGAAGCAACGACGAGACCAGAAGCACTTATCTACCCAAAACCAAGCATCAGTTGGAATGAAAGTGGACTCAAAGGAGTGTCATAGTACCACAGAGGTAGATCTACCAATCGCGAAGAACAAGATGCAGATGCAAGGCAATAGATAGTAGGGCTACGGGTATGGTAGCGCAATGGTACAGTAGAGGTAAGATTTCTATGAAGTCATCGATCCCTTATTTTCATAGAGGGAGAGCGCTTGGTCGTTGAAGGGGCCAAGGTGGTGGAGAATGCAGAGGCAAATTATAAGAACTGAGACAAGACTGAAGGGCAGAGGCTAAGGAACTTCGTAAGACCAGTATCAACGAGCTTCTCATTAAGATAGCCGAAAGTGGAGAACTTCGGGTTGTTGCAAGAGTGCTCAACCAAGAAATGAAGTAGGCAGCATGCAGAGCTATACCTTTATGACTCAGAGGAGCTAGTGGCAAAGATGATGGAGAAGATGGTACAATCCTAAAGGTGACAAAAAATATTAGAGACTTGCTCTAAGTTGGGGTGAAAACCTCTTGCATTCCAAAGGTTTGATGACATTGAGAAGGTGAATCACAGTAGCTAACTCAACATAAAGAGTGCAAACACTTTGAGTGCTTTAAAAGTATGGGCAAAGAGTTGGCGAAGGCTAATAACCAGCTCGATGTATGGAGTACAAACCTCGATGAGGCAATCGAAGTCGAATAACCTTTGCCTTCTCAACTCTTAAGAGAATGGGTGAAACTGAGTATTCCAATTCTCTTATCTATCCGGCAGAGAAGCTTTGCATAGGTTTAAAGGCTCTTCGAAGAAACCGAATGAAAGATAATAGTCGTCAAATCATCAGAAATGGTGATAAGTGCTATTAAGAGTAGATTATTCGTTTCATTTCCCAACATAATGCCAATCAAAAGTGAAAGTAATATGAACCTACTTGGAAGTGTCAATTAAGTGGAAAAAGCATCGAGGGGCAAATTTTATGGAGGAAGGACCCAAAAACTTTGAAGTCTGTGAGACAATGCTTGTTAAAGTTCCGACAAGCATCTACCTATTTCAAGCAATATAAAGCATTTGAGAGACTAGTGCATACTAAGGATGGTCTTTTCCTTCATTTGAGGGGATTCATAGGAAACAATAGGGATCAGCACAACTCAGCCGACCCCACACTTGAGTCAAAGTTATTAGCGAGTTGAAGTAGTTTGGCAAACCAAAGTTCGACTACTCAACAAGAGCTATAGAGTCCAGTTGGGAGCTAAGAGACACATTGTAACTAGAGCAGAAGAATGAAGACTTAACAAAGGCGAGGAGATGCAATGTCTATAAAGGCTTCGACGAGAATGTCGAAGGAATAAGTGGGGGAGAATATTATGGACAAAATTGTAAATGAGATGTTTGATGTAATGCTCATGTATGTCTATATCTTTCAATTTTGTTTATATTTTGCACAACATATAAAGGGCTAGTAGTAGGCTTAGCAGCCCCATTTTCTTTGGTTTTGATAGTCATCCTAGGCTTGCAAACAAATGTTATGTCACGTGGGCACTTGTGGCGATTTCGATCTGTAATTGACCATTTTGGACCCTTTATTGTGCAACCGTTCAGAGCTTGTGAAGTCTATTTGTAATTTGTATTGGCTATAAAGTATTTACTAAAATGATTACTTGTGGATCTCGAGTAAGACGCTTTCTTTAGCCTGTTTTTTCTCTCGTATGTCCTAAGGGATCATAGGATGTTTCGGGGAGGTTGACCTTTGTGGATGGATATGCAAGGGTGCCACATGACTTAGGTAAAACTAGTTAAGTGCGTGACACACGGGCAAGCACCCCTCTTAGCCCGTGGGCGGCAATCGCCCCTGCAGGCAGCTCACCCATGGGTGTTGTGCCCGCGGGCTGTGCCTCCCCTACAGGCGAGCGCCACCCCCGCAAGTGGCTCGCCAACAAGCACCGACATTGCAGCCATTGCCCTTCTTGCTATAGGCGACCTACTTACTTGCAGGTGGTGACCAAGTCTGCAAGTAGCCTTCGGCCAATCTGCGAGGGTAGTAATAGTTGCTAGTATTTCTCACCTTTGTGTCAATAATTTTGACATCAAAAGTCTTTCTAAAACACAACACAAGTAGTTTAAAATTTAATCTTTGCACGAATAACTTAGCTCTAATACTAATATAGGAAAATCTAGGGATAACATCATATGCGCAACGAAAGAACAAAAAGAAAAATCCTATATTTTCACAAAAAAAGTTTCATCGTGTGAAGATTGGTGCGTAAAAATTACAAAATCGAAAACCAAATGTATATAAGAGATATGTTTTACCTAGGGATATCATATATCCCTAAAATCCTACAGTTCTGTAGGAGAGGATGAAGGAGGTCAACTATCCTCTTCTCTATCAATGATCCACATGGTAAGGGTTGCAAAGATGCTCCTCGAATCGTAGCCTAAATCTCCACACTCCCCAAACATGGCCTGTTGGTTGAGGAGGAGGAGGAGAGAGGAGAATAGGCAATGGCAACCAAAATGGCATAGTCTATGGCCCTTTAGTTCCCTCCTATTTATAAAGGTCTCCTATCAACTTAACCCTAAAGGATCCTACGTTATTGGGTTCTGAATCTTTATCCAACTATCCAAGCCTCTTAGATTAGTGGATCTCTACCTAATAATCTCTTATTGACATTTATTGGATCTCATTTATAAGATCCAATAATTCAGGGGCTTATTGGATATCCAATAATTTAGCGACTCCAACGGATATCTCATATCCAAACCTATACTCGTCACAACACCTGCCATATATGTATGACCCTCTAGATTCAATATTGAGTTGGTCATGAGTTATACTTGTTAGAACTCCTTCAAACTCAGTGAATTATTATCTCCATAATAATTCACACGATTCATCGACTATAGATGTATTAGGCCACAACGTCGTAGTCCCCAAACAATACAAAAGAATCCAATTATTTAAATATATCTATAGTTTCTCATCCATCTAATATCTCAGAGACTATATACCGAGCATGGTGCTATCTCGCCCATATGGTTTCTATTTGAGTCTCACTTTAATTAGATTCTCCCGAAGAACACTTTTTCTCTCAATCCGAATGACTCTGGCTAGGGATTTATCTGAGCAAAAATACATGAGATATTTCTCTCATGACACCAAGAGTGGATGATCCTCTATCGATACTCAATAGCCCTCGTAAGAATGACTGCCACTCCCGATAATCTGTTGTACTATATCTGAAACATCCGGACCTATAAGTCTAGTATCAAAGATTGGAGTACTCATATAGGACATCCTTGGTATTTCAAGTTGAAAGACCAGATACACTTTTGGGACGACGAAATCGTTATTTGACAATGAGGTATCATCAACTATCTAACATTCTATAAGTGGATCAATCAATGAACTCATTATCTAATAAGCACCTGCACTATATCCCTAGTGTCACCACATGAGCAGTTATGAGACTAGCCACCTCTATCATATGGACGGGTATAGAGTACACTAATCTGTCTGATTATCTCGATATCCCTCTTGAATAACCTATGACTAAGATTATTCAGAGTTTATGTTTAAAGGCGAATTTGTCTCACTATTGTGAACTCATCACGATCCGATTCCTATTTCACAAATCCATGGACCTCATCACGATCTGATTCCTATTTCACAAATCCATGGACATCATAATATATATATATACATATACATATATATATATATACATATATATATATATATATACATATACATATATACATATATATATGTATGTATACATACATATATATATGTATACATATATATATATGTATGTATACATATATATATGTATGTATACATATATATATGTATGTATACATATATATATGTATGTATACATACATATATATATGTATGTATACATATATATATATATATAAATATATATATATATATATATATATATATATGTATGTATGTATACATACATATATATATATATATATATATATATGTGTGTATGTATGTATATATATATGTATGTATGTATATATATATATATATATATATATATATATATATATATGTATATATATGTATATATATATATGTATATATGTATATATATATATATATATATATGTATATATGTATATATATATATGCAACAAGTAATATAAAATAAAGATATATCATAATAATAATAAGCAAAAAGAGTGCATACCATAACGAACATGTCATCACGTGATGTCATCACTCACGTGATTGGCTTGTAGAGCACCTGTGACTAGTGTGGAAATATTTAGGATTTATGTTTATAAGTAAATTGGTCTCATTATAATGATCTCAACATGATCCAATTCTTATTACACAGATCCAAGGACATCACAATATATACAATAGGCAATATAAAGTGAGAATACTTATAAAAAAAATATAAAGTGAGAAAATATCAATAATAATAATAAGCAAAAAGACTACGTAGCATATCACATGTGTCATTACTCACGTGATTGACTTGTAAGGCACCTATGACTAGCAAACTCCTTAATTGAGATGTGCCCTAACGAGCCTATCACCTTCCATCTTAACCCTTTTGCCACACCCCTTATAGAAAAAAGAGAGATTGGCATTCAAACATTGATTATTGCTTAAGTAAAAAGAGATCACCCACAGATACTATCGAAAGGCTTCTCTATTAGTTTACACTATGCGGTTGAACATAACAATTCCAACAAGGGCAAGGCGCCAATGGGGGATAAGGAGGAATCAACTTTTTTCAACGATCTAGTCACTCAAGTGACCTAGTGTTCAAGATAGCAAAATACGAGACTCTAGAAAATAATACATACTTCATCTAGGAGGAGGATGAGCCAAAATGGAGTTAGTTTTCACAGAAAGAGGGGCCTAAAACTCGTCAAGTTTCAATCCAAGGAAATTACTCTAACTCTTCTCTTATTATAAACCTAAACTATAGAAATAAAAAAAAGAGACATGAACTCAAAGCCAAATGTATCCCTATAGACGAGGAGAGTGCACCCCCTAGAGAGACATAAATGGCTTCTTGTTATATCTATTTGAAAGTCTTGTTCCACATGAATATCATATCTTGGAATTTTATAGGTGCCCACAAAAAAAGTGTGATGAATGCCTCTCTTACCTACTAAAAGCCCACTTGATCCATATCATTGGGCTCTTGGAAACCCATTTATAGGAAGATCCTAGATAAGAGGCAAATCGAATGGAATGTCCCCATGGCTATTTAGATATGCCACAATCAATAAGGATGATCAAGAATTGCATTTCATTATTTAAATAACTGATATGCTCCCATGGCTATTCTCCATGATTTATACTTCTATTTCATACTGAAATTCTCTCTGATCCTTTCTAAGCAACCTTAACCTAAATGATATTCCTTGGTTACTACATAGAGATCTAAATTGCATTACTAGCGTGGATGAGAAATTAGGAAGCCAGTCTTTTATTTTAAATGCTTATTAATTTTCTTAGTTTCTTTAACTAGATTGGCCTCATGGATTTGGATTTTTATTGATCACGTTTTACATTGAGTAATAATAGATTCGATCACTTTCGTATTTCTGCTTGTTTAGGTTCTTACAAATAATAGCTGATTTTCTTGTGTTAATGATGTTGTTATGTTTCACATTCCTTGTATCACATTTGATCACTCTCACATGTTAGTTAATGTCTTAGCTGGTCACCCTAAGAAGTAGGGTAGAAAACCTTTTCGTATTAAACCCCACTAGTTTGAATACAACAACCTATATATGATTATTCATAATAATTGGTCATCTTCTGAATGGCTTCCTAACCCTATGAAAGTTTTCATAAAAACCTCAGCAACCTTAGGCCAATCTCTCAATGTGGGATATAACTCTTATGGGATTCCTTGAAAAGTAGCTTGCATCCATCTCAAATTAGATATATTGAGTCTAAGAAAAACTTAGCACCCAAAGATAGCTTATGGGACTATATAACAAACATATAGCCTTAAATAGACAAATTTACATCAAATGGTGGTTGAGAGCTAAGGTCCAATTGATTGAGAATGAGGATAAAAACACAAAGTACTTTCACAATATAGTCAACATAGAAAATGTCTCAACTCTATTAGGATTTTGCAACTGGACAATAGGGAACGCCTACATGATCAAGATATATTATGTTTCAAATTTATTGATTGGTACTCTCATATTTGGTCAATTGAGTTTAATAGCAATCTAGATGATCGTCCAAGCGTCCTCCTATTCCCTAGCCTAGTAGGGATAAATGGAATGATCTCACAAGTGAATTTTTCATTATTGATATTCTTACTACTCTTAAGTCTATGGGTTGTTAGGCTTATAGCCCATAGGTTTAGACCATGGTGGGCTTTAATAGCCCACAGCCCACCCTCTTTTCTCTAAACCCTAGATCCAAATTAGGGGGGTGTGATGACTACGTTTTTTTAGGGAGAAAAACTACAGCAACAAGATAGATTTTTGCTATAGCTACGTGATTCCAAAAGTTAGGAGAAAAGGACAGAAAATAGGATAATGAAAGGAAAGAAAATAAGGATAATACAAAGAGACTATTCTCAATCATTTAGGTAGTGTTCTCATATCAGGTTAGATCAAATCTATAGTAGATTATTGTTGTGATTACTTGGGGAGAATTTAAATATTGTTCACAGTGACAAGATCCTTGTATCCCAGTTATTCTCTTGTGATTGTTGTTAGGGTTTTGGACAAAAGATTGAGATTTGTATATTCATTATTCTTATATTTGATTGTCTCTAGTTTGCCCCGTGGTATTTACCATTCACATTGGAGGGGTTTTCCATGTATATCATGGTATTCTATTTGATTGTGATTCTATTTAATTCCGCTGCCTACTAGCAAACTCCTTAATTGAGATGTGCTCTAATGAGCCTATTGCATTCCCTCTTAACCCTTTTGCCACACCCTTTATAGAAAAAAGAGAGATGGGCATAGAGATCACCCACATATACTATCCAAAGGCTTCTCTATTAGTTTCTACTATGCAGTTGAACATAACAACTCCAACAAGGGCAAGGCACCCATAGGGGATAAGGAGGAATCAACTTTTTTCAATGATCTAGTTGCTCAAGTGACCTAATGTTCAAGATAGCAACAAATGAGACTCTAGAAAATAATACATACTTCAACTAGGAGAAGGATGAGCCAAAATGGAGCTAGTTTTCACAAAAAGAGTGGCCTAAAACTCGTCAAGTTTCAATCCAAGGAAATTACTCTAATTCTTCTCTTTTTATAAACCTAAACTATAGAAATAAGAAAAAGGGACTTGAACTCAAAGCCAAATGTATCCCCATAGACGAGGAGAGTGCACCCCCTAGAGAGACATAAATGGCTTCTTGTTCTACATGAATATCATATCTTAGAATTGTATAGGTGCCCACAAAAAAAGTGTGATGAATGCCTCTCTTACCTACTAAAAGCCCACTTGATCCATATCATTGGGCTCTTGGAAACCCATTTATAGGAAGATCCTAGATAAGAGGCAAATCGAATGGAATGCCCCCATAGCAAAAGGATGATCAAGAATTGCATTTCATTATTTAAATAACTAATATGTTCCCATGGCTATTCTCCATGATTTATACTTCTATTTCATACTAAAATTCTCTCTTTATCCTTTCTAAGCAACCTTAACCTAAATGATATTCCTTGGTTACTATATTGAGATCTAAATTGCATTACTAGCGTGGATGAGAAATTAGGAAGCCAGTCTTTTATTTTAAATGCTTATTAATTTTCCTAGTTTCTTTAACTAGATTGGCCTCATGGATATGGATTTTTATTGATCACGTTTTAGATGGAGCAATAATAGATTTGATCACTTTCGTATTCTTGCTTGTTTAGGTTCTTACAAATAATAGCTGATTTTCTTGTGTTAATGATGTTGTTATGCTTCACATTCCTTGTATCACATTTGATCACTCTCCCATGTTAGTTAATGTCTTAGCTGGTCACCCTAAGAAGTAGGATAGAAAACCTTTTCGTATTAAACCCCACTAGTTTGAATAAAACAACCTATATATGATTATTCATAATAATTGGTCATCTTCTGAAAGGCTTCCTAACCCTATGAAAGTTTTCATAAAAACCTCAGCAACCTTAGGCCAATCTCTCTACGTGGGATATAACTCTTATGGGATTCCTTGATAAGTAGCTTGCATCCATCTCAAATTAGATATATTGAGTCTAAGAAAAACTTAGCACCCAAAGATAGCTTATGGGACTATATAACAAACATATAGTCTTAAATAGACAAATTTACATCAAATGGTGGTTGAGAGCTAAGGTTCAATGGATTGAGAATGAGGATAAAAATACAAAGTACTTTCACAATATAGTCGGACATAGAAAACGTATCAACTCTGTTAGGGTTTTGCAACTGGACAATAGGGAACGCCTACATGACCAAGATATATTATGTTTCATATTTGTTGATTGGTACTCTCATATTTGGTCAATTGATTTTAATAGCAACCTAGATGACCGATCCAAGTGTCCTCCTATTCCCTAGCCTAGTAGGAATAAATGGAATGATCTCACAAGTGAATTTTTCAATATTGATATTCTTACTACTCTTAAGTCTATGGGCTGTTGGGCTAACAGCCCATAGGTTCAGCCCATGGTCGGCTTTAATAGCCCACAACCTACCCTCTATTCTATAAACCCTATATCCAAATTAAGGGGATTTGGTGGCTACGTTTTTTAGGGAGAAAAACTGTACTAACGAGGCAGATTTTTGCTACAACTACGTGATTCCGAAACTTAGGAGAAAAGGATAAAAAATAGGAGAAAGAAAGAGAAGAAAATAAAGACAACGTAGAGAGGCTATTTTCAATCATCTAGGTAGTGTTCTCATCTCAGGTTAGGTCAGATCTATAGTAGATTCTTGCTGTGATTACTTGGGGAGAATTTGGATATTGTGTACAAGAGATGTGATGACGTGATCCTTATATCCCAGTTATTTTCTTATGATTATTGTTAGGGTTTTGGACAAGAGATTGAGATTTGTATATTCATTATTCTTATATTGGATTATCTCTAGTTTGTCTCGTGGTTTCTACCCTTAACATTGGAGGGGTTTTCCACGTAAATCTTAGTATTCTATTTCATTGTGATTCAATTTAATTCTGCTGCGTGTTATGGCCTACTAGTATTTGTTAATATACAAAATTTTATTTCTCTTTATATCCCTAGTATTAGAGCAGGGTTGTGGTGATTTAATTTTTGTGTTTGAATATGGAGGCCGGTTGTTTTTCTAGCATAATTAGCTTGAATGGAAACAATTGGATGATATAGAAATCAAGAATGGAAGATCTCTTGTATTACAAAGAATTGTATGAACCTTTGTAGGGGAATAGTGCAAAGCCCGCAACTAAGGCAGATGATAAGTGGAAATGTTTAGATCGATAAATAATTAGGTTTATTTGGCAATAGCTTGATGATATTGTCTTTCACAATATTTCTACTGAAAGTTTCGCATATTCTCTTTAGAAAAAGTTAGAAAGTATCTATTGTTGAATCTCATATTTTGATGATGAAACTACTTGATATATGTTTATGATTTAATCTGCGTTTTGAGTGACGCAGGATGCTTCGATCAGGATGAGACAATTAAAGCAGGAAAATCATGTTGTGCCGAAGGAACATGTCAGAAGATTGGACGTCGAGCCGGTGGATCGGTCGACGTATCGACAGAAGGCTTCGGGCCGTGGACTCGGGCATCGGGCCAAGAAGAGCGGGTATTGTGCCAAGGATATCGGAGTTGCGGAGTCAACTGGCCGATTGGGCAATAGGCTACAGAAGAGGATGATGCGCCGAAGAATCGGACGAAGCGTCGAGGGACCAATGACATGTCGGACAACTTGGTTAATTGCTTAGGATTAATTGTCTCGATCGAAGTTTTGTTTTGTTGTGCAGGATTAACTATGATAACGATAAAGACATAAAGCGAAACAAAGTGTCGGAGTCAAGCGTGAAGGATTTGTTGCGAGTTCGAGAGTTCGACGGAAGTCCGAAGGTTCGTCGGGAATGCTATCGGAACTAGCCGAGAATGAGTTGGGAGCTTGCCGAAGGGTTTTTCGGAAGCTCGCTGGAAGGTTCATTGGAAGTTCGCGGAGCTCGCCGAGAAAGATCGGAGCTTGCCGAAGAAGCTCGTTGGAACTCGTTAAGATCAAATCGTGAAGTCTAGGGGCTTGCCGGGAGTCCGCAGAATGGTTTCCGAGAGTTCATCGGAAGACCGCCGGAAGTTTGCCGGAAGCTCGCTAGAAGAAGTCTTGACTTGCGAACCTTGTAATAGCTTAGAAAATGTCTTTAAATTCATAGTTAGCATGTTAATTAGGGTTAGGATTAGGTGTTAATCCTATAACCCAAGTAGGGGCCAATTAGGCCCAAGTTCGGACTAGTTTGGACCAAGTTTGGAGCCAAACCAAGTGAGTTGGAATAGTGAAAGAGGTGGCACCGCCAGGGTTGGAGGTAGCACCGCCCAGGCTAAGTCTCCCAGCGAGACTGGGCGGTGCAACCGCCCTAGCCAAGAGGTGCAACCGCCCAGGGCTCAGTCTCCAAGCGAGACTGGGCGGTGCAACCTCCTCTGTCAAGAGGTAGCACCGCCAGAGCTCAAGTTTCGAGCTCTGCCAGGCGGAGCAACAACCGAGCTCAGACTTCGAGCTCTGCCAGGCGGTGCAACCACCAAGCTCAGTCTTCGAGCTTTGCCAGGCGGTGCAACCACCGAGCTCAGTCTTCGAGCTCTGGCAGAGAGGTGCATCAGCCTGAGCTCAGTTTCGAGCTCTGCCAGGTGATGCAACCACCGAGCTCAGACTTCGAGCTCTGCCAGGCGGTGCAACCACCGAGCTCAGTCTTCGAGCTCTACCAGGCATTGCAACCATCGAGCTCAGTCTTCGAGCTCTGGCAGAGAGGTGCAATCGCCTGAGCTCAGTCTTCGAGCTCTGCCAGGCGGTGCCACCTCTCCAATCAAGAGGTGCAACCGCCTGATCCCGGAATTCCGGGATTTGATCGTTTTGAGCTCCAAAATTGAACTGGGTTGGGGCTTATAAATACCCCACCCATTCAGCACAGAAAAAACAGAGATCCACAACGAATTCTTGATCTTTTCTGTGATTCTAAGAGCTCAAATTTGTGTAAAGTTCAAAAGTTCTCCTCTTTCTGTTCTTCAAGTCTTGAGTTGTAAAGAGAGGAGAGAAAGGATCTGTAAGGGTTGTCTCCTGAGCCCGTCAAAAGGAGTGAAACTGTAAAAGGGCAGTTGGCCTTCGCCTATTGAAGGAAGGCCTCTAGTTGACGTCGGCAACCTCATCGGTGGAGGAAGCCAAAAGTGGAGTAGGTCAAGACTGACCGAACCACTCTAAATCTCTGGTTTGCGTTTATTTTTTAGCACTTTATCATTACTACAAACCTCCTACATAGCTACTGCCCTCTGCGCTTTTACGAACGATTCTCTAAGTTCAGATCTTTCCGAATCTGCATTGAGACGTAAATCGGTGTTTTCGTACGATCTTTACATCGCAGTTTACGCTTACGCTTTGATTCCATTCATAACTGCGAACTGCTTTCTGCACATTCACAAAAAGATTTTCAAAGTTCAGTTTCTGTGTTTAGATGTAAAACTGCGTTCAGACGTAAAACTGCGTTCAGGCGCAAAACTGCGTTTAGACGTAAAACTGCATTTAGACGCAAATTGTGTTTAGACATAAACTGCTCTTAGACGCAATATGCGCTTAGACGCAAACTGCGCTTAAATACAAACTGTGAATCGACTTTTGCATCATAATAGATTTTATTGAACGAACGCACCTTTCGGTTTTAAATTGCTGTAAGATTTCCGCTGCACTAATTCACCCCCCCCCCTCTTAGTGCTCTAGATCCTAACAATTGGTATCAGAGCGGGGTATTTCTCATTTCGGATTTACACCTGAGAGAAATGGCTCTTCAAGAGGGCTTTTCGGTCTTTCGTCCACCGTTGTTTAACGGATTGGACTACACTTATTGGAAAACTCGAATGAAAGTTTTCTTGATTTCTACGAATTTAGACTTATGGAGTATCATTGAAAACGGTTTTCAACTTCCCTCCAAACCGATGAACGAATGGTCGGATTTGGAGAAGAAGAATTTTTCTTTAAACGCAAAGGCTATGAATGCCTTATTTTGCGCATTGGACAAAAATGAGTTCAATCAGATTTCTACGTGTGAAACGACTTTTGACATTTGGTGAATTCTTGAAATCACGCACGAGGGAACTAGTAGAGTCAAAAACTCGAAAGTTAACTTTTTATTACATGATTTTGAGTTTTTTCAAATGCAACCAAGCGAGACTATAGGCGACATGTACACCCGTTTCACGGATGTCGTCAATAGCTTAAGAGCTCTTGGAAAATGTTTTTCGGATTTTGAACTCGTAAACAAGATTCTGCGTTCTGTTTCTAAAAAGTGGGATTCAAAAGTAATTGCAATACAAGAAGTTAAAAATCTAAACAACTTACCACTTGAAGAACTAATTGGTTCATTGATGACATATGAAATGGTGCACAATGCACATGATGAACATGTTGAACACAATCACCTTCCAAAGAACAGGAAGGATTTGGAACTCTGGACAAATGAATGCCACTTGAGCGATGACTCAAGTGATGAGGACAATGATGAACAAACCAACCTTCCAAAGAACAGGAAGGATTTGGGACATAGAACATTTGAAGACCACTCGAGCGTAAGCTCAAGTGATGGTGAACTTAAACTACAAATGAAACGAAAATTAAAAAGCAAAAAGAATGGAACTACTTGCTTTAAACGCAAGAAGAAGAATAAAAATTGGGATGAATCGAGCTCCTCTGAAGACGAGAAAGTCAACAAAAGCGAGGCGGCAAACTACGCCTTACCAGCCTACGACATTGAGGTAATTAAAATGCCTTTGGTTTATTTTAAAATTACTTGATGCTTTCATGATATATTTTCTTTTTTAGTTTAGAATTAATTTTCTTGAAAATTATATGTTTAAAAATAAAAATACAAAAATTATGATCATGCTGATAATTTCGAAAATGATAATATTGCATGATAAACAAACAAAATGATTTTGATCATGGTTAAGAAGTAATAATGTGTATCATGTTTGATTAACATTGTTGAATGAAATCACGTTTGATTTAAAGTAATGCATAAAGATGTAATATTAAATGATTATTAACAATTTTATGCACGAGACTTTAAGTTATCCATGATCATGAGCTTGTTTGATCTTCTTGATTTAATTTCAAGATCTATAACAAAAATCATGTTTGAATATATGAAAGTGTTAATTTCATTTTCGGATTCACTTAACAATTGGTATCCTAACAATCGGATTTTCTCATACACTTATGAAAAATATTTTTCTAAAATGGATTTGATGAAATGATTCCTGCTTATAAATTCCATCTTGAAATATGAATGATAGTGTTTTTGCTTGCAAAAATTTGTTTCACATTCATATCTCCTATGATTCATGTGCAGAAAAAGAATTTATAAATCATAATACAATGAGATTTCTTATGCAAAAATAAAGTGCTTTTGTGATTCTTTGCTAAAGAGAATAATCATAATCATGATCTTGATAATGATAACATGAAGCTCTTTATAAATCAAGATCGTTCATTATGCTCCCTACATTTATCAAAAAGGAGTTCTTCAAATGAAATGCAATTCAATGAAGTGTCATATTGATATCTTGAAACTTGGAATATTTTAAAATGTGATCTTGATAAGAATGTTTCAAGTTGCTCTTTGTACTATATCTTTTCGAATGAATCATGAGCCTTGATATCATATATTTCATAATACAAGATTTCTTTGCCTTATGTCTTGAACTTTCATGCTTATCTTAATTTGGCATATAAAGACTAAGGCATGCTTAGATGAAAAAGAATCTCTTAAAAAAATGCTTTTCCCATCTGATCGAGATTAATAATTTCATGATATTTTGTGAATCTCGAAATTAGTTTTAATGACTTGATTATGAATTTCAAGTTAATGATTTGATTTGAATAAGTTTTATCTAAATCATAATCTTGATCTTGCAAAATTGAAGTCACAAATAAAATCTTGTGGTATTCATGAATTGATACTCACAATATGAAAGCATTGATATTCATGACTTGAATTGAATTGGAACATTGTATGCTTAAATTAATCATTCTCCTATGTTTCAAAAATTCCTTAAATGCCTTATGTGATGATTGAAAACTAACTTGCATTATGATGAATCACAAATCATGACTTGATCTATGATGTAAATGCCTTGAAATGATTGATATATTTAACACTTTTATGCTCTTCCCCCTACTTTCTTCTTGTTTTCAATGATAAAATGGGGAGAAGTTTTGATCATGCATGGTAGGATATAATTTGACAAAATTGATACCATCATGATATGAAACATTTATGATGTGCAATTATGCATGCAATACTTGTGCTTTCTAATTATGATGTGATGTATTGCATATAATGTAAATCATGATTTAAAATGCTATGAGTGCCAAGTTACACATTTTGAGAAGAAATTGTTATATTGAAACATTAATGTAATTATGAATGGTGATATGATATCATGCATGTAATACTTCCATAATGATGCATGCAATGATGAAAATTTGTCTTGACATTCATAACTTGATTATTCATCATTTGTCATGATTTTGAAATCGTTGTAAAAGGAAAAGAGAACTACAAAACTGTATTCTCTCTTTCTTTTTTACAATGACAAAGGGGGAGATAGCTAGCTTGTACAAGTCAAGAAGATGCAAAAACTTGATTGCTAGCTTGCCTATTTTAAGTAGCAAAGATTGCTAACTTGCTTATTTCAAGAAGAAAAATTGTCTTCTTGAACATCACTATCTTGAATATCTCAAGAAGCAAAACTTGCAATTTGCACATTGCAATAGGAAGCAAGAATCATGAGCTTACACAAGAAAGCTATCTTGCATTTTCTTTCGAAATTTTTGCTAGCTTATATATTGTGAAACTTGTATATCGTAAAAATTGCTAGCTTGTTGGTCTAAAGAGAAGCAAAAAGTTGCTATCTCAAAAGAAGCAAATGTGCTATCTTGCCTATCTCAAGAGGCAAAAATGCTAACTTGCGCATCTAGCAAAGTGAGCAAAATTTTCAAGAAGCAAGAGTTGCCTTCTTGAACATCTCTAATTTGCTAGCTTGCATGATGTAGAACTTGCTATCTTGAACATTACCAAAAGTGCTATCTTATATGCTATAAAACTTGCATATCTAAAACTTGATAGCATGAATGTTCTAAGCATGATGTAACACTTGCTAAATCTTCTAGCTCCAAGATTGCATGATGATAAAACTTGATTCTATGATTTTCATGCAATGAGTTGAACCAATATCACACACAAACGATTAATTTTGATACTTCTCCTTTTTGTTGATGACAAAGGGGGAGAAGTATGTTGATGACATGACATGTGATGCATAAGTTTATACATATGTTTATGTTGACGTGTTGCAAGTATTCATGATGAATATTGCAATGACTTGAATTCAGTTTGAATTCAAGGTTCTATCAATATGGCATATTGATAGGGGGAGTTTGTTTAAACTCCGGGAGTTAAGTTTAACTCCGTCATCAAGTGGTTGTCATCATCAAAAAGGGGGAGATTGTTGAATCTCATATTTTGATGATGAAACTACTTGATATATGTTTATGATTTAATCTGCGTTTTGAGTGACGCAGGATGCTTCGATCAGGATGAGATAATTAAAGCAGGAAAATCATGTTGTGCCGAAGGAACATGTCAGAAGATTGGACGTCGAGCCGGTGGATCGGTCGACGTATCGACAGAAGGCTTCGGGCCGTGGACTCAGGCATCGGGCCAAGAAGAGCGGGTATTGTGCCAAGGATATCGGAGTTGCGGAGTCAACTGGCCGATTGGGCAATAGGCTGCAGAAGAGGACGATGTGCTGAAGAATCGGATGAAGCGTCGAGGGACCAATGACATGTCGGACAACTTGGTTAATTGCTTAGGATTAATTGTCTCGATCGAAGTTTTGTTTTGTTGTGCAGGATTAACTATGATAACGATAAAGACATAAAGCGAAACAAAGTGTCGGAGTCAAGCGCGAAGGATTTGTTGCGAGTTCGAGAGTTCGACGGAAGTCCGAAGGTTCGTCGGGAATGCTACCGGAACTAGCCGAGAATAAGTTGGGAGCTTGCCGAAGGGTTTTTCGGAAGCTCGCTGGAAGGTTCATTAGAAGTTCGCGGAGCTCGCCGAGAAAGATCGGAGCTTGCCGAAGAAGCTCGTTGGAACTCGTTAAGATCAAATCGTGAAGTCTAGGGGCTTGTTGGGAGTCCGCAGAATGGTTTCCGAGAGTTCATCGGAAGACCGCCGGAAGTTTTTCGGAAGCTCGCCAGAAGAAGTCTTGACTTGCGAACCTTGTAATAGCTTAGAAAATGTCTTTAAATTCATAGTTAGCACGTTAATTAGGGTTAGGATTAGGTGTTAATCCTATAACCCAAGTAGGGGCCAATTAGGCCCAAGTTCGGACTAGTTTGGACCAAGTTTGGAGCCAAACCAAGTGAGCTGGAATAGTGAAAGAGGTGGCACCGCCAGGGTTGGAGGTAGCACCACCCAGGCTAAGTCTCCCAGCGAGACTGGGCGGTGCAACCGCCCCAGCCAAGAGGTGCAACCACCCAGGGCTCAGTCTCCAAGCGAGACTGGGCGATGCAACCTCCTCTGTCAAGAGGTAGCACCGCCAGAGCTCAAGTTTCGAGCTCTGCCAGGCGGAGCAACCACCGAGCTCAGACTTCGAGCTCTGCTAGGCGGTGCAACCACCAAGCTCAGTCTTCGAGCTCTGCCAGGCGGTGCAACCACCGAGCTCAGTCTTTGAGCTCTGGCAGAGAGGTGCATCAGCCTGAGCTCAATTTCGAGCTCTGCCAGGTGATGCAACCACCGAGCTCAGACTTTGAGCTCTGCCAGGCGGTGCAACCACCGAGCTCAGTCTTCGAGCTCTGCCAGGCGTTGCAACCATCGAGCTCAGTCTTCGAGCTCTGGCAGAGAGGTGCAATCGCCTGAGCTCAGTCTTCGAGCTCTGCCAGGCAGTGCCACCTCTCTAGTCAAGAGGTGCAACCGCATGATCCCGGAATTCCGGGATTTGATCGTTTTGAGCTCCAAAATTGAACTGGGTTGGGGCCTATAAATACCCCACCCATTCAGCACAGAAAAAACAGAGATCCACAACAAATTCTTGATCTTTTATGTGATTCTAAGAGCTCAAATTTGTGTAAAGTTCAAAAGTTCTCCTCTTTCTGTTCTTCAAGTCTTGAGTTGTAAAGAGAGGAGAGAAAGGATCTGTAAGGGTTGTCTCCTGAGCCTGTCAAAAGGAGTGAAACTGTAAAAGGGCAGTTGGCCTTCGCCTATTGAAGGAAGGCCTCTAGTTGACGTCGGCAACCTCATCGGTGGAGGAAGCCAAAAGTGGAGTAGGTCAAGACTGACCGAACCACTCTAAATCTCTGGTTTGCGTTTATTTTTTAGCACTTTATCATTACTGCAAACCTCCTACATAGCTACTGCCCTCTGCGCTTTTACGAACGATTCTCTAAGTTCAGATCTTTCCGAATCTGCATTGAGACGTAAATCGATGTTTTCGTACGATCTTTACATCGCAGTTTACGCTTATGCTTTGATTCCATTCATAACTGCGAACTGCTTTCTGCACATTCACAAAAAGATTTTCAAAGTTCAGTTTCTGTGTTTAGACGTAAAACTGCGTTCAGACGTAAAACTGCGTTCAGACGCAAAACTGCGTTCAGACGTAAAACTGCGTTTAGACGTAAAACTGCGTTTAGACGTAAAACTGCGTCTAGACGCAAACTGCGTTTAGACGTAAACTGCTCTTAGACGCAATCTGCGCTTAGACGCAAACTGCGCTTAAATACAAACTGTGAATCGACTTTTGCATCATAATAGATTTTATTGAATGAACGCACCTTTCGGTTTTAAATTGCTGTAAGATTTCCGCTGCACTAATTCACCCCCCCCCCCCTCTTAGTGCTCTAGATCCTAACATCTATAAAAGAAAAATAGCTGACAACAAAGCTTTCTTGATCAAAAAACTTGTGAACCTGAAATATAGAGAGGGTGCTTCTATTTCTGAGCATTTGAATGAAATGCAGAGTATCACTAACCAGTTATCCTCTATGAAAATGTCTCTTGATGATGAGTTGCAAGCGTTGTTACTTTTCGATTCATTTCCAGAAAGTTGGGAGACACTGATAGTTTCCCTCAGTAATTCTTCGCCAGATGTTGTTGTCACTATGAGTCAAGTAACAAGCAGTTTGTTGAATAAGGAGTTGAAAAGAAAGAATTTAGCAACATCTCATAATGATTCACATGCACTTTGTACAAGTTATAGGCCAAAGCTTGTGGTGAGTAATTAAATGCTATAGAGAAAGACTTCAGTATGGAGTTGTGGCATAAGCGACTGGGACACATGAGCGAGAAGGGGCTGTAAGCTCTTTCCAATAGAGAGGTATTGCTAGACCTCAAAGGTACATATCTGAACCCTTATATTGATTGTTTGACTAGTAAACAACAAAGAGTTTTATTTGTTAGTCATTCTTTATCTAGAAAAATGCATGCCTTAAACCATATTTATACAAATGTATGTAATCCTTTGAGGGCAAAAACTCCTGGTAGATCTATTAATGTTCTTGGCATCAGTGGTGTACCTTGTTTTATCACTTTTATAGATGATTTTTTCAGGAAAATTTAGGCCTATGCTATGAAGACCAAAGATCAGGTTATTAATGTCTTCAAAAAGTTTCATGCCAAGGTTGCAAGGGAGACAGAAAGACAATTGAAATACATAAGATCAGATAATGGTGGCGAGTATATAGGATTGTTTAATGATTATTACAGGTCACATGACATCCAACATGAGATGACAGTTCCTGATACACCTCAACATAATGCTATTGTAAAGAGGATGAACCACACTATCATGGAAAAATCAGATATATGCTTTTACAAGGCAAGCTACCCAAAAAATTTTGGGATGATGCTTTGAGGACTGTAGTTGATGTGATCAACTTATCACCATGTACAACCCTAGATGGTAATGTTGCAAAGCATGTATAGTCAAGGAAAGATATTTCCTATAGGCATTTGAGAGTGTTTGGTTGTTGTGCATTTGAACGTGTTAAAGATAATGAGAGGTCCAAGCTGGATGATAAGACTAAAGAATATATTTTTCTTAGCTACTCACATGATCATTTTGGTTACAGGCTATGGGATCCAGAAAAGCATAAGGTGTTTAGAAGCAGAGATGTAGTCTTCTTTGAAGATCAAACCTTTGAGGATTTGAAGAAGAAGGCACCAACCAAGACTTATGTAGAAGGATTAGTAGATTGTGACCTAATTACTCCTCCAGTATATCAGGGTGATGAGGGAAATGTATAGGAAGATGGTGTAGAGCCTGATGTTTAACTACTTGTAAGACATATTGAGCAAGAAAAAGTTAGAGATCAACTTCCCACAGAACCTCAGTTGGGTATGCAGATTTCCCGTGATAGAAAAAATAAGAAGATTTTGTTGTCACAAGAGAAATACATCGAGAAGGTATTGGAAAGGTTCAGTATGAGTAATGTAAAGCTAGTTAATTCTCCTCTTGCAAGTCACTTCAAGTTGTGCTCAGAAACCATTAAGTGATGAGGAGAAGGAGAAAATACAAAAGGTTTCTAATGCTTTAGCAGTTGGAAGTTTAATGTACGCGATGGTATGTACAAGGTCGGACATCACATATGCAATGGGTGTTACTAGTAGATTTCTTATAAATCCAGGTAAATAGCATTAGGCAGTAGTGAAGTAGATTTTTAGATATCTCAAAGGGAGCTCTAAGGTTTGTTTAAGCTTTGGAGGTGGACCACCTGTGTTGACAGGTTACACAGATGCAGATATAGCAAGAGATATTGATACGAGAAAGTTCACATCAGGTTTTGTACTTACTTTTGCAAGGGGAGCTGTGTCATGGAAATCTGAATTGTAAAGATATATTGCTCTCTCCACCATAGAGGCGGAATATATTGTCGCTATAGAGGTTTACAAAGAAATATTATGGATGAAAGAATTCTTACAAGAATTAGGGCTGAGATAGAAAAACTATGTGGTGCATTATAATAGCCAAAGTGCCATCCATTTGTGTAAGAACCCAACTTTTCATTCCAAGTCCAAGCATATAGATGTCAGATACCACTGGATTCGAAATGTACTTGAAGAGAAGCACTTACCCAAGTTTGGGTTGTGTTAGGCCAAGTGAAATGCTCAAACAATGACCTAAACTAGTGGAACCATCGGTGGCATAGTCTTCGAGACATTGTCAAGCATTGGTACCGCTAGTCTGGCCAGTGGTACCGCCCAGACTCGATCTCCGAGAGATTGCTAGGCGGTGGTACCATCTAGCACAGGTGGTGGTACCGCCAGTACCCTGAAAACCAGGGATGAGACACTTTTATGCTCTAAGTTGGAATCCACTGAGGCCTATAAATACCCCTCTCATCCCTAGTTAACACACACAAGCTCAGAGAGCTTAAAAGTGAGAAAATGTCGTAGCAATCACTTGAGAGATCCCCTCCTCTAGTTCTAAGTTTAGAATTTTGTTTAGGGAGGAGTGAGTGCTTGTAAAAGGTTGTCTCCTAAACCTGTGAAAAGGAGAAGAGGGGTGTAAAAGGGTAGTTGATCTTTGCCCGTTGAAAGAACATTATTAGTGGATGTCGGTGTCCTCGACGGAAGAGAAATCGGGAGTAGATATAGGTCACGACGACTGAACCACCATAAAACTCGGTTTGCATTTCTATTTATGCAATTTATATTTATTGCAAACTGTATTACTTGCTTTACTTTCTCATTTCACTCTTACGAATGCTTTCAAGTTAAATACATTTCCAATATCGATTTTATCGAAATGAAGATTTTTCGAACCGACGTCGTTTTTATCTGCTGCACTAATTCAAACCCCCCCCTATCTTAGTGCCGACTCAATCCTAACAATGGTATCGCAGAGGTGGGTCTTCCATGCATGCATCGAATTTTGCATTAGATAAAAGCCTCGGTCATTAGCATCTGAGAGCTACGTACCACTGAGAGAGAATTTCGAATGCAAGTACTAGTGAGTCCCATGGGAGGGGACTTGATCATACAGAGGTATGATCGAAGCCGCTGGAGAGTTGGACTACTCCAATGCTTATATTCACTTAAGGGAGCTTGACAAGTTAGAGGACAAGGCCGAGTAAGTGAACGTTGCTACAAGGAAGTTAAGTAGAATAGAATTGGTGCAAACCTTATAACATGATGGCAGAGGCCATGCATGGGAGTTGTAGTCTATTTTTCCATCGATTAAGGGGAATTACTCAAAGAACACAAAGGTGTTAAAGCAGGAGGTCGAAAGGGGCGAGGAAGCAATGACGAGTCCAGAGGGACTTAGCTACCCAAAAACCAATGAGTCCCAATGGGGGGGACTTGATCATGCAGAGGTATGATCAGAACTACTGGAGAGTTAGATTGCTCCAGAGCTCATATTCACTTAAGGGAGCTCGGCAAGTCAGAAGACAAGGCCGAGTAAGCGAACGTCGCTACTAAGGAAGCTAAGGAGAATAGAATCGATGCAGACCTTGCAACATGATGGAGGAGGCCAAGCATGGGAGTTGCAGTCTATCTTTCCATCGACTAAGGAGAACTACTCGGAGAACATATATGTGTTGAAGTAGGGGGTCGAAAGGGGTGAGGAAGTGACAACAAGTCTAGAGGGACTTAGCTACCCAAAACGAAGAATCAGTTAGAATAGAGGTCGACTCAAAGGAGTGTCATAGTACCACAGGGGTAGATCTATCGATCGCGAAGAACGGGATGCAGATACAAGGCAACGGATAGTTAGGCTATGGGTATGGTAGCACAATGGTACCGCAGAGGTAGGATTTCCTAAAGTCGTCGATCCCTTATTTTCATAGAGGGAGAGCGCTTGGTCATGAAAGAGGCCAAGGAGATGGAGAATGCAGAGGCAACTTATAAGTACTGAGACAAGACTGAAGGGTCGAGACCAAGGAACTTCGTAAGACCAGTGTCAACGAGCTTCTCATCAAGATAGCCGAAAGTGGAAAACTTTGGGTTGATATAAGAGTGTTCAATCAAAAATGAAGTTGGCAATATGTAAAGCTATACCTTTATGACTCAGAGGAGCAAGTGGCAAAGATGATGGAGAAGATGGTACAATCCCAAAGGCGACTAAAAATATTAGAGACTTGCTCCAAATTAGGGTGAAAACTTCCTATATTCTAAAAGTTTGATAACATTGAGAAGGTGAATCACAGTAGCTAACTCAACATAAAGAGTGCAAACACTTTGAGTGCTTTAAAAGTATGGGCAAAGAGTTGGCGAAGGCTAATAACAAACTCAATGTATGGAGTACAAACCTCGAGGAGGCAATCAAAGTCGAATAACCTTTGCCTTCTCAACTCTTAAGAGAATGGGTGAAACTGAGTATTCCAATTCTCTTATCTATCCGGCAGAGAAGCTTTGCATAGGTTTAAAGGCTCTTCGAAGAAACCGAATGAAAGATAATAGTCGTCAAATCCTCAGAAATGGTGATAAGTGCTATTAAGAGTAGATTATTCGTTTCATTTCCCAACATAATGCCAATCAAAAGTGAAAGTAATATGAACCTACTTGGAAGTGTCGATTAAGTGGAAAAAGCATCGATGGGCAAATTTTATGGAGGAAGGACCCAAAAACTTTGAAGTCTGTGAGATAATGCTTATTAAAGTTCCAACAAGCATCTACCTATTTCAAGCAATATAAAGCATTTGAGAGACTAGTGCATACTAAGGATGGTCTTTTCCTTCATTTGAGGGGATTCATAGGAAACAATAGGGATCAGAACAACTCAGCCGACCCCACACTTGAGTCAAAGTTATTAGCGAGTTGAAGTAGTTTGGCAAACCAAAGTTCGACTACTCAACAAGAGCTATAGAGTCCAGTTGGGAGCTAAGAGACACATTGTAACTAGAGCAGAAGATTGAAGACTTAACAAAGGCGAGGAGATGCAATGTCTATAAAGGCTTCGACGAGAATGTCGAAGGAATAAGTGGGGGAGAATATTATGGACAAAATTGTAAATGAGATGTTTGATGTAATGCTCATGTATGTCTATATCTTTCAATTTTGTTTATATTTTGCACAACATATAAAGGGCTAGTAGTAGGCTTAGCAGCCTCATTTTCTTTGGTTTTGATAGTCATCCTAGGCTTGCAAACAAATGTTATGTCATGTGGGCACTTGTGGCGATTTCGATCTGTAATTGACCATTTTGGACCCTTTATTGTGCAACCGTTCAGAGCTTGTGAAGTCTATTTGTAATTTGAATTGGCTATAAAGTATTTACTAAAATGATTACTTGTGGATCTCGAGTAAGACGCTTTCTTTAGCCCATTTTCTCTCTCGTATGTCCTAAGGGATCATAGGATGTTTCGAGGAGGTTGACCTTTGTGGATGGACATGCAAGGGTGCCACATGACTTAGGTAAAACTAGTTAAGTGCATGACACACGGGCAAGCACCCCTCTTAGCCCGTGGGCGGCAATCGCCCCTGCAGGCAGCTCACCCATGGGTGTTGTGCCCGCGGGCTGTGCCTCCCCTACAGGCGAGCGCCACCCCCGCAAGTGGCTCGCCAACAAGCGCCGACATTGCAGCCATTGCCCTTCTTGCTATAGGCGACCTACTTACTTGCAGGTGGTGACCAAGTCTGCAAGTAGCCTTTGGCCAATCTGCGAGGGCAGTAATAGTTGCTAGTATTTCTCACCTTTGTGTCAATAATTTTAACATCAAAAGTCTTTCTAAAACACAACACAAGTAGTTTAAAATTTAATCTTTGCATGAATAACTTAGCTCTAATACTAATATAGGAAAATCTAGGGATAACATCATATGCGCAACGAAAGAACAAAAAGAAAAATCCTATATTTTCACAAAAAAAGTTTCATCGTGTGAAGATTGGTGCGTAAAAATTACAAAATCGAAAACCACATGTATATAAGAGATATGTTTTACCTAGGGATATCATATATCCCTAAAATCCTACAGTTCTGTAGGAGAGGATGAAGGAGGTCAACTATCCTCTTCTCTATCAATGATCCACATGGTAAGGGTTGCAAAGATGCTCCTCGAATCATAGCCTAAATCTCCACACTCCCCAAACATGGCCTGTTGGCTGAGGAGGAGAAGGAGAGAGGAGAATAGGCAATGGCAACCAAAAAGGCATAGTTTATGGCCCATTAGTTCCCTCCTATTTATAGAGATCTCCTATCAACTTAACCCTAAAGGATCCTACTTTATTGGGTTCTGAATCTTTATCCAACTATCCAAGCCTCTTAGATTAGTGGATCTCTCCATAATAATCTCTTATTGACATTTATTGGATCTCATTTATAAGATCCAATAATTCAGGGGCTTATTGGATATCCAATAAGATAGCGACTCCAACGGATATCTCATATCCAAACCTATACTCGTCACAAAACCTACCATATATGTATGACCCTCTAGATTCAATATCGAGTTGGTCATGAGTTATACTTGTCAGAACTCCTTCAAACTTAGTGAATTATTATCTCCATAATAATTCACACGATTCATCGACTATGGATGTATTAGGCCACAACGTCGTAGTCCCCAAACAATACAAAAGAATCCAATTATTTGGACATATCTATAGTTCCTCATCCATCTAATATCTTAGAGACTATATACCGAGCATGGTGCTATCTCGCTCATACGGTTTCTACTTGAGTCTCACTTTAATTAGATTCTCCCGAAGAACACTTTTTCTCTCAATCCGAATGACTCTGGCTAGGGATTTATCTGAGCAAAAATACATGAGATATTTCTCTCATGACACCAAGAGCGGATGATCCTCTATCGATACTAAATAGCCCTAGTAAGAATGGCTGCCACTCCCGATAATCTGTTGTACAATATCTGAAACATCCAGACCTATAAGTCTAGTATCAAAGATTGGAGTACTCATATAGGACATCCTTGGTATTTCAAGTTGAAAGACCAGATACACGTTTGGGACGACGGAATCGTTGTTTAACAATGAGGTATCATCAACTATCTAACATTCTATAAGTGGATCAATCAATGAACTCATTATCTAATAAGCACCTACACTATATCCCTAGTGTCACCACATGAGCAGCTATGAGACTAGCCACCTCCATCATATGGATGGGTATAGAGTACACCAATCTGTCTGATTATCTCGATATCCCTCTAGAATAACCTATGACTAAGATTATTCAGAGTTTATGTTTAAAGGCGAATTGGTCTAACTATTGTGATCTCATCACGATCCGATTCCTATTTCACAAATCCATGGACATCATAATATATATATATATATATATATATATATATATATATGCAACAAGTAATATAAAATAAAGATATATCATAATAATAATAAGCAAAAAGAGTGCATACCATATCGAACATATCACTCACGTGATTGGCTTGTAGAGCACTTGTGACTAGTGTGGAAATATTTAGGATTTGTGTTTATAAGTAAATTGGTCTCATTATCATGATCTCAACATGATCCAATTCCTATTACACATATCAAAGGACATCACAATATATACAATAGGCAATATAAAGTGAGAATACTTATAAAAAAAAATATAAAGTGAGAAAATATCAATAATAATAATAAGTAAAAAGACTACGTAGCATATCACACGTGTCATTACTCATGTGATTGACTTGTAAGGCACCTATGACTAGCAAACTCCTTAATTGAGATGTGCCCTAACGAGCCTATCACCTTCCCTCTTAACCATTTTGCCACACCTCTTATAGAAAAAAGAGAGATGGGCATTCAAACATTGATTATTGCTTAAGTAAAAAGAGATCACCCACAGATACTATCGAAAGGCTTCTCTATTAGTTTACACTATGCGGTTGAACATAACAACTCCAACAAGGGCAAGGCGCCAATGGGGGATAAGGAGGAATCAACTTTTTTCAACGATCTAGTCGCTCAAGTGACCTAGTGTTCAAGATAGCAACAAACGAGACTCTAGAAAATAATACATACTTCATCTAGTAGGGGGATGAGCCAATATGGAGTTAGTTTTCACATAAAGAGGGACCTAAAACTCGTCAAGTTTCAATCCAAGGAAATTACTCTAACTCTTCTCTTATTATAAACCTAAACTATAGAAATAAAAAAAAGAGACTTGAACTCAAAGCCAAATGTATCCCTATAGACGAGGAGAGTGCACCCCCTAGAGAGACATAAATGGCTTCTTGTTATATCTATTTCAAAGTCTTGTTCCACATGAATATCATATCTTGGAATTTTATAGGTGCCCACAAAAAAAGTGTGATGAATGCCTCTCTTACCTACTAAAAGCCCACTTGATCCATATCATTGGGCTCTTGGAAACCCATTTATAGGAAGATCCTAGATAAGAGGCAAATCGAATGGAATGCCTCCATGGCTATTTAGATATGCCACAATCAATAAGGATGATCAAGAATTGCATTTCATTATTTAAATTAATGATATTCTCCCATGGCTATTCTCCATGATTTATACTTCTATTTCATACTGAAATTCTCTCTGATCCTTTCTAAGCAACCTTAACCTAAATGATATTCCTTGGTTACTATATAGAGATCGTAATTGCATTACTAGCGTGGATGATAAATTAGGAAGCCAATCTTTTATTTTAAATGCTTATTAATTTTCTTAGTTTCTTTAACTAGATTGGCCTCATGGATATGGATTTTTATTGATCACATTTTACATGGAGTAATAATAGATTCGATCACTTTCGTATTTATGCTTGTTGAGGTTCTTACAAATAATAGCTGATTTTCTTGTGTTAATGTTGTTGTTATGTTTCACATTCCTTGTATCACATTTGATCACTCTCCCATGTTAGTTAATGTTTTAGCTGGTCACCCTAAGAAGTAGGGTAGAAAACCTTTTCGTATTAAACCCCACTAGTTTGAATACAACAACCTATATATGATTATTCATAATAATTGGTCATCTTCTGAAAGGCTTCCTAACCCTATGAAAGTTTTCATAAAAACCTCAGCAACCTTAGGCCAATCTCTCTATGTGGGATATAACTCTTATGGGATTCCTTGATAAGTAGCTTGCATCCATCTCAAATTAGATATATTGAGTCTAAGAAAAACTTAGCACCCAAAGATAGCTTATGGGACTATATAACAAACATAGAGCCTTAAATAGACAAATTTACATCAAATGGTGGTTGAGAGCTAAGGTCCAATGGATTGAGAATGAGAATAAAAACACAAAGTACTTTCACAATATAGTCAGACATAGAAAACGTCTCAACTCTGTTAGGATTTTGCAACTGGACAATAGGGAATGCCTACATGACCAAGATATATTATGTTTTAAATTTATTGATTGGTACTCTCATATTTGGTCAATTGACTTTAATAGCAATCTAGATGACCGATCCAAGTGTCCTCCTATTCCCTAGCCTAGTAAGGATAAATGGAATGATCTCGCAAGTGAATTTTTCAATTTTGATATTCTTACTACTCTTAAGTCTATGGGCTGTTAGGCTGACAGCCCATAGGTTCAGCCCATGTTGGGCTTTAATAGCCCACAGCCCACCCCCTTTTCTCTAAACCCTAGATCCAAATTAGGGGGGTGTGGGGACTATGTTTTTTAGGGAGAAAATATTAGGACTCTAGCTTGGAGAGTCCTAATTGAGAGGGGCATTCATGTAAAACTGTTAGGACTCTAGCTAGGAGAGTCCTAATTGAGAGGGACATTCTATTAGGACTCTAGCTAGGAGAGTCCTAATTGAGAGGGGCATTCATGTAGGAGGTTTTTTCTTAGAGAAGAATTAGGAGTTGTAAGAGAATAGGAATCTTGAGTAGGAGTCCTATTAGGAGTTGGTTAGAAGTAAGAGTCTTAAGTATGAGTCCTATTTTGAGTTAGGGTTTAGAAGCCCTATAAATAGCCATGTATTCCTTCTCTTTTCTTAGCCAATAGATGAATCTTTTCTGCAACCTTTGAGCAGCAACTTAGAGGTAGGAACCCCTATAGAGTTCCAAAGAGGCCGATCCCCTAAAGAGATCAACCCCAAGTTTAGAATCTATAAGGGTTCTAACACCTGGTACCAGAGCAGCGTTCTTGGCATCTCGCTGCCCTTTCACTGCCATCCATCAGCCCTCCACAACAGCCCAAAGCAATTCCCACAATTGCTTAAAAGATCGTCTCCGAATTCCGCCATCATCTCCACCATCGCGGATCATCCTTTGATCTCCCCGTGAATTGCAACAGGTTCTGGTTTCCTACCTTACTGCTGCTGCAATTTAGTTATTCTTATTCGAAAATCCAAAAAAAAAAACTATTCCTATATTGCTGCATAAACCTTTCGTCACAAAGTTTTCATCTCTATGACGAAAGATACATTGCAGAATTCCAACCGTATAGTACCATCTATTTGATCTTGCTACTATGCTTTTTCTATCCAAATTTCTATGAAATTTTTATGACATCTTTGACACTTCCTAATAGCAGATTTCCCTTTGGTTTTTTCAAAAAATTCTCAATATAAACCATTGATCTTTTACGTCAAATCTACTATACTTGAAAATCTACACTATAAAATTTCAATCGCATAGCACTATTTGTTTAATCTTGATACTACATTGTTTCTATCCAAATCTCTATGAAATTTTTATGATATCTTTGATACTTCCTAACAGTAGATTTCCCTTTTGTTTTATCAAAAAATTCTCAATATAAACCACTGATCTTTTACGTCCAATCTGCTATACCTAAAAATCTGTGCTGCAGAAAATTTCAGCCGCATATTGTTACCTTAACCCATCTATTTGCAATCTTTTTTGAATGAAATTTCTTATACAGTTCATAGATCATCATGGCTTCTATCTAAGATTGATCTATTAAGAAATTCATCTCTAAAAATGATTTTATGTTGCTGCAAATTTTCGTCGTAACCCGCTGAAATTTTTCGACGAGAATTCTGCAATCGCAACTTGCACCAATTTTCTTGCTGTTATACTACCAAAATTTTCTTGATTAAATTAGATATCCTTGCTGTCATATAAACTGTGATTTTGCTATCAATTCCCTCCTCAATTCTCTCAAGTGTTTTGTGGAAATTACGTCGAGAAACCGTTGTTTCTTCGACGACAATTCTACACTTACAAGACAGCACATACTTGGTGTAACTTCCACTGATTTCTATCAAACCTTTGCTACCATCTACCACAGATCCAAAACATTCATCCATACCCCTAAAACTCTACTAAACCACACCCTCAAACTGCACCCAAAATAGCCACAAAACAAGCCTAAATCGTAGCCTACATCCATCGATCCACCAATCCTTTCGACCATCACTTCTCTCAACTATACATGCCTTTAACCTGACAACAAAAGAGAGATCTTAATATCATAGATTTGGAGGCATATACTATGGCATCTAAGGAGGTAATCAATGCTAAATTCGAAGCCTTGGAGGCACGAATGGAGGATAAGATTCGGACGCTCTTTACCGAACTCATATTGGGCCGACCACTAAGCCCGAAGAAATCACATCAAGGAGAGAGCTTTGCCCAATCACACCAAGCCCAAAGATATGACTTCCAAGAGAGGGGAAGCTCTATGACCAATCCCAACTATCCATGCATGAGAGTGGACTTCCCTAGATGGGAAGAAGGAGACCCGATTGGTTGGATCTCGCGCGCGGAGCGATATTTTCGGTACTATAAAACCGCGGATGCATCTATGGTGAAAATTACAGCTATACATCTTGAAGGGGATGCTATACAGTGGTTTGACTGGTTTGAACATACTTATAGAGTCCTTTTATGGCAACAATTCAAAGAAGGACTGCTGATCCGCTTCAGACCAACCGATTACGAGAATATTGATGGACAACTAGCAAAGATCCGACAAACTTCCACCATTCAGGAGTACCAAACCAAGTTTGAAAGGTTATCTAATCAAACTTATGATTGGTCTCAAAAACAGCTATTAAGAACCTTCATTGAGGGCTTGAAGCCGGAGATCTGAGGAGAAGTTAAAGCGCGACAACCGTATACGCTTATGGCAGCCATCTCTTTCGCACGACATCAAGAGGAGCAATTGAACCATGAAGCTCGGAGGACTAGGGTCGCTCCTCAACCAGTAATATTGAAGCCCTTAGCCCCCCCTACTATTGACCAAGTCCCTACACCAAAGAGGTTAACAAGAGAAGAGCTTCGGGAGCGATATGCGAAGGGGTTATGTTGGCATTGTGACGAGCCGTGGAGCCGTGAGCATCGCTGTAGTAAAGGAGGACTTCTTATGATTGAACCAATAGAAGAAGAGGTCATTGAACATTCAGAATAGAGCCTTGAACATGAAGAAAAAGATGTAGAAGAAGAGCCACAACTGACCGAAGTTACGGTACATACACTAGCTGGCTACTCAAACCTGCAAACGATGAAAGTTGGAGGCCTTCTCAAACAACAACCGATCACTGTTCTTATCAACACGGGCAGCACTAATAACTTCATAAACAGTAAGGTTGCTGTCCATATGAACTTACCTATTGAGAATTGCAGCAGGTTTGTCATTAAGGTCGCCAACGGACGAATTTTGAAGTGTGATCATAGTTGCCCGCAGGTGAAACTGTTGCTGTAGGACCAAGAGATAATTGCAGATTTCTTCCTCCTCCCTCTTGATGATCATGAGGCCATACTCAAAATTAAATGGTTGATGACATTAGGTGATATTTCTTGGAATTTTATGCAACTATTTATAAAATTTTACAGTAAGGAGAAACAGGTGATACTGCATAGGAAACGTGAGGGCGACGTAACGATGATTTGCACACAACAAATGAAGAAGGTTTTGCATAAAGCATGCAGGGGCCTTTTGGTATAACTTGAGCAGCAAATTAAAGGAGAGCCAATAGAATTTGAAGTTCTAAACCTATTTCCTTTCCTTGCTGAATTTTCAGATATATTTGACAAGACGCACAACCTACCTCTTACTCGTCGGCATGATCATTGTATAATGATTTTTCTAGTCAAATCTCCAGCAAATACTCAGCCATATCGGTATCCACATCTCTAGAATGATGAAATAGAAAGGATTTTAAAAGAGAAGCTTGAAACAGAGTTATTCAGCCAAGTTGCAACCTCTACTTTTCACCGATGCTACTTGTACACAAGAAGGACGGAAAATGGCGAATATGCGTTGATTACCGAGCTCTCAATGGCATAACCATCAAGAACAAATACCTTATTCCAATAGTAGATGAATTGCTAGATGAAAGGGAGCACAAATCTTCACAAAGCTGGACCTTCGATCCGGGTATTATCAAATACGAGTGTATGAAGAAGTCATATCGAAAACCGCATTTCGAACACACAACGGCCACTACAAATTTTTACTTTCTTCAACAAAAGGTGAAATATCTTGGGCATATCATATCAAAGGAAGGTGTGATGGTGGACCCCTTCAAAATTGAAGCAATGCAAATCTGGCCTACCTCGAGGAACATAAAATTGCTACATGGCTTTTTGGGTTTAATAGGCTACTATCGTAAGTTCGTGAAAAACTATGGAAAGATCAGTGCACCACTTACTTTCTTACTGGAAAAATATGTCTTCCAATGGTCGGACAGAGCCTCCACTGCCTTCGACAAACTTAAGGCAGCCATAACGACGACGCCGGTGCTAGCGCTACCAGATTTCAACCGACCCTTCATCATTAAGGCCGATGCATCTGGAGACAGAATGGGAGACGTTCTCATGCAAGATGGTCGACCACTCAACTACATTAGCAAGACATTATCTCCCCCCTATCAAAACATGTTAACATATGCTAAGGAGATGCTCGCCATTGTGCACGCAGCAACGAGGTGGAGATCGTACTTGATCAGGTGATACTTTCAAATCAAGACCAACCATAAAAGCCTAAAATATCTCTTGGAGCAGAAGATATCTTCCCCCGAGCAGTAAAAATGGGTAACAAAACTTCTTGGATTTGATTATGAAATAACTTACAAAAGGTGGAAAGAGAATGTTGTTGCAGATGCGTTTTCACAGCTACTTGAGCAAGCTAAATTTTTGGTCATTTTACTTCCAACCAGCTACTTCCTTGAGGATATTAAGATGGAATGGCAGGAAGATTCGAAGACCAGTAAGATACAAAAAAAATTTTAGAGGAAGCACTAAGCTCCGTGGCTCATTACAATCGGGACTCAAAAGAATTATGCTATAAGGGTACTAAATTGAAAAGGAGTATGACATATCACTCACAAACCAACAGCCAGACGGAAGTTTTAAATAGGTGCTTGGAGACAGCTCAAAGCCACCCACCAAATATGACTACCCAAAGAGAACTCCAGACCTAGCCAAGTGCCATTATTGATCGACGGATCGTAACTCGACGACGACGACCCACTAATGAAGTACTAATACAGTGGGCGAACCTACCAATAGAAGATGCCATTTGGGAGAACTATGACAACTTGATGATCAAATTTCTAGAATTCATGAATCATCAACCTCGAGGACAAGGCTGATTTGAAGAGGGCGGGTCTGTTAGGACTCTAGCTTGGAGAGTCCTAATTGAGAGGGACATTCATGTAAAACTGTTAGGACTATAGCTAGGAGAGTCCTAATTGAGAGGGACATTCTGTTAGGACTCTAGCTAGGAGAGTCCTAATTGAGAGGGGCATTCATGTAGGAGGTTTCTTTTTAGAGAAGAATTAGGAGTTGTAAGGGAATAGGAGTCTTGAGTAGGAGTCCTATTAGGAGTTGGTTAGAAGTAAGAGTCTTAAGTAGGAGTCCTATTTGGAGTTAGGGTTTAGAAGCCCTATAAATAGCCATGTATTCCTTCTCTTTTCTTAAGCAATAGATGAATCTTTTCTGCAGCCTTTGAGCAGCAACTTGGAGGAAGGAACCCCTATAGAGTTCCAAGGAGGCTGATCCCCTAAAGAGATCAACCCCAAGTTTAGAATCTGCAAGGGTTCTAACAGAAAAACTGTAGCAACGAGGTAGATTTTTGCTATAGCTATGTGATTCCAAAAGTTAGGAGAAAAGGACAGAAAATTAGGGAATGAAAGGAAAGAAAATAAGGACAATGCAGAGAGGCTATTCTCAATCATCTAGGCAGTATTCTCATCTCAGGTTAGATCAAATCTATAGTAGATTCTTGCTTTGATTACTTAGGGAGAATTTGAATATTGTGCACAGTGACATAATCCTTGTATCCCAGTTATTCTCTTGTGATTGTTGTTAGGGTTTTGGACAAGAGATTGAGATTTGTATATTCATTATTCTTATAGTGGATTGTCTCTAGTTTGCCCCGTGATTTTTACCCTTCACATTTGAGGGGTTTTCCACGTAAATCTTGGTATTCTATTTGATTGTGATTATATCTAATTCCGCTATGTGTTATGGCCTACTAGTATTTGTTAATATACAAAATTTTATTTCTCTTTATATCCCATCAACTGGTATCAGAGCAGGGTTTTGGTGATTTAATTTTTATGTTTGAACATGGATGCCGGTAGCGTTTCTCGCATGATTAGCTTGAATGGAAATAATTGGATGATATGGAAACCAAGAATGGAAGATCTCTTGTATTATAAAGATTTGTATTGACCTTTGCAAGGGGATAGTGCAAAGCCCGCAACTAAGGCAGATGATTAGTGTAAGATGTTAGATCGAAAAACAGTTAGGTTTATTCGACAGTAGCTTGATGATAGTATCTTTCACCATATTTCTACTAAAAGTTCTGCATATTCTCTTTGGAAAAAGTTGGAAAGTCTCTATGAAAGAAAAATAGCTGGCAACAAAGCTTTCTTGATCAGAAAACTTGTGAACTTGAAATATAGAGAGGGTACTTCTATTGCTGAGCATTTGAATGAAATGCAAAGTATCACTAACCAGTTATTCTCTACGAAAATGTCTCTTGATGATGAGTTGCAAGCGTTGTTACTTTTCAGTTCATTTTTAGAAAGTTGAAAGACACTGGTGGTTTTCCTTAGTAATTCTGTGCTAGATGGTGTTGTCATTATGAGTTAAGTAACAAGCAGTTTGTTGAATAAGGAGTTGAGAAAAAAGAATTCAGTAACATCTCATAATGATTCACATACACTTATCTCAGAGAACAGAGGAATGTCAAAGTTCAAGGATAGAAGCAGTTCACGCATTGGTAGAAGTAAGTCAAGATCAAGAAAATATATTATTTGCTACAACTGTGGTGAGAAAGGACATTACAAGAATCAATGTAAGCAACTTAAGAAGAGCAAGAAAATGGAAAAAGAAGTGGAGTCTACAGAATCAAAGGATAATACTACAACTGCAGTGCATGGTGGTGATTATTTGATTTTATCTCCTTCTAATGATTTTTTTTTTGTGTGTCAGGATCTTGAGTGGGTGATTGACACAGGTGTTTCTTATCATGCTACACTATGGAGAGAGTTTTTTACTACATATAGGTCTGAAAACTTTTGTGTTGTCAAGATGGGCAACAATGGCATGGCAAACATCATTGATATGGGTGATATCCATAGAAAGACCAACCTTGGCAACAAGTTGGTACATAAGGATATAAGGCATGTGGTTGACTTGAGACTGAATTTAATTTCAGTTGAAAGACTAGATGATGAAGACTATAATAGTAGATTTTATAGAGGGCAATGGAAGCATAGTAAGAGTTTTATTATTATAGCTAGTGGAAAGAAATGTCACACTTTGTACAAGTTGCTGGCCAAAGCTTGTGATGAGCAGTTAAATGCTACAGAGAAAGACTTCAGCATAGAGTTGTGGCATAAGCGACTAGGACACATGAGCGAGAAGGGGCTGCAAGCTCTTTCCAAAAGAGAGATATTGCTAGACCTCAAAGGTACGCATCTGAACCCTTGTATTGATTGTTTGACTAGTAAACAACACAGAGTTTCATTTATTAGTCCTACTTTATCTAGAAAAATATATGTCTTAAATTGTGTTTATACAGATGTATGTAGTCGTTTGAGGATAAAAACTCCTGGTGAATCTATTAATGTTCTTGGCATTAGTGGTGCACTTTATTTTGTTACTTTTATATATGATTTTTTCAGGAAAGTTTGGGCCTATGCTATGGAGACCAAAGATCAGGTTATTAATGTCTTTAAAGAGTTTCATGTCAGGGTTGAAAGGGAGATAGAAAGGCAATTGAAATGCATAAGATCAGATAATGGTGGTGAGTATACAGTATTGTTTAATGATTATTGCAGGTCATATGGCATCCAACATGAGATGACAGTTCCTGGTACATCTCAGCATAATGCTATTACAGAGAGGATGAACCGCACCATCATGGAAAAGATCAGATATATGCTTTTACAGGCCAAACTACCCAAAAAGTTTTGGGATGAGGCTTTGAGGACTATAGTTGATGTGATCAACTTGTCACCATGTACAGCCCTAGATAGTGATATTGCAAAGCATGTATGATCAAGGAAAGATGTTTCTTATATGCATTTGAGAGTGTTTGGTTGTTGTGCATTTGCATATATTCCAGATAATGAGAGGTCCAAGCTGGATGGTAATACTAAAGAATGTATTTTTCTTGGCTACTCACATGATCATTTTGTTTATAAGCTTTGGGATCTAGAAAAATAGAAGGTGTTTAGAAGTAGAGATGTAGTCTTCTTTGAAGATCACACCTTTGGGGATTTGAAGAAGGCACCAGCCAAGACTTTTGTAGAGGGATTCGCAGATTGTGACCTAGTTACTCCTCCAGTATATCAGAGTGATGGGGGAGATGTTGAATCTCGTATTTTGATGATGAAACCACTTGATATATATTTATGATTTAATCTGCGTTTTGAGTGATGCAGGATGCTTCGATCAGGATGAGACAATTAAAGAAAGAAAAATCAAGTTATGCCGGAGGATCATTTCAGAAGATTGGACGTTGGGCCGGTGGATCGATCGATGTATCGATAGAAGGCTTTGGGTTATGGACTTGGGCATCGGGCTAAGAAGAGCGAGTATTGTGCCAAGGATATCGGAGTTGCAGAGTCAACTGGCCGATTGGGCAATAGGTCGTAGGAGAGGATGATGCGCCGAAGAATCGGATGAAGCATCGAGGGACCAATGACATGCCGGACAACTTAGTTAATTGCTTAGGATTAATTGTCTCGATCGAAATTTTGTTTTACATGTGCAAGATTAACTATGATGGAAGAAAAACATGCAGCAGGAGTTGCGTCGGAGTCAAGACCATGATCACATTGGGGGTTCGAGAGTTCGACGGAAGTCCGAATGGTCGTCGAAGGTTCTGCGGGAACAAATCCGAGAAGTCCAGGAGCTTGCCAAAGAAGCTCGTCGGAACTCACCAAGTGGATTGTCGCAAGTCTAGGAGTTTGTCGGAAGACCACCAGAGCATTGCCGAAAATTCGTTGGATGTTCGCCAAAAGTTCATCGGAAGCTCGCCGGAAGAAGCGATTGATGCATCGGAGCAAGTTGCAATAAATGTCTTAAGAAATATCGTAGTTAGCATGTAAATTAAGTTAGAAATGGGAGATGATCTTATTAACTTAATCTAGGGGCAATTGGGCCCTTGATAGACCCAAATTGTGCCGAATGGATCAACCCATTCGGACCAGAATTCCTGCTAGGCGATGGCACCGCTAGGATTGGCGGTGGCGCCACCCAAGAGATGGTCTCCCAGGAAAGCTAGGCGGTGCAACTGCCCTAGTCAGGCGGTGGCACCGCTTGGGCTCAGTCTCCGAGCGAGACTGGGCGGTGCAACCGCCCTTGATAGGCGGTGGAACCGCCTAAGCTCGGTCTTCGAGCTCTGTCAAGCGGTGCAACCGCCGCTGACAGGCGGTGGCACCGCCCAAAGGCTCAGTCTTCGAGCTACCAAGTGGTTGTACTGCCCTAGTCAGGAGGTAGTACCACTAGGACCCCGAAAATTCGGGAAATGACATTTTTGAGCTCCAAATTCAAACTAGTTTGGGGCCCATATATACCCCACCCTTTCCTATATGAAAGGGCACCGAAAATCCAATCTTACTCTGTGATTTTTAGAGCTCAAAAGTGTTGTAAAGGCTAGAAGTTCTCCTCCCTCTTTTCTTCCAAGTTTTGAGCTTTCAAGAGAGGAGAGAAATTCTGTAAGGGTTGTCTCCTAAGCCCGTCAAAAGGAGTGAAACTATAAAAGGGTGCTTGGCTTTCACCTATTGACGGAAGGCCTCTAGTGGACGTCGGTAACCTCGTCGGAGGAGGAAGCCGAAAGTGGATGTAGGTCACGTTTGATCGAACCACTCTAAAATCTGGTTTGCATTTCCTTCGTGCTATTTATCTTAACTGCAAACTGCCTTCCTTACTTTACTTCAAATATGTTTCCGTAAGCTTTCAAAGTTATTATCTACATGAAATAACTTTTACGTCAGAATCGGATTTCAACGTACGAACGTAGTTTTAATTGTCGAAAGTTTTCCACTACACTAATTCACCCCCCCCCCTCTTAGTGCTCTTGATCCTAACAATTGGTATCAGAGCCTGATATTTATCATTTCGGATTTACACCCGAGAGAAATGGCTCTTCATGGCTTTCAAGAGGGCTTATCGGTTGTTCGTCCACTATTGTTTAACGGATTGGACTACACTTATTGGAAAACTCGAATGAGAGTTTTCTTGATTTCTATGAATTTGGATTTATGGAATATTATTGAAAATGGTTTTCAACTTCCCTCTAAACTGATGAACAAATAGTCGGATTTAGAGAAGAAGTATTTTTCCTTAAACGCAAAGGCTATGAATGCCTTATTTTGCGCTTTGGACAAAAGTAAGTTCAATCGGATTTCTATGTGCGAAATGACTTTCAATATTTGGCACACTCTTGAAATCACACACGAAGGCACAAGTATTGTAAAAGATTCTAAAGTAAATTTTTTGATGTATGATTTCGAGCTTTTTCGAATGAAGCCGAGCGAAACCATTGTTGACATGTACACCTGTTTCACGGATGTCGTCAATGGTTTAAAAGCTCTTGGCAAATTTTTCTCGAATTTTGAACTTGTTAGTAAAGTTTTACGATCACTTTCTAAAGCTTGGGAATCAAAAGTAACGGCAATACAAAAAATAAAAGATTTAAATATTTTTCCACTTGAACTTATCGGTTCATTGATGACATATGAAATGGTGCACAATGCACATGATGAACAAAACCACCTTCCAAAGAATAGGAAGGATTTGGGACATAGAACATTTGAAGACTACTCAAGCATAAGCTCAAGTGATGGTGAATAAGAACTACTCACTAAGAAATTTAAAAAATTTAAGAAACAAAAATTTAAGAACAAAAAGAACGGAACTACTTGTTTTGAACGCAAGAAGAAGAACACAAAGTGGGATGAATCGAGCTCCTCCGAAGATGAGAAGAAAATGAAGAAAGGCGAGGTGGCAAACTACGCCTTAACGACATTCAATGATGAGATAATCAAAACCCCCTTAATTTATTTCGAAATTACATGATGCTTTCCATAATGCATTTTCTTTTTTATTATAGAATTAATTTTCTTGAAAATTGCATGTTTAAATAATATAATGAAAATGCTAATGAATTAGGATTATGCTTATCTTGCTTACATTCCCAATGATTTTAAAAATAATCATGAAAAATGCATATCTTATGATAAACAAACAAAATAATTTTTGATTGAAAATATGAAATCATGCTCGATGATTTAATAATGCATAATGATGTTTTAATACCATGATTGATGATTTTATTTTATGCATGAGATTTTAAAGTTATACATGATGATTTTTATGGTTTATTGATCTTGATGGTTTTTATGATGGAATTTATTTTTCGATCCTAAATGATTGATGATATATATTCTTTTTGACAAAGGCATGCTTATATGAAACAACTAAATAGAGAAAAGCATTTTTCTTATAAATTCTTTTTCTCTATCTTATTGACTTTGATGAATCTATTTTATCATCTTTTTATGAATCTCTTAAAAATGATTTTGATTTGATGATTTGAAATTGAATGGGATTTATCTTGATTTTTTTAGATTTAAAACTTGAGATTTACTCTATAAAAATTGAGATCTTTTATCCTCAATGTTTCTTTTTGCCATCTACCATCCAAATGAATCATGTCTTTTGGTATTAAGTGTTTTTATCTTTCATGACATGATGTGATTGGATTTATGGCTTGTATGTCTTGAAATGATCAAAATGAATCATGTTCTTCCCTTCTTCTTTCTTGTTTACAATGATAAAATGGGGAGAAACTTTGATCATGCATGGTAGGATATAATTGCTATAATGAGAATTTTACACTATTACATGCCTTAATAACATGTTGGAAATTATGTGTTTTGGATACAAAAATTTCCATGATGATGAGCATGTTTTATCTTCATGATTGTGATTGAAAATCTATAGCAAAACCATGTCTGAATGTATGAAAGTGTTAAATTTCATTTTCCGATCTTCTTGATCCTAACACTCAGATTTTCTCGATACATTATTCTCTTCAGGACTTAATAAACATATGTCATATCGAGTTTTGGATTCACATCATTGATTTTTGACATATGGAATCAACTAGCAAATGCATCTCTCATAGACTTATCATGTGAAAAATATCTTTCAAGAAATGGATTTGATGATTCCTTCTCATATCTTTTGAGAAATAATTTTACGTGCAAGGATGTGATTCACACACATATCTTGTTTCTTATAAAAATGAAGTATGCTTTAATATCTTATCAATTTTAACTTTATTCGAGTAAGCTCACAAGTGACTTTCCTCCTTCATGCAAAAAGATAATAACAAATAAAGAGGAAGAAGTAATGAAAACTATCTCCAAGTCATGTTTTCCTTGAGATGTTTGTATAATTGATATCCTATCACTCATTGTTGAAAAATGACATAAACCTAGTTATGGCATGAATCATTACCGCACTTACATTTAAAATTTGCTTATATCGTTCTCCTTTTTGTTGATGACAAAGGGGGAGAAATATATGAATTGATACTATGATTGCCATATGCCATGTTTGCATCATGTTAAGATATCAAAAACTTGCATCGTAATTTTACATATTGATATCTTGCCATGTGATGAAATGCTATGATTGCTAAAATGATGCATGCAATACTTATGCTTTTTATTATGATGTATGTGATGTATTGCAAATGATGTGAATCATGATTAAAATTGCCTGAATTTAAATTCAAGGTTTATCTCAATTATAGAATTTTGAAATAAGAATGATTACTCACCTTTGTCATAATTTAGAAATTGACATAAAGGGTCTTCCCTTCTTTTTGACAATAACAAAGGGGGAGATAGCTAGGTTGCACAATTCAAGAAGAAAGCAAAAATTACACTTCTCAAAAGAGAAGAAATTGCTATCTTGAACATCACCGAGAATTGCTAGCTTGAAATCTCAAGAAAATGCAAAAATGTGCTATCGTGCCTATCTCAAGAAAAGCAAATATGACAACTTGCATATCTTTGAATTTGCTAGCTTGTATATTATAAAACTTGCATATTTCAAGAAGCAAGAGTTGCTTTCTTGAACATCTCTAAATTGCTAGCTTGCATGTTCTAAAATGTTATAATATTACTAGCTTGCATGATGTAGAACTTGCTATCTTGAACATTACCAAAAGTGCTATCTTGTATGCTGTAAAACTTGCATATCTAAAACTTAATAGCTTGAATGTTCTAAGCATGATGTAACACTTGCTAAATTTTCTAGCTTTAAAACTGCATGATGATAAAACCTGATATTATGTTTTTCATGCAATGAGTTGAACTTATATCACAAACACAAGAATAGTTGTACTTCTCCTTTTTGTTGATTACAAAGGGGGAGAAGTATGTTGATGACATGACATGTTATGCATAAGTTTATGATGACATATTGCTTGAATTTTTTAATCCAAGAGTTTCTATTAATATGGAATATTGATAGGGGGAGTTTGTTTAAACTTCGGGAGTTAAGGTTAACTCCGTCATCAAGTGGTTGTCATCATCAAAAAGGGGGAGATTATTGAATCTCGTATTTTGATGATGAAACCACTTGATATATGTTTATAATTTAATCTACGTTTTGAGTGACGCAGGATGCTTCGATCAGGATGAGACAATTAAAGCAGGAAAAATCATGTTGTGCTGGAGGAACATGTCAGAAGATTGGACGCTAGGCCGGTGGATCGGTCGACGTATCGATAAAAGGCTTCGGGTCGTGAACTCGGGCATCGAGCTAAGAAGAGCAGGTATTGTGTCAAGGATATCAAAGTTGTAGAGTCAATTGGCCAATTGGGCAATAGGTCGTAGGAGAGAACGATGCACCGAAGAATCAGACAAAGCGTCGAGGGACCAATGACATGCCGGACAACTTGGTTAATTGCTTAGGATTAATTGTCTCGATCGAAGTTTTATTTTACATGTGCATGATTAACTATGATAGAAGAAAGACATGCAGTAGGAGTTGTGTCGGAGTCAAGAACTTGATCACGTTGGGGGTTCCAGAGTTCGACGGAAGTCCGGACGGTCGTCGGAGGTTCTACGGGAACAAATCCGAGAAGTCCAAGAGCTTGCCAAAGAAGCTCATTGGAACTCGCCAAGTGGATCGTCGCAAGTCCAGGAGTTTGCCGGAAGACCGCCGGAGCATCGTCGAAGGTTCGTCGGATGTTCGCCGGAAGAAGCGATTGACGCATCGGAGCAAGTTGCAGTAAATGTTTTAAGAAATATCATAGTTAGCATGTAGATTAAGTTAGGAATGGGAGGTGATCCCATTAACTTAATTTGGGGGCAATTGGGCGCTTGATAGACCCAAATTGGGCCAAATGGATCGACCCATTCAGACCAAAATTCCTGCTAGGCGGTGGCACTGCTAGGGTTGGAAGTGGCACTACCCAGGAGATGGTCTCCTAGGAAAGCTGGGCAGTGCAACCGCCCCTAACAAGCGGTGGAACTGCCTGAGCTTGGTCTTCGAGCTCTGCCAAGCGGTGCAACCGCCCCTGACAAGCGGTGGCACCGCCTAGAGGCTCAGTCTCTGAGCTGCCAAGCGGTTGTACCGCCCCAGTCAGGAGGTAGTACCACCAGGACTTCGAAAATCCGGGAAATGACATTTTTGAGCTCCAAATTCAAACCAGTTTGGGGCCTATATATACCCCACCCTTTCTTGCATGAAAGGGCACCGAAAATCTAATCTTACTCTGTGATTTTTAGAGTTCAAAAGTGTTGTAAAGGCTAGAAGTTCTCCTCCCTCTTTTCTTCCAAGTTTTGAGCTTTCAAGAGAGGAGAGAAATTCTATAATAGTTGTCTCCTAAGCTCGTCAAAAGGAGTGAAACTGTAAAAGGGTAGTTGGCCTTCGCCTATTGAATGAAGGCCTCTAGTGGACGTCAGTGACCTCGTCGGAGGAGGAAGCCGAAAGTGGATGTAGGTCACGTTTGACCGAACCACTCTAAAATCTTGTTTGCATTTCCTTCGTGCTATTTATCTTAACTGCAAACTGCCTTCCTTACTTTACTTCAAATATGTTTCCATAAGCTTTCAAAGTTATTATCTGCATGAAACAACTTTTACGTCGAAATCGGATTTCAACGTACGAACGTAATTTTAATCATCGAAAGTTTTCCACTGCACTAATTCACCCCCCCCCCCCCCTCTCTTAGTGCTCTTAATCATAACAGGAGATGTATAGGAAGAGCCTGATGTTGAACTACCTGCAAGACATGTTGAGTAAGAAGAAGTTGGAGTGCAACTTTCCATAGAACCTTAGTTGAGAAGATCTTCCAAACAATGTCAACCTTCCAGAAGATACTCTACAGATGAGTTTGTGATGCTTACTAATGCAGGTGAACCAGAGAGTTATCAAGAAGTAGTTGAAAGTGAGCAGAAAAAGAAGTAGTTAGTTGCTATGCAGGAAGAGATTGATGCTCTTCAGAAGAACCACACTTATGATTTGATGCTACTACCAAAGGAAATGACGGCCTTAAAGAACATGTGGGTTTTCAGGTTGAAGAGTCAAGAATATTGTTCTCAATCAAAGTACAAAGCTAGATTGGTTATGAAAGAGTTTAGTCAAAAGAAAGGTATTGACTTTGAAGAAATTTTTTCTCCTATTGTTAAAATATCTTCTATTCGTGTTGCTCTTAGTATTGCTGCTAGCCAGGACTTAGAGGTTGAGCAGTTAGATATGAAGACAACTTTCATTTATGGTAATTTAGAGGAGAAATTTATATGGAGCAACCAGAAGGCTTCAAAGTCAAAGGTAAAGAGAACTTTGTATACAAGTTGAGGAAGAGCTTATATGGGCTAAAGTAAGCTCCAAGATAGTGGTACAGAAAGTTTGATTCATTTATGACTGAAAATCTATACAAAAGAATAGCTTCAGATCATTATGTGTACACTAAATAGTTTGGTGAGGATTTTATTATTCTCTTACTTTATGTTAATGACATGCTTATTCTTATGAAAGATATATCTACAATTGATAGGCTGAAGAAGGAACTGAGTGAGTCTTTTGTAATAAAGGACATAGAGCCAGTAAAGCAAATATTGGGTATGAAGATTTCCCGTGATAGAAAAAATAAGAAGATTTGATTGTCATAGGAGAAATACATCGAGAAGGTATTGGAAAGGTTCAGTATGAGTAAAGTAAACCAGTTGGTTCTCCTCTTGCAGGTCACTTCAAGTTGTGCTCAAAACAAAGTCCGTCAAGTGATGAGGAGAAGGAGAAAATGCAAAAGGTTTCTTAGGCTTCAACAGTTGGAAGTTTAATATACGCGATGGTATATACGAGGCCGGACATCACATATGCAATGGGTGTTACTAGTAAATTTCTTACAAATCCAAGCAAAGAGCATTGGGCAATAGTGAAGTGGATTTTTAGATATCTCAGAGGGAGCTCTAATGTTTGTTTAAGCTTTGGAGGTGGACCACCTATGTTGATAGGTTGAGAGAGAAAGAGTTCTCTAGGAAAATCCGATTAGAGCGAGACTCGAGTAGAAACCGAATGGGTCTGATAGCACCATGCTCGATATACGATCTCTGGGATATTAGATGGATGAGGGACTATAGGTACATGGTAACTGAGGACAGACAGGTCCAATGGATTAGATTCCCCTATATCGTCTAGGGACTATGGCGTAGTGGCCTAGTACGTCCGTAGTCGATAAGTCAAGTGAATTATTACAGAGATAATAATTCACTGAGTTAAAAGGAGTTCTGATAGGTATGACTCACGGCTAGCTCGATATTGGGCTTAGAGGGTCACACACATATGGTAGGCATTGCGATGAGTAGAGGTTCAAATATGAGATATCCGACGGAGCCATTGTCTTATTGGATGTCTAATAAGCCCCTGAATTATTGGATCCCATGGACGAGATCCAATAAGAGCCCATGAGAGATTATTAGATAGAGATCCACTAATATAAAAGGCTTGGGTTATTGGATGCAGATCCAATACCCACTAGGCGAGGATCCATTAGGGTTTGACAGGGGACCTCTATAAATAGAAGGGATTCAGAGCCTCATAGGCTAGAGCCTTTGCTTGCCTCTCCTATTCTCCTTCCCCTCTCTACCTCAGAGTAGGCCTGGAGTTTTTGAGGAGTGTCGTCGCAGCCCTGCTGTGTGGATCACCGCTAGAAAGGAGGACGCTTGACCTCCTTCACCCTCTCCTAAGGATCTGCAAGGAAACAGGGATATATGATCTCCCTAGGTAACACAATCTATTCTATACGTAGTTTTTCCAGTTTCGTGGATTTTACGCACCAATCTTCGCACGACGACGAACATCTCTTTGGGAATCGGGGATTTTATTTTCTTCTTCTTCCGCTACGCATATAATGTTGCCCCCAAAGATTTCCCCAACAGTGGTATTGGAGCCAGGTTGTTCATGCGATAGATTAGTTTTAAACTGCGTGTGTTGTGATTTGGAGAAGCTTTTGACGTCAAAATCGTTGACGCAAAAGCGAAAAAAGGTAGCATCTGTTGCTGCCCTCGTTGCCGTTGCAGATGGCAGCATTGCCATCTGCGTGGAGGTAGGCAGCCTGCAGCAGTAGCCGCAAGGGCAGCGGCGCTTGTGGTCGCTGCTCCCGCGGGCAAAAACCCAGTAGGGGCAACCGCCCGGCGAGGCAGCACCGTCTGCGAGTGCTGCCTCGCGGGCAAAACCGCCCGCGGAGGGGACGACGCCCATAGGGGTGCCCGCCCGCGGAGGCGGCGGTGCCCGCAGGGGTGCCCAACTGCAGGGGCAGCACCGCCAGCGGGCGTGCCTCTTACAGGCGAGGGCAGCGACCCCGCCCTCCGCCGCACAGCCCGCCGCCGGCAGGGTGGCTAAGGCAGCAGCAGCAGCAGCAGCAGCAGTAGGGGAGGATGATGGCATTAGGGTTTTCTGGGCAAAAGATAGTTTCGCCCCTCGGAATTTGAAAAATTCCAATTTCTGTCTTTTATCTAAATTATGAAAATACCCCTAGGAATTAAGAAATTCTTTATATGTCCATGATTTTATAAAATACTAATTAATTAAAAAGTTTAGTTGATTATTATTTTTATTATTATCTAGTAGTCCTACATGATGATGATTATTTATACATGTGATGTATGATGTGTGGATGGATGATCATGGACCGTGTGATGTGTGTACTTGTTATTTTTATTATTGGGGTCTGCGAGCCTCCATTATATTTCTTATTTATTGTCGGGACTACGTGCCTATGATTAAGTTGTAATCACACGAGGAGGCGTAGCGGGAGCGTGGATGCGATAGCGGGACCCACGAGACGGACGATCGCGTTGCATGAAGATGCATCGAGATGTCAATGGAACCAACGAGGATGAGATGAACGATCACAGGGCATGGAGATGCACCGTTGCACACATAGATCTTGATGTTAGTGATTAGGCCTACTGGCTCAAGCCTAATCACATTAGGTTGTGGTCCATGATCATCTGGTGTGATTGCTTATACACATACTAGATATGTATATATATTTGCATGCGATGTGGATATATATTAAATAAGTATATATGTGACATGTCATATTAGGAGACCAAATTATAGAAACATCTCTCTCGATAATATTAAGTCGGTAAACGTGAGGCAATTAGATTGACCCACGTGGCCTTCCATCGTTATAAGTAGGAACCGATTCCTAGTGTAGGTTGAGTTGGTTGAGTCCCTCGAGACTCACCTATATCGCGATTTACTATCTTGCTTATGACATAGAGATGTCACCGGTGACCTGAGGATATAGTATGTTTGGTCGAGTCCCTTGAGGGTATATCATCAAATCAGACTCGTCTTGTAACGAAGGTGTTGACTTAACCGAGCATCATGGTTGGTCGAGTCCCTCGAGACCATGATGATTCGGAGGCCGAATAGGACGGGAATCATGAGGAGTTATGATCGGCAAGAGTTGCCTACCTTTTAGGCTTAGTGTGATTGGTCGAGTCCCTCGAGGTTACACTAAGACGCTGATTGTATCCTGATCCCCACTAGAAGTCTGCCAGAGACTTCCGTTTCACGTGCTGAGGGTGTCATGTGACTCGTTAGTAAAATAGTGGGAGCATATTAAGATAGAAGTCCATATCTTGATAGTTTATTTCTTACAAAATTTGTATGTTATTCATTTCTACTACATCTTTATTTTCAGAAAATGTCGCTTTCAAATCCCTTACGTGGCATACTTGATGTCAACCGCCTCACTAGTCCAAATTATATGGATTGGCTCCGTAACTTGAGAATTATTCTCACGTCGGAGAAAATCGTGTACGTCCTTGATATAGTGATGTCTACGCCCGAAGAAGGGGCGAGCGAGGATGAGATCGCTCGCTACGTGAAGTACATTGATGACTCCATTCTTGCTCAGTGCTATATGTTGGGCTCTATAACTCCTGAGTTACAGAGACAATATGAAAAGATGGATGCTAGATCCATTCTCCTACATGTTCGTAAATTATTTGAGGAACAGGGAAGGACTCAGCGATATGAGATATCTAAGAGCCTCTTCCGTGCTAGAATGACTGAGGGGACACTGGTTCATAACCATGTCCTAAAGATGATTGAGTGGATAGAGAAACTCACAGGTTTAAGAATGGTTTAGAGGATAACTTGTGTGTGGACATTGTGCTTCAGTCCACATTAGATTCCTTTTCATAGTTCATAATGAATTTTAATATAAACAAGCTTGAGGTGACTCTTTCGGAGCTCCTCAATATGTTGAGGGAGGTAGAGAGTACTATTAAGAAAGAGAAGCCAGTTCTCTACACTGGTGAGACCAGAAAGAAAAGGAAAGCAGAAAGGTCTCTTAAGAAGGGAAAGGGCAAGGGCAGACCAGGTAAAGCAAAGGTTGCTAAGAAAGACTCAGCAAAGGACAAAGGCCAGTGCTTCCACTGTGGTAAAGATGGACACTGGAAGAGGAACTGCAAAGAGTACCTTGCAGAAAGGGCGAAACAAAAGTTTAATGAAGCTTCAGGTATATATCATGAATGTAAATATGTCCAAGAGGAAACGAGATGAGATGAACAGTGCATACCTGTGGCATTGTAGGCTAGGTCACATCCATGAAAGAAGGATTCAAAAGTTGCTAAATAATGGATATTTAAATCCATTCGACTATATGTCATATGCAACTTGCGAGCCTTGCCTTCATGAAAAACTGACCAACTCTCCATTTAGTGGAACTAGAGAGAGAGCCACTAAGCTGTTGGAACTCATACATAATGATGTATATGAACCCATGTCAACTCATGTCATTGGTGGTTACTCCTACTTTATTACCTTTACTAATGATTTCTCAAGGTATGGATATGTGTACTTAATGAAATACAAGTCCGAGACCTTTGAGAAATTCAGAGAGTATAAGAATGAGGTGGAGAACCAGACTGGAAAGAGTATCAAAACTCTTCGATCAGATCGAAGAGGTGAGTACTTAAGTATAGAGTTTACTCAGTTCCTCAAGGACTATGGGATATTATCCCAATGGATACCTCCTTATACACCTCAACTCAATGGTGTCTCCGAAAGGAGAAATTATACGCTATTAGACATGGTACGGTCCATGATGAGTTTCGCTAACCTACCCATCTCATTCTGGGGATATGCCCTAGAAACCGCAGCTTACCTTCTTAATAGAGTTCCAACTAAGTCGGTAGTGTCTACACCATATGAGATATGGAAAGGGAAGAAGCCTGATCTTAAGGTTGTTAAGATTTGGGGCTACCCTGCCCACGTTAAAAAACACAACCCCGATAAGTTAGAATCAAGGACAAAGCGATGCAAATTTGTGGGATACCCCAAGGAAACTTGTGGGTATTATTTCTATCATCTCGAGGACCAAAAGGTCTTTGTAGCTAAGAGAGCAGTGTTCTTTAAGAAGGAACATATTCTTGGCGAAGATAGTGAGAGAATGATAGAGTTGAGCGAGGTTGGAGAACCAAGCTCAAGCACCACTCTACAGCCTGAGTCTGTTCAGGTACCTAATACATAAGTTTCAACTTTACGTAGGTCGGATAGAGTATCTCATCCTCCTGAGAGATATGTGGGACATATTAGAGGAGAGGATGTTGAGGATATTGATTCTCATACTTACGAGGAGGCTATTATGAGTATAAACTCCGGGAAGTGGCAAGAAGCCATGAATTCTGAGATGGATTCTATGTACTCCAACAAGGTTTGGAACCTAGTTGATGCGCCCGAAGGTATTATACCCATCAGTTGCAAGTGGATCTTTAAGAAAAAGATCGGAGTAGATGGAAAGGTAGAGACCTATAAAGAAAGGCTAGTGGCTAAGGGGTATCGTCAAAGGCAAGGTGTTGACTACAATGAAACCTTCTCACCTGTAGTAATGGTAAAATCTATCAGAATTCTATTGGCTATTGCAGCACACTATAATTATGAGATCTGGCAGATGGATGTGAAAACTGCATTCCTCAATGGGAACCTCGAGAAGGAGGTGTACATGATGCAACCTGAGGGATTCGTATCCAAGAACTGCCCAGATAAGGTGTGTAGGTTGCTTAGATCCATTTATGGACTAAAGAAAGCTTCCCGAAGTTGGAACATAAGATTTGATAAGGCAATCAGATCTTTTGACTTCGTTAAGAACGAAGATGAGCCTTGAGTGTACAGGAAGGTAAGTGGGAGCGCTATCACCTTTTTGGTGTTATATGTAGATGACATCCTGATCATGGGGAATGACGTAGGAATGCTATCTATAGTAAAGGTTCGGTTATCTAGACACTTCTCCATGAAGGATTTAGGGAAAGCATCCTATATCTTGGTGATTAGAATCTATAGAGATAGATCCAAGAGGATGCTTGGCTTGTCCTAGTCCAAGTACATAGAAACCATTGTCAAAAGGTTTGGTATGGATAATTCCAAGAGAGGTCTCATACCGATGAGGCATGGGATATCATTTTCTACGAGTATATCCCCAAAGACTCTAGAAGAAAGGGCGAACATGGATATGATACCTTATGCCTCAGCAATAAGGTTTATCATGTATGTCATGCTATATACTAGGCCTGATATAGCGCATGCTCTGAGTGTCACGAGCAAGTATCAGGCAGATCCAAGCTTGGAGCACTGGAAAGCAGTAAAGTGTATCCTTAAGTACTTGAGAAAGACTAAGGATCTTTTACTAGTATATGGAGGTAGTAGTCTTAAGGTTGAAGGCTACACAAACTCAACTTTTCAGTCTGATGTTGATGATAGCAAGTTGAATTTGGGATACGTGTACACCTTGAATGGAGGAGCAGTGTGCTGGAAGAGTTCCAAGCAAGATACTACTACTGACTCGACCACAGAGGCAGAGTACATTGCTGCATCAGATGTAGCAAAGGAGGGAGTCTGGTTGAAGAAGTTCATCACATATTTGGGAGTCGTGCCGGGTAGCGAGGAGCCGATCTCCTTATATTGCGACAACAACGGGGCGATTGCTCAAGCGAAGAAACCTAGGTCTCATCAGAAATCTAAGCATGTTCTAAGGAGGTTCCACCTTATCAGAGAGATCATAACTCGAGGAGATGTAGTAGTAGAAAGAGTTCCATCCGAAGATAACATTACAGATCCACTTACAAAGTCGTTGTCTCAGATTATCTTTGAGTGTCACAGGGGTCAAATGGGGATCAGACACATAGGTGATTGGCTTTAGGTCAAGTGGAAGATTGCTAGTCATAGGTGCCCAGCAAGCCAATCACGTGAGTGATGACACGTGTGACTTGATACATAATCTTTTTTGTTTATTATATTTTGGCATATATCAATTTATAACTATTATATATATATATATATATATATATATATATATATATATATATATATATATATATATATATATAGTGATGTCCATGGATTTGTGCCATGGGAATCGAATCGTGATGAGATCACAAAAATGAGATCGATTCACCTTTAAACATATATCCTAAATAATCCCGATCATAGGTTACTCGAGAAGGATATCATGATAACCGGATAGACTGATGTGTTGTATACCCGTCCATATGATGGATGCAGTGGGTCTCATAGTTGCTCGTGTAGGGACAGTAGGGATACAGTACAGGTGCTAATTGGAGAATGAGTTCACTGATTGATCCGCTTACGGAATGCTGGATGGTTGATGATGTTTTATTGTCAGACAGCGATTCCATAGTCCTAGTGGTATATTTGGTCCTTAGACTTGAGACACCAAGGATGTCCTGTATGAGTGCTCCACTCTTTGATACCAGACTTGTAGGTTTGGCTGTCCCAGATCTAGTACAGTTGGTCATTGAGAGTGGTAGTCGACCTTACAAGGGCTATTGAGTGTCAATAGAGGATCATCCACTCTCGGCGTCATGAGAGGAATATCCTATGTGTTCTTATTCAGACAAATCTCTAACTAGGGTCATTTGGGTTAAGAGAGAAAGAGTTCTCCGGGAGAATCCGATTAGAGCGAGACTCAAATAGAAACCGTATGGGTTTGAAAGCACCATGCTCGATATACGGTCTTTGGGATATTAGATGGATGAGGGACTATAGGTATACAGTAATTGAGAATAGACAGGTCCAATGGATTGGATTCCCCTATATCATCTGACTACGACATAGTGGCCTAGTACGTCCGTAGTCGATAAGTCAAGTGAATTATTACAGAGATAATAATTTACTGAGTTAAAAGGAGTTATGACAGGTATGACTTACGGCCAGCTCGATATTGGGCCTAGAGGGTCACACATATATGGTAGGCATTGCAATGAGTAGAGGTTCAAATATGAGATATCCGACGGAGCCCTTGTCTTATTGGATATCCAATAAGCCCCTGAATTATTGGATCCCATGGACGAGATTCAATAAGAGCCTATGAGAGATTATTAGATAGAGATCCACTAATCTAAAAGGCTTGGGTTATTGGATGTAGATCCAATACCCACTAGGCGAGGATCTATTAGGGCTTGACAGGGGACCTCTATAAATAAGAGGGATTCAGAGCCTCATAGGCTAGAACCTTTGCTTGCCTCTCCTATTCTCCTTCCCCTCTCCACCTCGGAGCAGGCCTGGAGTTTTTGAGGAGCGTCGTCGCAACCTTGCTGTGTGGATCACCGCTAGAGAGGAGGACGCTTGACTTCCTTCACCCTCTCCTAAGGATCTACAAGGAAATAAGAATATACGATCTCCCTAGGTAACACAATCTATTCTATACGTAGTTTTTTCAATTTCGTAGATTTTGCGCACCAATCTTCGTACGACGACGAACATCTCTTTGGGAATCAGGGATTTTGTTTTCTTGTTCTTCCGCTACGTATATGATGTCGCCCCCAAAGATTTTCCCATAGGTTCAGCCCATGGTGGGTTTTAACAACCCATAGCCCACCCCCCTTTCTCTAAACCCTAGATCCAAATTAGGGGGTGTGGTGACTGCATTTTTTAGGGAGAAAAACTACAATAATGAGATAGATTTTTATTGCAGCTACGTGATTCCAAAACTTAGAAGAAAAGGGCAAAAAATAGGAGAAAGGAAGGGAAGAAAACAAGGACAACGTAGAGAGGTTGTTCTCGATCATCTATGCAGTGTTCTCATCTCAGGTTAGGTCAGATCTATAATAGATTCTTGCTGTGATTACTTGGGGATAATTTGGATATTATGCACAATGACGTGATCCTTGTATCTCGGTTATTCTCTTGTGATTATTGCTAGATTTTGGGCAAGAGATTGAGATTTGTATATTCATTATTCTTATAGTGGATTATCTCTAGTTTGCCTCGTGAATTTTACCCTTCACATTGGAGGGGTTTTCCACGTAAATCTTAGTGTTATATTTGATTGTGATTCCATTTAATTCCACTACATGTTATGATCTGCTAGTATTTATTCATATACAAAATTTTATTTCTCTTTATATCTTATCATGGGCTTAGGAAAGAGCCCAAGGCTGAACAGATTCACTATTGAATTTTTCATGCATTTATGGTACCTTCTTAAGTATTCCATAGTTTTTACCTTCAATAACTTCCATAAGTATGCTATTATCCCGAAAACTATCCTTGCTCTTATATGCAAAAGTGAGAGCCCCTTTGAAATTAGTGACTTTCGTCTAATTGCTCTTTGTAATATTATTTACCAAATTCTCTCTAAAGTTCTTGCCTCCCGCATCAAGCCTCTCCTATATAACCTCATCAATTAAGAATAATCTACCTTCATTTTTAGTAGACGCATTCATGATAACACCACTATCGCCCAAGGACTCACCCACTCTATGTTTAATTCCCAAGAGAAGAATTCTCTAATCTTAATCAAAATTGACCTCCAAAAGGCCTTTGACTATCTCTTATTAAAATGAAATTTCCTCACATCTTTATTAATTAAGTTAGAGCTTAAGTTGCTTCTACCAAATTCAACTATATGATCAATAACAACAACTAATTGGTTCAAAAGCTTTTGAGGGATCCACCAAGGTGATCTTATCCCTCCCTATTTGTTTGTTATCACATAACTTCTATCTACACTTGTACAATTATGTTGAAAAGAAAAGAATCGAACTCTTTTCCTAACAAAAATATTAAAATATCTCACATTGTGTTTACTGATGACATCTTATATGCCATTATAGCTACGCGTAACTCTTGCTAGCATCTCTCAAAGAGTCTTAATCTCTATCATAGTCTAACTAGCCTAAATATAAATAAAAACAAGTCTATCATTTTTTTTAAAATATTTTCTCACTAAAACTAATCATCAAGGGCGGTTGGCCCATACCTTATCAAAGGATTTTCCTATCATACAACATAATTTCACCAAATATCTAAAATTAGATTATTGACAAGTCCATCAATAGAATCAATGGATGATAAAAATATTTCCTATCCTAAGCTAGAAAGTTATATTGATTAACCTTGTCCTCAATTTCATACCCTTATAGCCTCTTGATAACTAGTGGACCACCAACAAGTTTGCCAACACTATCTCTAAATGCAATAAATCTTTCTTTTGAGATACTACCAATCATAGGAAAGTTAGGCTACTTAATTGAAATTATATCATAGTCCCTCTAGATAAAGGTGGCCTTGGGGTGAGAGATATCAACTTGATTAATCATATTGTTAATGCCAAGCGCTTACTATTCTTAATACTTCTAACCTCTTATGGGCTAGAATCCTAAATATTAAATATAAATGTCCTGATCCTCATTATGTAGAAAAGCCTCTCCAATTTGACAATGTATCAATAGTACTTTGCATGATACTAAAGAAGGCCCTAGAAAAGTTATGGGATCTAGTTTTAACATCAGGTTATGAGATGATATGTAGATCTCTAATACTCCCTTGAACAAATGGTCTATTTTCTTCAACTGTGATAAAGTTATAAATCTCTATAGTATCTATGATATGATAATGAACAAAAATTAGAACATGTAATTACTAAATTGTGTTTTCCACTCATTTGGTAGGTAAAATCACAAGTATATATCTAGCCTTTGAATTAGACCATGAGTGCTGGGTTTGGAGTCCTCACTCTCAAGAGATAACAACCTTCAAAAGTATCTATAGATTCTTGAGGGACAACTTACTATAGAGAGGAGTGAGATGGTTGGAAGGTTGCTTAGAAGCTGAATATTCTTTCTAAAGTCAAATTCTTTCTTTGGAAACTCTTATAAGAAATATTATCTATCTTTTTGTGACTTTCTAATATCATCCACTATTATGTTGGCCAATATTGTGTTTATCAAAGGGGGTGGGGGTGGGGGTGGCGGAGGGTTGAGTATGTGAAGTATATCTTATTCTCTTATAACTTTTCAAGATCTTTCTAGGATATTCGTCAATCCAAAATGGGTTTCAATTTTTCCTTCATGCACAACTGATCTAATGGAGACCGGTTATAAGAGAAGAAATATTTGGGTTCTCAAGCTATTAGTACCATTGTTTCTACTATAGCCACATCCCTTTGATTCATATAGAAGAACAAGAATGAAACTAACTCAAACATTCGTCATTCTTACCTATTCTTCATTTAATTTAAGGTCTCAGTGTTTTTTCAAGGTCCATGATAGCCAATCTCAATATCGTAAGAATGATTCGTCCTCTTCTCTAATTCTCCTTGAGTCAAACAAGGACCTATCTTCCTCAAACTCTCTTTTTACTATTTTTATGATGGATCATTCACTAATCTCAATGTTTATCACTTGTGAAATGATAAGCTATATGGGATGCGCTAAACATGACTTCCCAACTCAGCTTGACTAGTATCATTATAAAATCTAACTATATTGAAGTTGTGATAATTTATAGAAAATCTAAAGTCCCTCAATGACATGTAAAAAATATATACAATGATATAATTTAGATGGCTAATAGTTTAAATGTATGATGTTTTGAACATGTATATAGGAAGGAAGGGTAATTTTATGCTCACAACCTTACATTCAAATATGTTCTTTGTGTTCTCCTCGATCCTCCAAGGAGATTTCTATATTTTTGAGGATGAACAGTGTCCCAATTAGTTAATTGAAGCTTAATTTCTTTTCTTTAAAAAAAGGTGTATATGATATTTTTGAATATATATATATATATATATATATATATATATATATATATATATTCACAATATTAAAGGCAGAGAACTTTTGTTCATTCCATGACAATTTACATTGGGAAACAATCTAAGACGCAATAGAGGCAATGCGTTAACTGAAAAGGCATGCATAGATAAGTGGAAAGATTGATGCATAACTATGATTGCTTTGTGCTTGTTAGGTAACTATTAACACGATAAAACACAAAATTAAAAGTCATGCATAGATATAGAGCCATGTTTATATAAACTATGACTTTATAGTAGCAATATTTGTGCCAAGTTGGTTTCTAAGCAAATGGTTTAAGCACGTGTTGTCAAAAGAATCACCGTAGGATGATGATCCTGTTGAGAACAAATCAAATAGAGTGATTCTATTTTTTTAATCTTTCTAACTTGCTCCTATCTTAATGATGTAAAGATGCAAAATAGATCAAATATCTTGGTCAATATAGACCGGCAAGTCCGTAACACTATATCAGTTTCGCGTTCTACTATTAATGTGAAATAGCGGCAGGTAGATGCTCTCGGCATTGTCCCGTCCAAGTTTGAAGCATCTCCTGAGATCATGCAGCGACGCTCAAGCGTTGGTCCAAATCCATGCCCTCATGCTCGTCACCGGATCTCTGTACTACCCTCACTCCTCTGGCCATTTGATCTCTGCGTACGCCCGGATCGGCGACGTCGCCGCCGCCCACTCCGTCTTCCGGACCGCCTCCAACCCCAACATCTCCACATGGAACGCCCTCATTATTGCCCACTCCCGGCGAGGTTCTCTCGACCAAGTCCTCCGCCTTTACCGCCTCCTTGTCTCCCAGGGCCGGCCGCGGCCCGACAGTTCCACGTTCACCGTGACCCTTAAGGCTTGCGCTCAATCGTTTGATCTCAGGTCCGGACAGGAGGTTATAGCCCATGCCTCGGATCTCGGGTACTCGCATGATGTGTTCGTTTGCTCTTCGGTACTTAATATGTATGCAAAATGTGGGAAAATGGATGATGCTATGAGGGTGTTCGACGAAATGCCTAAGAAGGATATCGTTTCTTGGACCACAATGATCACGGGGTTTGTAAACACTGGGAATCCAGTGGAAGCAATAGAGGTTTATAGGAAGATGCAAGCCGAGGGTGTTGAGGGAGATGGGATCGTGATGGTTGGCCTGTTGCAAGCATGTGCGGCATTCGGAGACATGGGGATCGGTCAGTCTGTTCATGGGCATATGTTGCGGCATCACATTGAAACAGATGTTGTTGTCGAGACTAGTCTTGTGGACATGTACGCCAAAAATGGTTTCTTGGAAACTGCACACATTGCCTTCGAGAAAATGTCTTCTAAAAATGTTGTGTCATGGAGTGCATTGATATCGGGCTATGCTCAAAATGGATTTGCTAGTGATGCACTATGGATGTTGATCAAGATGCAGGAGTTTGGTTTGTGTCCTGATTCAGTTGCACTTGTGAGTGCTATTTTGGCATGTTCTCACATTGGGTTTTTGAAATTGGGCAAGTCCATTCATGGGTTCATAATGAGGAGGTTTGATTTTGATCATATCCTGGGTACTGCAGTTATTGACATGTACTCCAAGTGTGGCTCCCTCTTGAGTGCTCGTGAACTTTTTGATAGGGTTTGTTCAAGAGACCTGATCTCGTGGAACACAATGATTGCTAGTTACGGTGTTCATGGACATGGGAAGGAGGCACTATCGACCTTCCTAGAAATGAGCAAAACTGAATTGAAGCCTGACCATGCCACATTTGCTTCCCTGTTATCTGCTTTCAGTCACTCGGGCCTTGTAGAAGAAGGACGTCACTGGTTCAATCTCATGAGACAGGAGTACAGGATTGATCCAAGTGACAAGCACTATGTTTGCATGGTAGATCTTTTAGCTCGTGCTGGTCATGTTGAAGAAGCCTGTGAGCTCATCCAGTCCATGCCAGATGAACCAGGAGTTGCAGTCTGGGTTGCACTCCTTTCTGGTTGTCACAATCACAAAAAGTTGGAGTTAGGCCAGTATGCAGCAGGAAAGGTTCTTGAGCTATGCCCTGATGACTCGGGCATATATTCCTTGGTGTCAAATGTTTTTGCCATGGCAAAGAATTGGGATAAGGTAGTTGAGGTGCGAAGGAGAATGAAGAATATGGGGACAAGGAAAGTACCAGGGTATAGCTTAGTGGAAGTTGGAGGAAAGCTTCATGCTTTTCGAATGGAGGATAGGAGCCATCCCCAATATGAAAGGATCATGGATTTGTTAAAGAGATTGGACTTCGAGATGAGGAAATTGGGTTACAAACCAAAGACAGAGTTTGTGTTCCATGACCTTGACGAGGATGTGAAAGAGAGAATGCTTGGCAATCACAGTGAAAAATTAGCTATTGCCTTTGGGTTGTTGACCACCAGTCCAGGGACAAGAATTGTTATCATAAAGAACTTAAGGATATGTGGAGATTGTCATGACGCAATAAAGTGTATTTCAGAGATAGTAAACCGGGAGATCGTTGTAAGGGATGTGAAAAGGTTCCACCATTTTAGGAATGGACTTTGCTCTTGTGGAGATCACTGGTAAAGATATTTATTCTCAGAATAGTAGTTGTGAACTGACAGAAACAGTACAGAAGCTTCAGATTGAGCAGCTGGAAACAGTTTTCAAAGTAATATATGCTAACTTAGTTGTTTTGTCACCTGCTCATGTTTACTTGAGGATCTCCTACTCTTGAGAAACCATAAGTGCAAATACTGCTTCAGGGTTTTATTAGCTTTAACATATAATACTATATCCACATGTAAGTTCTATTAAGTTCATGCGTTTCTTGAGAAAATAAAATTTAATATTCTTAAACTCTGAGTTGCTTCTGTTCACATGTGAATTTCATGCATAATTTTGAGAGGTATATCATCCTTCATGTTTAATAAGTAAAATTGAAAGATTATGTGTCTTTGATGAGTTAGTTCTTATCATTTTTGCCAGGAAATCTCTGAATATGTTGTACCATTATGCAGTTTGAGTCTATAGAGCTTTTGATTACTATTTCTTTTTCCCAAACCATTATTTCTTTCTTGGCAAAATAATGTGAAACTTTATGTTATTGATGAAATGTAACTGATGTTCAAGAACATTGTGTTACCGTAAGAAACTTCTTGCTATTCAAGAACATAAGCCATTCACATTTCATGGAACATTTGCATCTCAATATACTTGATGGCTATTGTACAATATTCTTTTTGATGGTTTATCTTGTCTTTGCATCAGAATTTGCTTCAGAATCCCCTCCTCTAGTTGCTTTGTAGATTAAATTTTGTTGTCTATTACTAGACCACCAGGCATCTGTTGTGATTCATATGCTGCATCATTTTAGAATATATTATTACAAACCTTTTATATTACTTGGATGAATTTAGATTGAGCTAAAACTATTTCAAATACAATAAATTTAACTAGAACAGCCCCTTTTGTGTACTAGAATGAGTGTCTTTAGACCAATCCACGGTGTACAGGTTTGTATAGGGCACTCCATGAACTTGTCCAATTTCAAACCATTAGGAATAGCTTATACCAGGTGTTATGAGAAAGAGCTGTGCATGAAACTTCTGTTACTGCAGGTTCTGGGGAGGCCCAGTCTCTTTAGCCTATCCCTATATTCACAAGTAGAGAGATTGTTTTTATAGATTGACACCCTTGAGAGCAAGTGCAAAGAAGCAACTGTACCATACCATGATACTTAATTCAATGATGTTTGATTATCTTATAACTTCAGTTTTCCACTGTAACTTAGAATCACTGCAACATTAATATCCAACTGTAAATACATGTTAAAAGTTTGTTTAAGTGCATTTGATTTTTAAGTTCTCACTGTTGTACTCTGATATCTGCACTACTCTAGTCTGTTAATTCAAAGAACGGATTAGTAAGTTAGGGAAACATGATTTGAGACAATTAAACATGACTTGTCTTACAAATTTGTCCTATGGGTACAAGTACATGCTCAGCCAATCCTCTAATTACTAATACTTCAAATTTGCTCAGGTCAACATGAGTCTTGTGCAAACAAATACATGCCCAATTAACATGCGAATACTTGTATTCAGAAGTTTACATGATATAGAAGTTCGTTAAAACCTTACTATGGTTGATGTGGCAACACTGAATTTACTTGTACTTGCTGCTGATTTACATAGCACACTGGAGTTCTTTCTCAACAGAATTATTTCTCCACTACATGATAGAGGTAATAGAATGAGACCACAATCTGGATTTGATTCAGCATCCCATTGGCATTCGAGTTTGCAAGGTGCTTCAAGTTCATGCTGGATTTTATTAGTTCCTTGTTCCAAAACTGAAGCTAACACTGTTTTTCTTCATGCAGCTATTTCTTTCTGCATGAGAATGAACATTTGTCTGTCTCCCAGTTCAAGTCTATTAACATGATTTAGACAGTTTACTCAGTACCGTCGAATCACTTGGGCCGACTTTCATCCCCGTTAAGCTCCTTTCTGCTTTGTAATCGGGCTAATCTCTGTCCAAAGACAGAAGTTGCTTACCTTCCTCTCTTCATCCAGCTGACATAGTTGGAGCAGCTGGGTACCCTACCCAACAAAAACAAACCAGTTGGAGCAGCTGACATAGTTGGGCCTTACCGTCAAGCTCCTTTCTGCTTTGTAATCGGGCTAATCTCTGTCCAAAGACAGAAGTTGCTTACCTTCCTCTCTTCATCCAGCTGACATAGTTGGAGCAGCTGGGTACCCTACCCAACAAAAACAAACCAGAATGTTTGTTTTGGCTGATGTTGTTGGCTCTGTTCATAAAGATAGTGGCACTCATGAAGTACGATCAGGTTTAACATATTGCACAAAGCAAACATATGATCATAGTATGTAATGGTAAGTGATAGAGGTTTTCATGGGAAAAAGAAAAGGAGTTACAAAGAAAAAAAATTAGATCTTCAGTAGTTTCATGGCTTGAGATTATATCTATAAAAATACTATGTAAAATTTCGTAGATATCTCTTAGATATTTATTTAGGAATACATTACAATAAAATGCATGTACAAAATTGTGTAAATAACTTTGCAAAAGATAATAGTTACTCTGTCTATAATTTTTGTTCTTTAAAGCCTTTTGGGTTAAAATGAAACACTTCTTTGATTCATTTGATCATGAATGAAAAATTTATTGTAACTCATTATTCATAAATAAGAATATTTTTTTCTTACCTTTCCTAATAACTTCATGCAGTCACTAATAAATAGTGATAATAAAGAAAAAAATAATTTTATCACATTTATTTATATATAGTTTGCTTCAATAAATGCTTTATACATCTGTGGTAGGAAAAAATGACATCAGAATTATTCTTTTGATAAGATAAATGTAGGATGATTTTCCTAAAAAAATCTTCATTTTAGATTTTTCTCATACAGTGCTCTCTTTTAATATTTTTAAATAATACCCCCTAGTTCGAAAAATATCTAGACCATCCCTAAAAAAAATTAGTTTTACTTTTTTCTTCTATTACAATGTTTTGACCACCAATGTTGTTTGTAAGGCTTATTTGAAAATACTATAAATGAACCAAATGAAACTAAAACACATTGAAAACTATTTGATTATTATATTAGGAGGTAAATAGGTATTTAAAATGTTTAAAAAAACATCACCCAAATAAAATAAAAAATAATTTATTATAATTTTTTAGCCACAATAACAAAAATACCATAAAACCTACTTAAAAACACTATAAATGACTTAAATGAACTTCTACAATCAAACAAATTAAAAGCCTAAAAATTTGGTATTGTAATGATCCATCAGTAATGACAACCAAGTGAGACACGATATGGTATCACTTATAATATTTTTCAATAGCTTTATATTATTTTTAGTACCTTAATAAAAACATTATAAATGCTATCAATAAACATAATAAATGAGTCAAATAAAAATACTATAACTGTTTAAAATAGATTAATAAACTAATTGAAAATTTTGGTGGGAAAAGTTGGTGAGGGTACTTTTGGAATTTTATCGAGGGATACTGTTTGAGAAAAACCAAAATGGGGCACTATTTCAAGAAAATTAAAATAAGAATTAGAAAATTCACCCATAACTATTTGCAAATGTCTCTTTACTATTTATAGTCCTATTTTTAAAATTTTTAAATATTTTTCAATTATTTGTTCACAAATAGATACAAATATCATCTTCCTCCTCCTCTTCTTTTTATTCTTTCTTTACTCTTCTTTTTTCTCGAACGACAACATCGAGAGAGTGACGAGTAACATCATAAGCCAGTGACAACATTGGCAAGCAATGTTCATAGCAACGGGCAGTGAGGATGAAATAACAATTGTCAAAAAAAAGAAAAAATCAATAATAATAAAATTATAAATAATAATAAAAATTTTAAATTATTTTTAAGCGGTTCCTAACAGCAAGGGAGCTTAAAAAAAGACTGTGAATAGTAATAAACTAGACTGCTTTTTGATCCAACTATACTTCAAAATCCAATTAAACCGGACCAGGTTTTCAACCCACTTCAGGCCGCTTTTGAGCCCATCGCAGACGAGAAAACCCAGCCGGACCTGATCACGTGAGACTCAGGCGACGAGTCTCGTGCGTATCGAAAGTTCAATATGCTGACCGCCGACCCCTCTCTTTCTCCCTCCGACAAAAGTGCATAACCGCACTTCCCGTCGCCACACCCTTTCCTACTCATTTCGGTCGACGTGTGTGCATCGTCGCCACGCCATTCCCTGTTCGAAGACCCTCTGTTCTCTTCTCCTCCATCTCGGCGCCCTAATCGCATGTTCGTCTTCGTCAAACCTTTGCACCCATTGGTTTCTTCGAGCTTGTTTCATTGGTTTCGATCTTTCTGTCAGTTGGAGATGGCGGGGCACAGGTCGAGTTTGCCCTTGCGGCTGCAGCAGATTCTCTCCGGCGGGAGGGCCATGTGGCCGGAGCTTAAATTGGAGCATGATGCTGTGAGTTTTATGACTGATTAATCTCTAGCATGTTTCTCTCTTCATTTTCATCTTGTCGAGAATTTCTCTGTAAGATTACGCTTGGCATGCGTGACTGCATTGGGTACATTGTTCGGGTGGTTGATTGCTTGAAACTGGTCGTGAACTGTACTTGATGCTTGCGCTTGGAATCTTGGGTTCTTGATTGATTGGCTTTGAAGTCATGTTTTTGTCATGGAATTTGATGTTTTCTTGTCCTGATTAATGAGTGTTCACCTTTTTATGTTTTTGTTCTTGTTTGACTTAGGTTTTAGATTTTAGTTTGTTATCATAATAAAATAATTTTTTTATAATTTAAAAAAGACTACCTTTAATTTCTGAATAGCTTTTGGGATGAGAAAAGACAGAACAAAGAGAACAAGGGAAAGTCGAAAGACAAGTGGACTAAATACCATGGCTTCAGTGATCATGGTGACCTTGATTGTGGATTGATAAGTCCATTTAAAATAGACAATGACCAGTCCACTGCTGTTGCATATAATATCCATTTTCTTGCCAGCATGCTGCTATTTCTGAATTTCATTATGCTGTTGATTAATAGGCACATTATGTTGGAGGAGAAGTTAGTGATGATGGTAAATTATTTGAAACATTGGCTTGTTACAAAAACGCAAGCATTGACATTAAACTTCAATTTTGAAATGCCTAGTTCAGTTGCTTTTTCATCAGCAGTAAAATACATAAAATGGAGTTTCAAATATTTTCCTTGATGAAAGAATTGAGATACACACTAGTGCTTTAATTTACACTTACTTAAATTGGAGAGGAATTTGTAAGATGCCTTGAGATTAAGCTTGATTATGGATTCCACACTTATAATGATTTTAATGTCTATTGCACAAATTTTTCAGAAGGACCTGTTATATTGGCAGAAAAATTTCAATTGTTTAAACTTTCTATCATTTGGGAAAGTGATATCCAATATGTGAATCTAAGAGAAAGAAAGAATTGCAACATTGGGAAATTTGTGGACTTCTGTAGGGAGAACAGTTTCAGAGAAACTAGAGGAGTAAGAACAGTTCTCAGTTTTTCTATTTCATTTGATGTAGTAGGTTTCGACGTAGTAAGAAACCTGTGGAGTAAGAATAGTTCTCAGTTTTTCTTTTATGTTTGATGTTGCTAAGATCTGGGATTGGCTATATGCAGCAAAGAAATTGTATACTGTTATATCAGATGTAGTAGGTTTCAAGTTTGGTAGTAAATGAATGCAATTGCCATCACATTGGGGGTATCTGTGGATTGAATCACATGTTTCAATATTCTCTGTTTTCTCCAAAATTGTTGCATGAGGCATAGATGAGATAATAATTATTAACAAATTGTAAATCAAGTGTTATGGAGCATTGAAGACCAGGCAGAAGACATTGTTGTATGTCATGTTCAAATGATACAGTAATTTTCCTTTTTCTTTGTTATAGTTTGCAGTTATTATAATGTATAAAATTATATGTGGTTCATAATGATTCATGTAGTATAGGCTTATGAAATAGAAACAGTAAAATTCCCTTATCTTCATCATCATTATCATCACCAACATCAACATCTCAACTATGTGAACACAGAATGCTCTTCTTTTGCTTCTTCCTACTAGTAATGACAAAATTGATTTTTTTTTCCAAACAAGTGAAATTTATTTTAATTCCAGATGAATTTTTTGCTCTTTAAAATGCATCACTATTTGGAAATATAAAGAAAAATTAAGTTTTTGTCCTCAAAATATTTATTCATCATTCCTCCTTCAAGATTTCTTCTTGAGCAGCCATCTGATTCAGAGACCACCTCACAAAACACACGTGTAAATGCTTCTGCTGCTGGACCTTTGGCAGCTGAACATAGCAAATATTTCAAATAGAAGGATTCTAGCAGGAAGCTTGCTACAGATGTGAATGATGAGGGTAATACATTTGATCTTCTCCACAGCCTTCCAGAAGCAGAACTTCGAATATTATGTTTTCATTGCTTGCACATGAAGGGTACGTTTGTGAAATGTCAGATTTTTTCTTGCTAGTTACTAAAACCACGATGTTGAGGGAGTCAGATATCTTTTGTATCCCAGTCAAGCTGATTAAATTTGGTTTATTTCCATCTCTACTTTTATATCTGAATATCCAACATTTTGGCTATACAAATATATCATAAAATTATTTGACTTGCCTATATCAACAAAAGGAAAGTTATTTGTTTGCTTTTCTCTGTGTTGTATGATATCTCTTTCTTGTTCTTCCTTCTCCTTCTGCATTTCTTTCTACAAGTTCGAATCCAAAAAAATGTAATTGGTATGTATGAACTAGTTCCTTTACATTGACATCTAAATTTGACTATGTTCTAATTTAAAATCATCTTGTTGATTCATATCTGTTTTCAATTAAAACAAATGCAGTTTCAGTATTTGGTATCCTTTTAATATCTATTATGAATTTTGTATCTACTGATAGAAAATGGACTGGATTTGGTTACTTCAGTATCTGATTTGCGTGAAATTCAATCTTACCCTTTTATTAGTTTTCTTTTGATTACTACTTTTTCAAATTTTAAGCATTCAATTGTGTGGATGTCTTTCTTTAAATCTGTTGATCCATCTTGTTGATGGTATGCTTATAATATCTATTTGGATCAAGGTTTGTAATTTCGTATACTAGTATTGTATTGGTCAGTGCTTAAACCAATTTGAACCAGTCCATACCGGTGTATCAAGTGTTAGGACATGTTTATGTTTCAGAAAAAACCTGAAAAACCTAAAAAATAATAATAAGAAAAACTGCTTAGTATGCCTGTACCATCCTATATCTTACAATACAAGTCCTATATCGGACACAATATTGGGTTTAGCCTGGCCCGAGACCTTCTGAGTACTAGTAAGTAGTTGGACCAACAAATACTGCTGCTGGTACTTTATCGTAAACCTTGATTTGGATATACCATCAATGATTGGACCACCAAATAGCTCTCTACAAGGCTTTTTAAGTTTTCAATAAGAGCCATATATTTTAAATTTGAGCAATCCAATTAATTACAAGGGTCTAAGTACATTTCAGTGCTGGTAAGTTCACTTGAACTTTTCATGTGCATTGGCCATTAATATTGCAATGAATATCCTCTAAACACTTCAACATGATAAGTTCACAATAACATGCTTGGTCATAAATAAAAGGTATCTCTTTTTCATATATGCATGTCCTCTGCCCTCCATTGTTTTCTTACTTTTGACACTTTGTGCTTTTCCTCAGATTGTCCAGTAATGTATATGTTGAGTGATTTAAAAAGCGCTAGGCGTCAAAAGGCGCCAAGGTCCAAAAACGCCCGAGGCGTTAGGCGCTCGCCCGAGCGAAGCGAGGCGTTAAAATATAAAAATATATAATATAATTAATAAATATAATTATTTAAATTTTTAAATAAAAATATGCTATTAAATTAAGAAAATCTAAGATACAAAATCACAATGTCACATTAACAAAAAGTTTCAAAATTCAAAACATTAAAATTTTACATCAAAGTCATTCATCATAATCAATATTATCGTCATTTTCACATAAATCATCTTCATTGATTTCGTCTCTTCCTCTTGTTCTTCGATTCCTTCCTCTTCGTCAAGATATGTTTCATTCTCTGTGTCTTCAACAATAGCAGGAGCCAAGCTTGATGCTTTTGCACTTATTTTTCTCTTTGACATCTGTCTTGTATATGTTTGTAATTCTCCAATACCTGAAGCTCTTGCCACATCTCCCCACGTCAATCTATCATCTTCAAATACAAGCTCGTCTTCAGCATCTTGCAAGTTAGCACCCATTTCTCCTACTAACCACTCATTTGAATCATCAATATCTTGCAATGAGATTGAATCAAATCTATTTTTCAAATCATGACGAGTCTTCAAAGCTTGATTATACTTTATGTAAACAAGATCGTGCAATCGTTGATGTTCTAACCGATTTCTTCTCTTCGAGTGAATCTGTCATGTCATATAATTTAAAAATATATTAATACATATATCTAAATAAATAAATAAATTAAAATAAAAATATTTAGTAATACTTACATGCTCAAAGACACTCCAGTTTTGCTCACAACCCGAAGCACTACATGTCAAACTAAGTACTTTGATAGCAAATTTCTGTAAGTTCGGGGTGGAATTTCCAAATAGACCCCACCATTCAGCTGCAAAATTTATGTTATTATTAGCAATAACATAGTAACATAATATATATAAAATTAATTATATCAAATTATTAATACCTGGAGAGGTAGTTGTCCTGGATCGAACGGCAATTGGAATTCCAAAAAGACCTTCAGCATTTTTATATAAAGATAATTCATGAATAATCTTATCTTGAACCTCAATGCTGGGAACTAATCTTGCAACACACTGATATAACCCACCCAAAACTTCTGCATCAAATCCAACAGATTTAATCTTATAAAAGAATTCAGGGTTCTAATAATATCCTGCTGCATGTAAGGGACGATGAAGTTGACAATTCCATCTTTCGTCAATGATTGTAAAAATTTTCTCATATTTTTCTTCATTTTCATTAAAAGATCTTTTAATCGTCTCCTTTGTTCTATCCATAGCCTCATAAATATATCCCATTGTAGGCTTATTTTCATTATCCACCAACCGAAGGACTCGAAAAAGAGGGCTCATTACCTTTAATATATAAACTACATGATTCCAAAAGGATGGCATTAAGATGATATCAGCAGCCCTCTTGCCATTTGCTTCTTTTGCCCATTTACTTGTCACCCATTTCTCAGAGGTAAACATATTTCTCAAAGTATGTTTTTGACGATGCACGCTCTGTAATGTCAAGAATGAAGTAGCAAATCGGGTAACACCATGTCTCACTAATTCTTTATTCCCTGTAAATTCTCTCATCATATTCAAAGCCCCAATGTAATTATAAAGAAATCCAACAACAAAAATTGCCCTTTCTAAGATTTTCTTGATTTCTAAGATCTTTCCAATATCTTCCAACATTAAATCAATACAATGTGCTGCACATGGAGTCCAATACAAGTGTTGTCTTTTTTATTCAAGCAATTTACCTGAGACAAAGAATAACAAAAATGATAAGACTTAAGAGTTTAACACACTTAATTGAAGATAAAATAATTAACAAAATCAAAAGATGAATATTACCAGCTAAAACATAGTTGCTTCTATTGTCGGTTATGATTTGAACGATATTTTGTTCTCCAATTTCTTCCACGAATTTGTCAAGTAAATCATATATCTTGTCTCCAGATTTTACAAAAGATGAAGCATCTATTGACTTTACAAACATAGTCCCTAAAGAACAATTAACCATAAAATTAATTATACTTCTGCGCCTCTTGTCAGTCCAAACATCTGACATAATAGAGCAACCATGAGTTGCCCATGATTCTTTATGACCCTTTAGTAAGTCATTTGTATAATTCAACTCTTTTTGCAGCAATGGAACTCGCATCTCATAATAACTTGGAGGTTTTAATCCTGCACCATATCTTCCAATAGCTTCAATCATATCCTTAAAACTGTCTAAACGAGTTGTACTAAGGGGAAGACCAGCTTGATAGAAGAAGCGAGCAATGTGCTGAATTGTTCTTCCTCTTATTTCTTTATCGCAAGCATCACTTATATTTGTTTGTCTCAATTTTGAGCCTCCTGCTTGCCCTTGTTGTTTCTGGGATCCTTGAAGCATATATAGATCCATCGGTCCTTTTCTACCTTTCTTAGTACTCATAACTTCTTTTCCCTTTTTGTCGTATACTCTTTTTTCACTTAGGTTAATACTCGTAGAATAATTTTCTTCTTCTTCCCTGAGATGTTCAACATTGTCTTCTGGTAAATTCCCATAAGATTCATTCTTTTGTGTCTTCTTTTCATTCATATAATTCAGCAACTCTTCTTTTACCTCGGGTGGACATTTTTTGCAAGCTACTGCATTCTTGAAATTTCCTACTATATTTTGTTTTGCACGAAAAATACCACCTCTGGTAGTCTTATCGCAGAATATGCAAGTCACTGCATTAGGATCTTTCGGATCCTTCAAATAATTATACTTCCATGCAGGATCTTTTTTTTATACCATTGGAGACTTTATTGAGTTGCTCTCTATACTTGCCATTTTTGTTGGAACCTAACAATAATTTCAAATAAATAAAAATTAATAACATTAAAATCAAAATAATATATTATTAATCTATTAACAGAAAATTAATCATTTCAAAATTCAATATTAAGAGTATACTGAGTTGGAGAAACGAGGAAGCAGCTCGAGCGGCAGTAGCGGCGAGCGGCGGCAGCGGCGAGCGGCGGCAGCGGCAGCAGCAGCGGCGAGCGACGGCAGCGGCAGCAGCAGCGGCGAGCAACGGCAGCGGGAAAGAGAAAGGGAGCGGAAGGCGCGAGCAGCGGGAAGGCTCGCAGGAGGCGAGAGGGCTCGCGGGAGGCGCGAGCAGTGACAGCGGCAGCGAGCGACGAGATCGCGATCGGGATCGGGATCAGGATCGAGAGCGGCAGCAGGTTAGTGTTGGGTTAGGGTTAGGGTTAGGGTTGGGGTTATATCGGTTTAGTTGGTTCGATTGAACCAACTAACAACCGAACTAGGACCGAACCAGACCTAAAATTCTGGTTCGGTCGCCTTGGTTTACCTAGGCGCTCGCCCGAAGCGCCCAGCGCTTGGGCTCGGGCGAGCGCCCAAGCGGCGCCTGTTTGAAGTGCGTCGCCTGGGACATTAGCGAGGTGCTCGGGCCTCGCCTCGCCTCGCCCGAGCGCCTAGGCGAGCGCCCGAGCACCTTTTGCAATCACTCTAAAATCATGATATCGAGGCTTTTGATCTTGATTGCTACAAGAACCTAAAATCGATACTTAAGGTATGCTTTCTTGTTATGCATCTTCTTGTTTAACCATTAAGAAGTTAAAGTATATTTTGAAAGATCATAAATTAATATTTTATATTTTACGTAAGATTAGAAAGAGCTTTAAGAATAAGGAATTCTTAGTTTAAAATATATTTTAGATGATTTCAAATAAGATCAGATAAAGTTGTAGAGATTAGAGACTCTTGTATTTTACATCTATAAATAGATAGCATCCACATGTAGATCAATAAAAATCCGCAAGTATTTAAGTCAAGTCTAAGAGTCATTGAAGATGTGTAAGTATTTTTCTTTTTAAGAAGTTCAATAAAGTTTTTTCTTTTCCGCCTTGGTTTCTTTTCTTCTATTTGGTTTGATCTTGGGCTAGTAGTACCTTATTACTACTATTTGAGAAAGGGTTGCACTTGCATGTGATCCTCCCTTTCCTCACATGGTATGAGAGCCACAAGGGTGGTAATATATATTTTCGAGATCTCCTTAGTGAAGAAAACTTTTTTTTACTATGGAATATTATAATCGACTTGGTGGATTTGGTATTGAACTTCTTAACCAATTTAACTACAAGATCTGGAAGACTTGTTTGGAGTCTTATCTTATAGGAAAATATTTATAGGATATAGTTGGTGGCAATGCAACAACAACACCAGATGCTACAAATGGAGACGCTATGGAGAGATGGACTTTAAATATAAAGGCTGAATTTGTATTAAAAAGATCTATTTCTCATGATCATTTTGAACACATTATTCATTGAAAATTAACTTCAGATATTTGGATCACTTTTGATATATTGCTCAACAAAAAGAATATGGCTTGACTACAATATTTAAAAAATGATTTGGCAAATACTATCTAAGGTGATTTATCAATTTCTCAATACTTTTTAAAAATTAAAATTTATGTTCAGAGATATCACTCTTAGATCCAAATGAGTCAATTTTTGATACATAAATGAAACGTCATATTATTCATAATCTTCGAAAAGAATATATTCCTTATGTTACATTTATTCAAGGTTAGTTCAACAATCATCCTCAGTAGAGTTGAAAAATCTTATTGTTTCTCAGAAATCCCTAGCTCGTCAAATGACGGGAGCTTTTGTTTCAGGAGGAGATGGAGATACCCTTTTATTAAAATTTTAATTTTATTTAAATTGGGAGAGATGGTTGAGTGGACTAAAGCGACGGATTACTAATCCGTTGTATGAGTTATTTATACTGAGGGTTCGAATCCCTCTCTCTCCATCCGTTCTGATTACTTGATATTTTCAATTTCGAAGGAATTTTGATTCTTTTATTTTTTATAGGTAAAGTGAATATATGGAATAGATAAAATAATAAGAAAAAATTAGAAAAATAAAGAAAACTAAAAAAAAAATTATTCCTCACGTCCAAGATTACATCCCGGATCTAATAATAATGATAAAGAGAAAAAGGATGAGGTTAATAGCAAGCAAGAGTCGTTTTTAAATAATGGTATAAATTGAAAGAAGATCAAGTGCTATAGGTGTGGCAAGTTAGGTCATATTAAGAAAAAGTAGTGTGAAGATTAAAGAAGGAAATATTGCAAATAAAGAAGATTGTCCTAATGTTACCGATGAAGAAGGGCCAAATGCTTTATGGCTAAAACTATCGAGGCCATAATATCTATTAATTTTGAAAATGATTGGATTGTTGATTCAGGATGTGATCATCATGTCACTGATGATGATACCAAATTCATCAATCTTCATTAATATGAAGGTAATGATACAATTATCATGACAAATAACACTGTTTACTAAGTGGAAAAGGAAGACATTGTCATAATCTTTTCACAATGATCACAATGATCCTATTACATTGAAGAGTATGTACTATGTTCCAAGTATGAAGACAAATCTTTTCTCTATTGTAAAATGCAGTTGATACTAAAAATTATATTATTTTTAGTCCTAACAAAGTCAAGTTTCTTTACAATATAAAAGAATTAAATGTAAATATAGTACATACCGATAAAAGGGTCAAGGATTTATATATTTTGTTAGCATCAATCTTTTATGTTGGTCAAATGAGCACAAATGATGATGCATCAATCTGGCATGCTAGACTTGGTCATACAAAATTTTCTTAAATTGAAGATTATGATGCAAAAAAGTTTAGTGAGTGGTCTTCTTAATCTTAAGAGTGTCAATATGGCAAAGTACACATGCAATTTTTTGATAGATCACTTTCAAGAAGTAAATTTCCTTTGGAGTTTATTTATAGTGATCTAATTGGCCCTACTCAAACATCATCTTATTCATATTTTCGTTATATGTTTCTCTTTATTGATAATTTTATAAAGTTCACTTAGGTCTATTTTGTGAATGAAAAATCAAAAGTTTTTTTAAAATTTCAAAAATTCAAATTAATAGTTGAAAGTGCTCTTGAAAGAAAGATTAAAAGATTACGCACTGATAATGCGGAGAATTCACTTTTGATATATTTTTCTCTTTTTGCAAAGAGTATGGTATCAAAAGAGAACTTATATGTGCAAATACATAGCAACAAAATAGTGTAACTGAACGAAAGATATGACATCTCGCAAGACTTGTAAATGTTAGCTTCATGCAAAGAATTTACCTAAAACTTTATAGGCAGAAGTTATAGTATGTGCAACTTATGTTATTAATCAAACTCCTCTTAGTCCAATCAGTCTGAAGTCTCCATATGAGCTTATATTTAGTGAGAAACCAAATATTAAACATTTCAAAGTATTTGATTCTCTGTGCTATGTTCATATACCTGACTCAAAGAAAAGCAAGCTTGATGTAAAGGCTAAAAAATACATCTTTATTGGCTATAATAAAAGGAAGAAATGTTGGAAATACATGGATCCACAACTCATAGGTATGTCTTATCTCGAGATGTTATGTTTAATGAAGTTTCTCATTACTATCCTTCACAAGTAATTTCTTTTAAAAATATCAATCACAATAATGAAAGTGATATATGTTCAAACCTGTGATTGAGATTCCTTTATCATCTAATGCTCCAGTGGATTTTGGCTCATCTTCTTCCTCATCTGTATCTACTCTTATTATTTCTTCATCACCAATGATGGAGCAAAGCGATAGGGGGAGTAATGATGTTCATGAGGAGAAAATTTTAATATTGAGAAGATAAAAAAGAATAATTGTCAAACCAGCATTATAGAGATGAAGACAATATAGATATATTTCATTATTACTTTTCTAAACTAATTGATGATCTTGTTCTTACTTGTTTTAATGAAGCCAAAGGTGTTAAGGCAAGTGGGATTCGAAGAAAAGTTTAAGTTGATGGCATGCATGATTCTACTTTTGCTCATGGATAGATTTGCAAGTCATAGGTACCCTACGAGCCAATCACATGAGTGATAGCATGTGTGATATGACATGCACTCTTTTTATTTATTATATTATTTGATATTTATCACTTTATCTTATATGCTACATATATTGTGATGTCCATGGATTTGTGCAATGAGAATTTGATCGTGGTAAGATCATAATAATGAAACCAATTCGCCTTTAGACATAGACCCTAAATAATCCCGGTCATAGGTCACTCGAGAGGAATATCGAGATGACCAAATAAACTGATATGTTGTATACCCATCCATATGATGGAGGTGGTTGGTCTCATAGTTGCTCGTGTGGGGACACTAGGGATACTGCGCAAGTGCTCATTGGAGAATGAGTTCACTGATTGATTCACTCACGAAATACTAGATGGTTGATAATACCTTATTGTCAAACAGTGATTCTGTCATCCCAAGAGTGTATCTAGTCCTTAGACTTATGACACCAAGGATATTTTATATGAGTACTCCACTCTCTGATATTGGACTTATAGACTTGAAAGTTTCAGATCTAGTATAGTCGGTCATTGAGAGTGGCAACCAACCTTACAAGGATTATTGAGTGTTGATAGAGGATCATATACTCTCGGTATCATGAGAGAAAAATTCCATGTATTCTTGCTCAAGAATATCCCTAGCCAGGGCCATTCGGATTTGAGAGAGAAAGAGTTCTCTAGGAGAATTCGATTCGAGCGAGACTCAATTAGAAACCGTTTAAACTTGATATCACCATGCCCGGTATATGATCTATGGGATGTTAAATGAATGAATAACTATAAATACGTGGTAACTAAGGATAGAAAAGTCTAATAAATTGGATTCCCCTGTATTGTCTAGGGGCTGCGACGTAGTTGCCTAATACGTCCGTAGTCGATGAGTCGAGTGAATTATTATAAAGATAATGATTCATTAAGCCAAAAGAAGTTATGACAGATATGACTTACGGCTAGCTCGATATTGGACCTAGAGGGTCACACATATATGGTAGGTGTTGCGACGAGTAAAGGTTCGGATACAAGATATCCATTGGAGCCCCTATCTTATTGGATATCCAATAAGCCCTTGAATTATTAGATTCTATGGATGAGATCCAATAAGAGCTAATGAGAGATTATTTAGTAGAGACCTACTAATCTAAGATACTTGGGTAGTTGGATAAAGATCTAGTACCCAATAGGGTAGGATCCATTAGGGTTAAATTGATAAGGGGCCTCTATAAATAGGAGGGAACTAAAGGGTCAAATGCTAGACCCTTTTTGGTTGTCACCTTTGTTGAATCTCGGATTTTGATGATGAAACAAATTGATAGTATTTATCTTATCTGCGTTTTGAGTGACGCAGAAAGCTTCGATCAAGGAGAGACAATTAAAGCAGGAAGAATCATGTTGGGTTGGAGTAGAACATATTAGAAGATTGGATGTCACGCCAAAAGATCGGTCGACGTATTGACAGAAGGCTTCGGGCCATGGGTTCGGGCATTAGGCCAAAAAGAGTGAAAATTACGCTAAGGAAATCGGAGCTACGGAGGTCAACTGGCCGATTAAGCAATAGGCCACAAGAGAAGATGATGCGTCGAAGAATTGGATGAAGCATCGATGAACCAATAGCATACCAGACAATATTTGATTCAAGCTTTGTAATAATTGTCTAGATCGAAGTAGGTTTTAAGTGTGTAGGATTAACTATGATAGCGGTCAAGGCATAAAGCAAAATAAAGTCCCGGAGTCAAGAATAAGATTTTGTTGGGAGTTCGAGAGTTCGTCGGAAGTTTAGATGTTCGTTGGAAGTTCTGTCGGAATTGATCGAGAAGTTCAGGAGCTTACCAAAGAAGCTCGTCGGAACTCACCAAAATGATCGTCGTGAAGTCCAAGAGCTTGTCGGGAGTCCGTTGGAATACTGCCGAGAGATCATCGAAAGTTCGTTGGAAGCTCGCCGAAAGAAACCTAGACTTATCAGACTTATTTAGCTTCGTATATGCCTTAAAATTCGTAGTTAGTACATAATTAGGTTGGAATTAGGCTAACTCAATTAGGGGCCAATTGGACCCAAGTTTGGGCTGTGTTGGGCTAAGTGAAAAGGCCCAAACAGTGGCCCAATAGATGGAACCGTCATAGCACAGTCTCCAAGATTGTGTCAAGCAGTGGTACCATTGGTTTGGGCGGTGGTACCGTCTAGACATAGTCTCCAAGAGACTGTCAGGTAGTGGTACCGCTAGTTTGGGCGGTGGTATCACCCAAACACTGTCTCCTAGGCGGTGGTACCGCTAGACTAGGCGGTGGTACCGCCTAGTGTCAGTGCTGCAGGCGGTGGTACTGCCCAGCACAGGCGGTGGTACCGCCCAGCACAAGCGGTGGTATCGCTAGGACTCGGAAAACCAGGGATGAGACACTTTAAGGCTCCAAGTTTAAATCTACTTGAGGTCTATAAATACCCCTCTCATCCCTGGTTAACAAACACAAGAATTGAGATCAAAAAGGAAGAAAAACGTTGTTGTAATCTTGTGAGAACTCCTTTAAAAGCTCTAAGTGTTAGTGCAGTTTAAGAGAGGAGTAAGTGGGGGTGTAAAGGTTTTCTCCTAAACTCCTGAAAAAGGAGAAGAAGGGTGTAAAAGGGTAATTGATCTTCGCCTATTGAAGGAAGATCGTTAGTGAATGTTGGTGGCCTCGACGAAAAAGGAATCGGTGGAGTGGATATAGGTCACAACGACCGAATCACTATAAAACTCGGTTTGCATTTACTTTAAGATATTTACTTTCATTGCAAACTACCTTACTTGCTTTACCTTCTCATTACATTCTTCTGTATGCTTTTAAGTTAAACTCACTTTGTCGAAATGATTTTATCGAATGAGATTTTTGACTCGACATGTTTTTATCGACATGATTTTTGACTCTTAGTGTCGATTGGATCCTAACAGTTGGTATCAAAGCCACGTTCTTTCTCGTTTGGTTTAATAACCAAGAGAAATATCTCTTTTCGACTTTCAAGAGGGTCACTCTATCATTCGTCCTCCTATGTTTAATGGGACGGACTACACATATTGGAAAACTCGAATGAGAGTTTTCTTGATTTCTTTAGATTTCAATATATGGAATATCATTGAAAATAGTTTTTAAAAGTCTTTTAATCCAATGAGTAAATGAAATAATTTGTAGAAGAAAACTTTTTCCTTGAATGTTAGAGCTATCAATGCTCTATTTTGTACCTTAGACAAAAATGAATTTAATCGTGTTTCTATTTGCGAAACTGTTTTCGATATTTAGCACTCTTGAAACCACACACGAAGGCACTAGTAGAATAAAAGATTCTAAGATAAATATTTTTATGTGTGATTTTGAATTATTTCGTATAAAACCAAACGAAACCATTGGAGACATGTACACCCGTTTTACAGATGTCGTCAATGGTTTAAAAGCACTTGGTAAAAGTTTTTCGAATCTTGAACTTGTTAATAAAGTTTTATGATCTCTTTCTAAAAATTGGGATTCGAAAGTAACGACAATACAAGAATCAAAGGACTTGAACCATTTTCTAATTGAAGGACTTATCGGGGTCTTTAATGACCTATGAAATGAGTTGTGTTGAACATGATGAACATAAGAACCACCTTCCAAAGAACAAGAAGGATTTGACACTTCGAATAATAGAATACTAATTGAGTGATGACTCAAGTGATGATGACGAAGAACTTGAACTTCTCACAATAAAGCTTAAAAAATTCTTAAAACAAGAATCAAAGAATAATTTTTTTTTAAAAAAGAACACAACTACTTGCTATGAACGCAAAAAGTCGGGTCACTCCAAAGATGATTAAATAAAACTGAAGAAGAAATTGCCAAAGGAAGAATCGAAAGCATCCGAAGACGAGGAGCAAACCAACAAAGATGAGCTTGCCTTTCACAATGAGGTATATAACTCACCCGAAATGTATTTACCTTATTTTGAAATAACTTGATGCTTTTCATGAGTTAGTTTTTAAGAAATAAAAAATTATAAAAAGAAAATATCATGCTTCTTTTTTTAGTTATTTTAAAAATTTTGAGCATGACAATTGCATATTAACTCCTAGTACTAAGTATGAAAATTTAGATTTACTTAAAAAGAAAAATACATTACTACAACAAACAAAATGATTTTGATTGAAAATGCCTTATGTTTAATGAAATCATGCTTGATGTTTTAATGACATAATGATGTAAGACGTAATGAAAATATTAAAAGATTTTATATCATATTTGATGATTTTATATTATGCATGATGATTTGAAGTAATGATTTGAAATCATATGTTTTGGAATTATGTGTTACACTTTTTGATCTTGATGATTTTTGTGATAAATCTTGCTCTTTCCGTTTTAAACGATGATGCATGTTTTGATTTGGCATAAAAAAACTTGGGCATCCTTGTAAGAAATCAAACCAAATAAATTGAAACAACTAAAAAGGAAATGCATTTTAAAAATTTCTCTATCTCTATCTTATCGGTTTTTCAATAAGAAATTAATAAATTTATTTATGTTATGAATCTTGTGAACCATGAAAGTGATTTTGATTATTTGAATTTAATGGGTTTTATCGAAATCATGATATTGATTTCTCGAGATTTATAACTTGAAATCGTTTATAAATCAAGATCTCTTATGTGTTTTTGTATCATTCCTTCTTATTGAGATTTATCTAAATAAATCGAATTGATCTTTCATCTTTCATGTCATGATTTTCTTATGGTTACCTTTGTATTTATGTGATGCTTAGAGCATTAACGTAAGAAGGAAATGAATTGCACCATTATAAAATTTTCCTCTTCGTCTTTCTTATTTATAATAAAAAAATGGGAGAAAAAAATCGCTAGCATCTCAATATATCAATAAATCTATTTATATTTTTTATCAATGTCTTAAAAATAATTTTGATGATTTGACGATTTGAATGAGTCTTATCTATAATATAATCTTGAATTCTCGGAATCAAAACTTGATATTTTCTTTATGTAAATCAAGATCCCTCACATTTTATTCTCGAATGATTTCTTACATTTTATTAAAGAAAATATTTATCAAAATGAATCATGTCTTTTGGTATTCATATGATCTTATCTTTCATGATATGATTTTTACTATGTAAGTATATCTTATCACCAAATTTTTTTGATATCTTCCATGTGATGACTTGAATATTTATATCTTTATGTTATTCCACTCATTTTGCCTGTGACAAAATGGGAGAAAATAAAATGATGAATATTTGGTACCAACAATCATGAAGTGATAAATGCTTTAAAATGTTGATTTAATGTTTGGTATCATGAATGCTTTAGTTTCATGGGAGAAATGATGAATGTTTGGTATCATGATCAAAATATTGATTTAATGCATGAAGTGATAAATGTTTAAAAATTTTAATGTCTTAACATCATGAATGTTATGCCCAAAATGATGTATTATAAATGCTTGAATATCATGTTTGATATATCCATAGTGATGATTGATTTATTTTTGGTATCATGCATTAAGTAAGGATAAAATATAAGGTTTTGAAATTGTGCATGTTTTAATTTGAAACTATAATGATGCACAAACATATTGAATTAAGAATGATAATTTATCTTTGTCATACTTTAAAAATTATTATAAAGAAAAAAAAAATTACAAAATTGTTTTCTTCCCTCCTTTTTAACAATGACAAAGGGGGAGATAAAATCTGCTAGCTTGCATAATGATATATATAAGAAAAAGCTAAAACTTTTTAGCTTGCATATCGCAAAGAGAGGCAAACTTGTTAGCTTACTCACCTCAAAAGAGAAGCAAGAAGTGATATCTTGTAAATATCAAGAGAAGCAATGTTTCCTAGGTTACACATTTCAAGAAGATACAAAAATATGCTATCTTGTACATTTCAAAAATTACTAGCTGAAGATACAAAATTTGGAAACTTGCACATTGCAAAAGGAAGAAAAACTTGCTAGCTTGCGCACTTCAAGAAAATACAAAAACAAGCTATCTTGCACTTCTCAAAAGAGAAGAAAGAAACTCACTAGCTTCAATGTTCTAAAGTGATGAAAAATTTGTTAAGTAGTTAAGCTTTCGTATCTCTAAAACTTGATAGTTGCACTTCTCCTTTTTGTTGATGACAAAGGAGGAGAAGATATGATGATATGAGAATCATACATGATAGGATGTAATATACTTTGATTTTTTTTTATGACATGATGATTTGAAATATTTATGATGATTCATACAAAACTTATGATAATGATGCATGCAATGCAATGATATACATATAATTTGTTGCTTGGACTCATAATGATTTCATGATTAAATTTGCTTTTATTTGAATTCAATATGAATTCAAGAGTTCTATCAATATGGCATATTGAAAGGAGGAGTTAAGGTTAACTCCATCATCAATTGGTTGTCATCATAAAAAAGGGGGAGATTGTTGAATCTCGGATTTTGATGATGAAAATAATTGATAGTGTTTATCTAATATGTGTTTTGAGTGATGTAGGAAGCTTCGATCTGGGAGAGACAATTAAAGCAGGAAGAATCATGTTGGGCCGGAGTAGAACATGTCAAAAGATTGGATGTTGCGTCGAAAGATCGGTCGACATATCGACAGAAGGTTTCGGGCCATGGGTTCGGGCATCATGCTAAGAAGAGCAGAAATTGTGCCAAGGAAATCGGAGTTGCAGAGGTCAACTTGCCGATTAGGCAATAGGCCGCAAGAGAGGATGATGCGCCGAATAATCGGACGAAGCGTCGATGAACCAATAACATGCCGAACAACATTTGATTCAAGCTTTGTAATAATTGTCTAGATCGAAGTGGGTTTTAAGTGTGTAGGATTAACTACGATAGCGATCAAGGCATAAAGCAAAATAAAGTCCCGGAGTCAAGAATGAGATTTCGTTGGGAATTCGAGAGTTCGTCAGAAATCCGGATGTTCGTCGGAAGTTCTATCGGAATTGACCGAGAAGTCCAGGAGCTTGTTAAAGAAACTCATCAAAACTCACCAAGAAGATCGTCGTGAAGTCCAGGAGCTTGTCGGGACTTCGTTGGAATACTGCCGAGAGATTGTCGGAAGTTTGCCGGAAGATCATCGGAAGCTCGCCGGAAGAAACCTAGACTTACCAGACTTATTTAGCTTAGTGTATGCCTTAAAATTCGTAATTAGCACATAATTGGGTTGGAACTAGGTCAACTTAATTAGGGGCCAATTGGGCCCAAGTTTGGACTGTGTTGGGCTAAGTGAAAATGCCCAAACAGTGACCCAACAAGTGGAATCAACGTGGCACAGTCTCCAAGACTATCAAGCGATGGTACCGTCGGTCTGGGCGATGGTATTACCTAAACATAGTCTCCGAGAGACTATTAGGCGGTGGTACCGCCCAAACATAGTCTCCTAGGCAGTGGTATCGCCTAGTGTCAGTACTATAGGTGGTGGTACCATCAGGACCCGGAAAACCCAGGATAAGATACTTTTAGGCTCCAAGTTTGAATCCACTTGAGGCCTATAAATACCCCTCTCATCCTTGGTTAACAAACACAAGAATTGAGAGCAAAAAGGAAGAAAAACGTTATTGTAATCTTGTGAGAACTCCTCTAAAAGCTTCAAGTGTTAGTGCAGTTTAAGAGAGGAGTAAGTGGGGGCGTAAAGGTTGTCTCCTAAACCTATGAAACGGAGAAGAAGGGTAGTTGATCTTCGCTCATTGGAGGAAGATCGTTAGTGGATATCAGTGGCCTCGACAGAAGAGGAATCGATGGAGTGGATATAGGTCATGACGATCGAACCACTATAAAACCCGGTTTGCATTTACTTTAAGCTCTTTACTTTCATTGCAAACTGCCTTACTTCCTTTACCTTCTTATTACATTCTTCCGTATGCTTTTAATTTAAACTCACTTTGTCGAAACGATTTTATCGAATGAGATTTTTGACTCGACATATTTTTATCCGCTGCACTAATTCACCCTCCCCCTCTTAGTGCCGACTCGATCCTAACATCCTCTTATTCTTCCTCTCTTCCTCATCCTGTAGCTCCTATTTAGGGCATGTGGATAGCAAGAAGGGTTAGTCCTTTCTTGATTACGTGGTGCGTGCAACGAGAAGATTGGAGCAGCGATTTGAGGAGCATCTTCGTAGCCCTTGTCGTGTGGATCATTGTTAGAGAAGAAGACAATTGACCTCTTTTACCCTCTCCCATAGATCTACAGGAATTTAAGGATATACGATCTCTTTAGGTAACATAATTTTCGCATAGTTTTTCAGTTTCGCGAGTTTTTACGCACCATTCTTCGCACGACGATAAGAGACTAATTTTCTGTGGAAATGTGAGAATTTTTCTTTTTGTTCTTCCACCACACATATGATGTCGCTCTAGATTTTTCAATAGTGGTATCAAAGCTAGGTTGTTCATACAAAAGATTGGCTTTTAAACTATATATGTTGTGTTCAATCGTATAGAATTGTTTTTGTGTCATTGCTATGATTTTTGTCATAGTTTTAAGATCTGGACTATATATCTTCTCCTTACTAAAGGTGTTTTAGATCAATGTTTTATCGCTAAAATTGTTGTTGTAGAACAGGGGAGAAAAGGCAGCAATTGTTGCTGCCTTATAATTTGGTCGAAGGCTGCTTGTAGCATTAGCCTAAAGCATAGCTTGTTGCTCTCGGCTTGGCCAAAAGCAATAAGGTTGAGAGCAGCGAGGGTGCTCTCGACCTACAAGATTGGTAGCCCCAACAGCCAGGTTTCTTGGCTATAAGGGGCGCCCCTGGCAGCTAGGGTTTCCTAGCCACCAAGGAGACCCTAGCAGCCAGGATTCCTAGCCGCATGGGGCAAGTAGGCATGGCCGCCCAGGCTGTCCTTCAACCAGGAAACTAGGACTCCTTGGTGGCTAGGGTTTCGTAGCCACACAAGATAGCCATATTGTCACGACCTTAGCTGGTTTTGCCTAAGGTGTGCGGCACCCTCGCGCGTCCGTCCGCAAAGGTCAGCCTCCCCGAAGCCTCCCATTGTCCCTTAGGACCAACAAAAGAGAGAACGGGTTAAAAAGAACGCCTCAATCGGGATCCCCAAGCAAACATGTCCGAAAAACACTTCATAGACAATGCAAATTACAAACAGACTTTACAAGCTCTGAACAGTTGCACAACAAAGGGTAAAATGGTCCATTACAGACCGAAAAGCTCTCGCACGTGTCCACATGACACAACCTTTATTTACAAGCCTAAAGAGGCCACCAACCCAACTAAAATGGGACTTATAAGCCTTCGGCCGCCCCTCTACCTGTTGTACAAGGCATGAACATGCCAAAAGACAACGGACAGACATAAGCATTACATCCAACATCTTGTTTAGAAGTTTGTCCGTTACATTCTCCCCCACTTATCCCTTCGACGTCCTCGTCGAAGCCTTTGTGAACACTGCAACTCTTCGCCTTTGCTGAGTCTTCAATCTTCTGCTCCAGCTGCAATGCGCCTCCTGGCTCCCAGCTGCTCTCCGCTGCTATTTCTGAGTAGTCGAACCTTTGATCCGCCATGCTGCTTCAACTCGCCAATGACTCTGACTCTGGTGTGGGGTTGGCTGAGTTGTATTGATCCTCGTTGATTCCTGCGGATCCACCAAATGAAGGAAAAGACCATCCTTACTGCGCCAGTCTCTCAAAATTTCCCCATACTGCTTGAACTGGGTGGATGCTTGTTGGAGCTTTAACGAGCATCGCCTCGCAAACTTCCGAAGTTTTGGGTCCTTCCTCCACAAAATCTGCTCATTGACTCTTCTTTCAGTTAGTTGTCACATCCAAGTAGGTTCGCATCACTTCCGCTTTCGATTGGCATTTCGTAGGGAAATGAGGCGGACAATCTACTCTTAATAGCACTGATCACCGTTGGTGAGGATTTGACAACTATTGTCTTCCATTATCTTCGAAGGGTCTTTGAACTTGTGCAGCGCTCCTCTGCTGGATAGATAAGAGAATTGGGGTACTCAGTTTCGCCCATTCTCTTAAGAGTTGAGAAGGCAAAAGTTACTTGACTTCGCCCACCTCCTCGAGGTTGTACTTCATGCATCGAGCTGGTTACTGGCCTTCGCCTGCTCTTTGCTCACACTTCTGAAGCACTTGAAGTGTTTGCACTCCTTGCATTGAGTTAGCTACTGTGATTCACCTTCTCAATGCCATTGAACTTCTGGAATGCAAGAAGTTTTCACCCCAACTTGGAGTAATTCTCTGATAGATGAGGTCGCCTCTGGGATTGTACCGTCTTCTCCATCAACCCTGCCGCCTACTCCACTGAGTAGTAAAGGTACAACACCGTGTACTGCTTGCTTCGTTCCTTGGTCGTGCACCCTTGCATGACCTGAAGTCCTTCACTTACGGCTATCTTGATGAGAAACTTGTTGACACCGGTCTTACGAAGTTTCTTGGCCTCTGCCCTTCAGCCTTGTCTCGGTACTTGGAGATTGCCTCTGCATGCTCCACCTCCTCGGCCCCTTTCACGACCAAGCGCTCTCCCTCCATGAGAGCAAGGGATCAATGACTTGCACGGAAGTCCCGCCTCTACGGTACCATGGCGCTGCCATGCCCATGGCCCTACTATCTGTCGCCTCGCCTCTGTATCCCTTTTCTTCACAATCAGTAGAGATGTCTCCGTGGTACTCCTTTGAGTCCACCTCCATTCTAACTGATGCTTGATTTTGGGTAGCTAAGTCCCTCTGGACTCGTCGTCGCTTCCTCGCCCCTTTCGACCCCCTGCTTCAACACCACTTTGTTCTCCAAGCAGTCCGTTTGGTCGATGGAAAGACAGACTACAACTCCCATGCATGGCCTCTGCCATCACGTTGTAGAGTTTGCAGCGATTATGTTCTCCTTAGCTTCCTTGGTAGCAACGTTCGCTTACTCGACCTTGTCCTCTGACTTGTCGGGCTCCCTTAAGCGAATATGAGCTCTGGAGCAGTCCAACTCTCCAGCTGCTTCGATCATACCTCTGCATGATCAAGTCCCTCCCATGGAACTCACTGGTACTTGCATTCGAACTCTTCCCTTGGTGGAACCCAGCCCCCATATGCTGATGACCAAGGTTTTCATCCGATGCAAAATTCGGTGCACGCCCGGAAGACCCGCCTCTGCGGTACCATGGCCTTCACTCCTTGAATCCATAGCCCTTCTTGCCGTCGTGTTGTTCACCAAAGCGGAGCTCCCAGTAGCTCCTGATCATACCTCCATATGATCTCATCCCTCACGGGACGGATTGTGTGTATCGCATTGCCACGAACTGTTCCACCACGATCCGCTGCACCATGTCGCCTCCTGGTGACATCTCCATTGCATTCTGATCCTTGTGGAATAAACTCGAATTGTGAACCCTCCATGTGTGGCCTCTGCCAATACCTCGCAGGGTCCCTTCCACCTTCGAATTTGTTCGCTCCTTCGGCAATCGACCTTCATCCACCCACTCTTGGGTCACACCTAGATGAAGCACCGCTCTAGGACAGTCCGTCGCCTAGTAGCTCCCGAAGTCCACCGACTCCACTGTAGTTTGTGCACCATTGTCTGGATCCTGGGCCTCTGCCCCTACCAGCACAATCTCCGCTGCGCACTGCTTCCTTCACAGCAACTCAAATGGTAACCCTGTGGCATATTCTTCAAGAGTACCCGCCTCTGCGTCCTCTTGCCCCGTGCTAAGGCCTTCTGAACCCAACTTCGCCTCCGCAAATTGAGTCGCCTTAGTTCCTCCATCAAATGCTCCTCCGAGATAAGGTGCATGTGCCCCGAAGCTCCCTTCGTCTTTGGCACCATGCAAGATGAGTCCGCTCCGTCAGAATGAAGGACCCATGGAACAACATGATCCTACCCTTGCCTCTGCAAGAGTTCATGTCTTTGACCTCTGTCTAAGGAAAGCACTGTGCTTCTGCTCCATGTTCCAACTTCTCTGTTGGCTCCCTTCATGCGGCTTGGGTACTTTGCCAAGTTACACCCAAGTTGCTCCGCTCCTCGTTTTTGCATTGAGTCGATGGTGGCCCTCGCGCCCTCCATTCCACGGGTCAGCCCTCCCTTGAGTCCGATCTCCATATCGACTCTAAGTGTGCCTTCATTTAAGTTGCTTCAGGTTGCTCCCCCACTTGATCTCGCAATGCATCCACCAATGCATTCTCTCGAGCGAGATCAAGCGACAACTCCTCGCCGCTTGCTCGGTCCATCGAGCTTCGTGAAGTTGTTGTTTGTGAGGTACTCCTCCTCAACATGTGAAGTCCGTCTCACATGATTCTCCCTCTGGAGTGCCGAGACTTATCCCTCCTGGATAACTGTCCCGTTGGAGCAACATCTCTCTTCGTTTCGGAGACCACCATCCCCTTGGACTACTCCGATCTGCTGAACAAACTGTGCATTGTTCTGCCTCCTGCAGACGCACTTGCTAGATTGCACCTCCACGTCAATACAACCACCGCTGCACCCCTCAAGGCCTAGCAACATGCTGAACTCGTTGCACATTTCAGCCTCCTCCGGACGTATCCTTCGCCTGCCGAAGAGAAAGTTTCAATGCTCCATGGCGCCGAGTCTCGGTCGCCTTGGGATGGCCACGAACATTCCATCGTCCGCATACAAGCCCATGCATGAGTACCAAATTCTTCGAGTTAGCAATTCCCCTCACCTCTGTGAGCTTTGCATAACTCTTTTGGTCGTTGAGCAACTCATTCCACCTTGGATGGTCTCATTCTTGCCAAGCTCCTCGCTTGCCTAGAGCACCATCAAGTATAGTTGTCAACGTTGAGTCGTAGCTCAAACTCAACCATCCCAACCTTTGTGCGCTCCAAATTCAACCAAGCTTGCCTGTTCTCGTGGTGCCTCTTGCGCGAAGGGTTGGCCATTCCTCTGAATGCCAATCTCGGATGCTCGCTCCTCTGAGCGACTCTTTTCCCTACATCTCCATGCCCGTTTTCCCTCAAACGGTCGCGCGTGTGCTGACTGCCCTCAACGCAGCCCCGCTAGGTCCCCCACGTTTGCATGTCAAGTGTTTCTATGAGTGCTTGTCCCGCTCTGATACCATAATGTCACGACCTTAGCTGGTTTTGCCTAAGGCGTGCGGCACCCTCGCGCGTCCGTCCACAAAGGTCAGCCTCCCCGAAGCCTCCCATTGTCCCTTAGGACCAACAAAAGAGAGAACGGGTTAAAAAGAACGCCTCAATCGGGATCCCCAAGCAAACATGTCCGAAAAACACTTCATAGACAATGTAAATTACAAACAGACTTTACAAGCTCTGAACAGTTGCACAACAAAGGGTAAAATGGTCCATTACAGACCGAAAAGCTCTCGCACGTGTCCACATGACACAACCTTTATTTACAAGCCTAAAGAGGCCACCAACCCAACTAAAATGGGACTTATAAGCCTTCGACCGCCCCTCTACCTGCTGTACAAGGCATGAACATGCCAAAAGACAACGGACAGACATAAGCATTACATCCAACATCTTGTTTAGAAGTTTGTCCGTTACAATATGGCATAGGATTCCTAACCGCAGGGGAGTCCTTAGTGGCTAAGGTTACCTAGCCACATAAGGGACCACTTGCCATGTGAGGGCACCCTATGGTAGGATTCCCAAAATACTATAAAATAATTAATTAAATAGTTTAATTAATTATTATTATCTAGTAATCCTATATGGTGAAGTGTACATATGATGGATGTGTGATGTGGACGAATGATCATAGACCGTGTGATGTGATGTATGTGTGTATTGTGATTGTTATTATTATTGGGGCATTCGAGCCTCTATTTTTTCTCATTGGAGAATGAGTTCACTGATTGATCCACTCATAGAATGCTGGATGATTGATGATACCTCATTATCAAATAGCGATTTCATCATCCCAATGGTGTATCTGGTCCTTAGACTTGAGACACCAAGGATATTCTATATGAATACTCCACTCTCTAATACTGAACTTATAGACTTGGAAGTTTCAAATCTAACATAGTCGATCATCGGGAGTGGTAGCCAATCTTACGAGGACTATTGAGTGTCGATAGAGGATCATCCACTCTCAGTATCATGAGAGAAATATCTCATGTATTCTTGCTTAGGCAAACCCTAGCTAGGGTCATTCGGATTGAGAGAGAAAAAGAGTTCTTCGGGAGAATCCGATTAGAGCGATACTCGAGTAGAAATCATTTGGGCCTAATAGCACCATATCTGGTGTACGATCTCTGGAATATTAGATGGATGAGGGACTATATACATAATAACTGAGGACAGACAAGTCCAATGGATTAGATTCCTCTATATCATTTGGGGATTACGACGTAATGGCCTGAACATCTGTAGTCGATGAGTCGAGTGAATTATTATAGAGATAATTATTATAAAGATAATAATTCATTGAGCCAGAATGAGTTCGGACAAGTATGACTCATGGCCAGCTCGATATTGGGCCTAGAGGGTTACACACATATAGTAGGTGTTGCGACAAGTAAAGGTTCAGATATGAGATATCCGCTGGAGCCCCTATCTTATTGAATATCTAATAAGCCATCGAATTATTGAATTTTATGGATGAGATCTAATAAGAGTCAATAAAAGATTATTGGGTAGAGACCCACTAATCTAATAGATTTAAGTAGTTGGATGAAGATCTAGTACCTAATAGGGTATGATCCATTTGGGTTAAGTTGACCGAGGGCCTCTATAAATAGGAGGGAACTAAATGGTCATAGACTAGACTCCTTTTAGCTGTCACCTCCTATTCTCCTCTCTCCCTCTCCTCCTCAACCTACGGCCTCTATTTAGGGGTGTGTGGACAGTAAGAAGGGTTGGCCCCTTTTTTATTATGTGGTGCGCGTAGCAAAAAGATTGGAGCAGCGATTTGTGGAGTGTTTTCGCAACCCCTACTATGTAGATTACCGCTAGAGAGGAGGATAGTTGACCTCCTTCATCCTCTTCCATAGATTTGCAGGAATTCAGGGATATATGATCTCCCTAGGTAACACAATTTTCGTATACGCATAGTTTTTGGGTTTTGTAGGTTTTTGTGCATCAATTTCACACGACGACAAGAGACTATTTCTTTTGTGAAAATCTAGGAATTTTTGTTTTTGTTCTTCCGTTGCACATGTGATGTCATCTCAGATTTCCCAATAAAATTTAGGCCTTTACTATATTAAAGATTCAAATCATTGCCTATTAGTCTTCGTGAGGAGTTTAGTACTATTTCTTATTTGCACAAGCCTATTCTTAAATTTGATCAGATGTTATGCCTTTTGCACGAAGTCTAGTTAGAGATTTTAGTGGTCCTCTATCTAGTAAGTTTGGAGGCTCTAGGTCAAGAGGTATTCTAGATGGTCTTAGAAGTTTTTGGATGGAGCAACTTGATTCAGTTAAATTTTCGAGCAGTATAAGAAAGGATCTAGATGGTAACATTCACATGCACCCTGGAGAACACTTTGGTCCAGGTCGTATTTCTATAGATGATCCTATACTTGGAGGTAGTTATGGGCGTGGCCTTGCAAATTAAACCGAGACATATCTCTAAAAGTATACATTAAGGGGGGAGTGTTAAAAAGTTAAAGTATATTTTAAAAAATCATAAATTAGTATTTTATATCTTAAATGAGATTAGAAAGAGTTTTAGGGATAAAAAATTCTTATTTTAAAATATATTTTAGAAGATTTCAAATAAGATTAGATAGAGTTGTAGAGATTAGAGACTCTTATATTTTACATCTATAAATAGGTGGCATCTGCATGTAGATAAAAAAAAGCCTCAAGTATTTTCAAATCAAGTCTAAGAGTTGTTAAAGATCGGTGTAAGTGTTTTCCTTTTGAGAAGTTTAATAAAGTTTTTCCTTTTCTGCGTAGGTTTTTTCTTTTTTTATTTGATTTGATCTTAGACTAATATTACTATTTGAGAAAGTTTTTCCCTCACATTAACTACTACAGTATCTTCTTTTTTTTCTTTTTCTCTCTCTGTTGTGCAGTTTTGTTTTGAATGCATAATTACTTTCCCTAAAATTTTCAGAATGATGTACGTGATGTTTTGGACCTTACTCTCAGCATGGATACAGATGAAGAGAAGCTGATATTACATGAGAGGGCAGAGGTAGTAGTCGCTACTATTTTTCCTTCACGAAATTAGGTAGTATATTACTAGGTCCAGTATAATAATTGTGTATAAAAAATTGACATTTATTTCTGAGTATTGATATATTTGCACAAGGTTCGAAGTCACAACAGACCTTCACTTGTATTTTTGACTTGCATGACATGGTGTCTTGATGCACTTGAGAATATGTATCATGGTCATTTTCACAGTGCATGTCCTGTTTTGCAGGTAGATGATTTTGAGTTGATACCTTGTGGGAGAAATATTACGGTTGGTGGGGAAAATAAACATGAATATGTGACTCATGTAGCAGAGAATTGGCGAACGACTGCAATTAGGCCTCAGATTAATGCATTTATGGAAAGTTTCAGTGAGTGAATTCCTCGGGATCTGTTATCTATATTCAATGATAAGGAGTTGGAACTATTAATAAGTGGACTTGCAGACATTGATTGCGAGTGAATCTATTCTTCTTGTGTGTAGGAATAAATGTGCATGGAAAGCTGCTATTGTTTTTTTGTCTTACAGACTCACTACGTTCCACCTCCAATCAGTGGATGATTTACGAGCAAACACCGAGTGTTTTGGCTACAACAATGCATCCTCCATCATCCAATGGTTCTGGGAAGTTGTTCAGGGTTTCAGCGAGGAGGATAGTAGAGTTTGATTCCTGCAATTTGTCTCTGGCACCTCCAAGGTATCTTTCTTTATCTGAAGCCTCCAGCTTTCCGTAGTAGATCTATGCCATAAACTTGATCTTATCTGGAGCTGTGAAGTATATTGATTCGTCGAAATAACTGGGTTTCATCCATTTAGAGATAAAATCCTTGGCTTTTCTTAACTCGGTTCTCTTTGTCTCGGTGGCAAGCAAGATTAACTCTTTATGTCGCTACATAAACATAAAAATGTGATAATACGTACATATAACATATCCTGATTCTAATTGGGATGCATGCACATTATTCAATTTTGGTGGTTTCAAATTTTATTCTTGGTTTGTCAAATCTGTGATTAGTGCTTGGCAAGTGCCCCCGGTCAATTTGCAATTTGCTTGGCTCTATGATTATAATTGTTAGTGTGATAACGTTTAGGGCTCTTCAATGTATTTTTAAGATATTTCAGATCAAGAAGACATATGATAGCCTCGATTATTTATAATTGAATAAGATATATAATAGAATTAATTGAATTCTGATGATAGATATCGGCTAATAGAAAAAATGTTCATATTATAATAGGATTCCTCAGGGGAGATTTTTGATGGGAGAAACTCTCATAATAACTTATTCTAGACTCTTTGCTCTCGCCTATAAATAGATAGGACATCTAGAGACTAAATGACGTATGTCAGAGGATGAAGTTGAGAGATTATAGTTTCTTTCTCAACCTTCTTGAACCATCAGTCTAAATGTCTAGTTCTCTTTATAGATACAATGATTTTGGATCTAAAGACAGTACCCAGATCACCCAGAGATCCTTTTCAAATGGCATCAAAAGGTATACATCATAAAAATCGATCTAATATTATTTGATTTCAATCCTATAACATAATAGTATTTTTGTATTACATATAACATATTACAGATTTTATGCTTACAATTGATATCAAAGCATAGGTTCTTGAAATCAAATATCTTAGATATGTTGTTTTCTAATTTATGATATTTGAATAATCCATATTTTGTCGATCTAAATTCCTATCTCTTATGTTTTGTTGCTTGCTTGCTAGCGATGTTAGATTCCTTATAACATGATATTCAATGATTGTGAAGCAACGATGGTTGCTGTGCAGCACTACTACCTACCTTACTGTGTACTACTAGTGGATCTGCTGGTGACAACGGTTGCACTGGGCAACGTGCGTGCTATGAAAGCAACAGCAGTCATGGACCGCACGGGGCAGAAGCCGTGTCTAGGCGACAGCCGCGTGAGGGTAGCAACCGCACCTAAGCGACAACCGCGCATGGGCAGAAGCCACATCCAGGCGACAACCACGCGAGGGCAATAGTCGTGCCCAAACGACAGCCACGTCTAAGCGGCAATCGCACGCGGGCACAAGTCACGCCCAAGCAACGATCACGCCTCGGGTTGGTGTTGTAGGGGGGCCACATAGTCAGCAATTGCCCGCAGGCAACAGGCACGCATGTAACTATCGTCGCGGTGGCAACGACGCATGTAGGCAAATTAGGATTTTTAAGAAAAATTATAATTTTACCCTTTATTTGAGATTAGGGTTTTTTTATCAAATTATAGCTTTGCCTTTCTTATTTTATTAATGTCTTTTAGTATTTTGATAGTTCTGCCCTTTAGAAATGTCATAATTATATCTTATATTCTATTCTGTCAATAAAATTATAGTTTTACCCTTATGAAATTAAAAAAATTTAATTAATATTATTAATTATAAAATTGATAACTATGATTTATTTTAATTATGATTGAATTTGATCATGATTATATTTTTATTATTTTATTAAATTTAATTTTGATAAAAAATATAAATTATGGTTTCTTTTATAGTTTTGTCATATGACTTATTGATTATATTTTGCATGTGGTGAATAAATCTAATTATTAATTTTAGATAATTATTTGGTTATTCACATATATATATATATTTGAACTTATGAAATAATATTTATCTTTCACATGAAGGCATGATTTATATGTTATCATGATTACAATTATCATATGAGTTTTTCTTTGTTGATTAATATTCAATAATTATTATAGTTGTTATTCTATTATTGAACTTCTTAACATAAATTAAATTAAAAAATTTAATGAATATTATTTGTAACTCATCTCCTTAAGTTTTATCTGACTTATAGCTATCAAAGTAGTTTGGGATGATAGGTTTTTGGGATGTGAATTACAATAAAAATTTTATCATTTATAGGATATTTTAGATTATATTTTATATTATTGTATTAGTATTGTAGTCACCAAAGTGACCTAAAGCAATAACTTATAAAATTACATTAAAGAATTAGTTATAAATGACATTAAGGAAATAATATTCATAATGACATACATAATTAGGAGATTTAGATATCCCCAAAGGATAAGCTACTTAAAATAATTATGTGATGAGGTAAGATGATACTGTTTTGGATATCCTTATAGTTTAGGGTTGTATATCCAAATGTAATAATACTATTCTACAAGAATGGTACCAGCCTTCCATAGATGATCTTGAATGAATATTAGATATGTCAATATTTCACCCAAATGTGAAATATGAATTATATCAATAGTTCATCAAATTTTGAAAACTTAAAATATTAATATTATTTTATATTTTACTATGGTACTTCCATCCATATAGTCTCATACTTTTAGTGTCCTTGTACTCTTTAGATCAAATTATTCAGAATGGTTAGAGCATATGCAATTCACACTAGGCGTATTAGATTTTGACTAAGCATTGCTTGTTGAAAAGCCTACAGAATTAGTTGATGAAAGTATTATAGAATAAGTTAGTGAAATTAAAGCTCGGGAAAGATCTGATAGTCTTAATTTAATATTTATAAGAATGACGATTGTAAATAATATAAAGACTTCATTATCAATTGCAACTAGTGCACGATAATATTTAAAGGTTATTAAAGAAAAATTTAAATCTATTGATAAATCATTGGCTAGCACACTAATGAAAGAACTGACTACGGTTTAATATGATGGCACTCGAGGAATTCAGGATCACATCCTTAATATATCTAAGAAAGTTGCAAAACTTAAAGCATTAAGCATGAATGTTGATGAGTTTTTTCTCATGCAATTCATTCTTAATTTTCTTCCTTCTTAGTTTAGCCCATTCAAGATTCACTACAATACAAATAAGGATAAATGAGACTTGAATGAGTTAACTAGTACGTGTGTTCAAGAAGAATGGAGATTCAGGCAGAAAAGTTCATATAATGTCATGACTACTACTTAAGGAGTTGGTAATAAGAAAAAAAAATTGAACCATCATCCATTAAAAAAATTTATCGGGTCTAGAAATGTTAAACAGACTAATGAAAAGAAAGTTTTTACAGTAAAGAATTTCTTTTGTGACAAGAAAGGACATGTGAAGAAGGACTGAACCATCATTCATTAAAAAAATTTATCGGGTCTAGAAATGTTAAACAGACTAATGAAAAGAAAGTTTTTACAGTAAAGAATTTCTTTTGTGACAAAAAGGACATGTGAAGAATGATTGCATTAATAGCAAGACTTGGTTAAAAAAGAAAGGTATAAACTCGACCTTTGTATGTTTTGAATCAAACATTACAATTTGAAATGTTTAGTGGATTGATTCTAGTGCTTTAACTTATATTACCAATAATATGTAGAGATTTTTTTCAATCTGAAAATAAAAAAAATATAAAAGATTCATTATTATAAGAAATCATCTGAAAGTGAAAGTGATGTTAGTGGAGACTTATCGTCTATGACTAAAGACGGGCGGGCCATCTGATAGATCTCGTTGACATATGTTATGTTTCTACTATTTCTAAAAATTTAGTTTCTCTATCTAGAATTGATGAGCTAGGATATTGTTTTTCTTTTGGTAATGGTAAAATCAATATATTTTATGATTCAATAAAGGTTGGTTATGAAATTTTGCGTGATGGTTTGTACAGAATTAATTTGAATATTAAGTTTACAAAGACATTATTGACCCTACAATAATGAAATGTAGTTTCAATAATGAAATATTTTCTATATTGTGGCATAGATGATTAGAGTATATCTCCAAGGAAAGAATTAAAAGATAAGTGAAGGATAATATTTTAAAAGATTTAAACTTCACTGATTTTGATGTTTATATATATTGCATTAAGGGAAAGCAAACTAAACATATAAAGAAAAATACCACTAGAAGTAAAGAACTCCATGAGATTATTCATACTAATATCTGCGGATCACTCCACTAACATCACTTTCACTTTCACTTTATAAAAAGTCATAAGCCATTGATACTCTTGAAGTGTACATAAATGAGATCGAGAGATAACAAGATAGAAATTTTAAAATTATCAAACCTGACAAGAGTGGTGAATTTTATAGCAAATATGATGAATCTGGTTAGAATGTTAGTCATTTTGTTAAATTCTTAGAACAACAGGGTATTTGTACTTAATATGTATTACTATGTGTGCCACAGCAGAATGATATTACTAAAATACGAAATCATACTCTTATAGATATGATTAGGAGCATAATGAGTTATTCTTTTATATTTGAGTCAATATGGGGTGAAGCTCTTAGGACAGTTATGTACATCTTGAACATGGTTCCCAGTGAGTCAGTTCCATCAACTCCATTTGAGTTTTGAATTAGTAGAAAGCTCAATCTGAGACATTTACATATTTAGGGGAGTTCTGCGGAGATAAGAGTATTCAATTCAATCACATGAAAAGAAATTGGATCCAATAACTATTTCTAGATATTTTATTGGTTATCCAAAAAAATTCAATGGATACATATTTTATTGCCTTAATCATGGTATGAGGATAGTAGAATCTAATAATACAAGATTCCTAGAAAATGATGAAATCTATGGGAGTAAAAAATCTCGAAGGATCAATTTTGATATTAAGGAGATTCAGGTTAATTCTCTCGTATCATCTCCTATTCGAAAAATTATTATTCCTTAAATCAATGAGAGAATTGACAAGGGTGAACAACAAAATAACATCGATGAACTATCATCATAGTAGTGCTTAGGTTCTGAATTAGCACTTGTTGTTTCTAGACTTATCGTCTATGACTAAAGACGGGCCATCTGATAGATCTCGTTGACATATGTTATGTTTCTACTATTTCTAAAAATTTAGTTTCTCTATCTAGAATTGATGAGCTAGGATATTGTTTTTCTTTTGGTAATGGTAAAATCAATATATTTTATGATTCAATAAAGGTTGGTTATGAAATTTTGCGTGATGGTTTGTACAGAATTAATTTGAATATTAAGTTTACAAAGACATTATTGACCCTACAATAATGAAATGTAGTTTCAATAATGAAATATTTTCTATATTGTGGCATAGATGATTAGAGTATATCTCCAAGGAAAGAATTAAAAGATAAGTGAAGGATAATATTTTAAAAGATTTAAACTTCACTGATTTTGATGTTTATATATATTGCATTAAGGGAAAGCAAACTAAACATATAAAGAAAAATACCACTAGAAGTAAAGAACTCCATGAGATTATTCATACTAATATCTGCGGATCACTCCACTAACATCACTTTCACTTTCACTTTATGAAAAGTCATAAGCCATTGATACTCTTGAAGTGTACATAAATGAGATCGAGAGATAACAAGATAGAAATTTTAAAATTATCAAACCTGACAAGAGTGGTGAATTTTATAGCAAATATGATGAATCTGGTTAGAATGTTAGTCATTTTGTTAAATTCTTAGAACAACAGGGTATTTGTACTTAATATGTATTACTATGTGTGCCACAGCAGAATGATATTACTAAAATACGAAATCATACTCTTATAGATATGATTAGGAGCATAATGAGTTATTCTTTTATATTTGAGTCAATATGGGGTGAAGCTCTTAGGACAGTTATATACATCTTGAACATGGTTCCCAGTGAGTCAGTTCCATCAACTCCATTTGAGTTTTGAATTAGTAGAAAGCTCAATCTGAGACATTTACATATTTAGGGGAGTTCTGCGGAGATAAGAGTATTCAATTCAATCACATGGAAAGAAATTTGATCCAATAACTATTTCTAGATATTTTATTGGTTATCCAAAAAAATTCAATGGATACATATTTTATTGCCTTAATCTATGAGGATAGTAGAATCTAATAATACAAGATTCCTAGAAAATGATGAAATCTATGGGAGTAAAAAATCTCGAAGGATCAATTTTGATATTAAGGAGATTCAGGTTAATTCTCTCGTATCATCTCCTATTCGAAAAATTATTATTCCTTAAATCAATGAGAGAATTGACAAGGGTGAACAACAAAATAACATCGATGAACTATCATCATAGTAGTGCTTAGGTTCTGAATTAGCACTTGTTGTTTCTAGACTTATCGTCTATGACTAAAGACGGGCCATCTGATAGATCTCGTTGACATATGTTATGTTTCTACTATTTCTAAAAATTTAGTTTCTCTATCTAGAATTGATGAGCTAGGATATTGTTTTTCTTTTGGTAATGGTAAAATCAATATATTTTATGATTCAATAAAGGTTGGTTATGAAATTTTGCGTGATGGTTTGTACAGAATTAATTTGAATATTAAGTTTACAAAGACATTATTGACCCTACAATAATGAAATGTAGTTTCAATAATGAAATATTTTCTATATTGTGGCATAGATGATTAGAGTATATCTCCAAGGAAAGAATTAAAAGATAAGTGAAGGATAATATTTTAAAAGATTTAAACTTCACTGATTTTGATGTTTATATATATTGCATTAAGGGAAAGCAAACTAAACATATAAAGAAAAATACCACTAGAAGTAAAGAACTCCATGAGATTATTCATACTAATATCTGCGGATCACTCCACTAACATCACTTTCACTTTCACTTTATAAAAAGTCATAAGCCATTGATACTCTTGAAGTGTACATAAATGAGATCGAGAGATAACAAGATAGAAATTTTAAAATTATCAAACCTGACAAGAGTGGTGAATTTTATAGCAAATATGATGAATCTGGTTAGAATGTTAGTCATTTTGTTAAATTCTTAGAACAACAGGGTATTTGTACTTAATATGTATTACTATGTGTGCCACAGCAGAATGACATTACTAAAATACGAAATCATACTCTTATAGATATGATTAGGAGCATAATGAGTTATTCTTTTATATTTGAGTCAATATGGGGTGAAGCTCTTAGGACAGTTATGTACATCTTGAACATGGTTCCCAGTGAGTCAGTTCCATCAACTCCATTTGAGTTTTGAATTAGTAGAAAGCTCAATCTGAGACATTTACATATTTAGGGGAGTTCTGCGGAGATAAGAGTATTCAATTCAATCACATGAAAAGAAATTGGATCCAATAACTATTTCTAGATATTTTATTGGTTATCCAAAAAAATTCAATGGATACATATTTTATTGCCTTAATCATGGTATGAGGATAGTAGAATCTAATAATACAAGATTCCTAGAAAATGATGAAATCTATGGGAGTAAAAAATCTCGAAGGATCAATTTTGATATTAAGGAGATTCAGGTTAATTCTCTCGTATCATCTCCTATTCGAAAAATTATTATTCCTTAAATCAATGAGAGAATTGACAAGGGTGAACAACAAAATAACATCGATGAACTATCATCATAGTAGTGCTTAGGTTCTGAATTAGCACTTGTTGTTTCTAGACTTATCGTCTATGACTAAAGACGGGCCATCTGATAGATCTCGTTGACATATGTTATGTTTCTACTATTTCTAAAAATTTAGTTTCTCTATCTAGAATTGATGAGCTAGGATATTGTTTTTCTTTTGGTAATGGTAAAATCAATATATTTTATGATTCAATAAAGGTTGGTTATGAAATTTTACGTGATGGTTTGTACAGAATTAATTTGAATATTAAGTTTACAAAGACATTATTGACCCTACAATAATGAAATGTAGTTTCAATAATGAAATATTTTCTATATTGTGGCATAGATGATTAGAGTATATCTCCAAGGAAAGAATTAAAAGATAAGTGAAGGATAATATTTTAAAAGATTTAAACTTCACTGATTTTGATGTTTATATATATTGCATTAAGGGAAAGCAAACTAAACATATAAAGAAAAATACCACTAGAAGTAAAGAACTCCATGAGATTATTCATACTAATATCTGCGGATCACTCCACTAACATCACTTTCACTTTCACTTTATAAAAAGTCATAAGCCATTGATACTCTTGAAGTGTACATAAATGAGATCGAGAGATAACAAGATAGAAATTTTAAAATTATCAAACCTGACAAGTGTGGTGAATTTTATAGCAAATATGATGAATCTGGTTAGAATGTTAGTCATTTTGTTAAATTCTTAGAACAACAGGGTATTTGTACTTAATATGTATTACTATGTGTGCCACAGCAGAATGATATTACTAAAATACGAAATCATACTCTTATAGATATGATTAGGAGCATAATGAGTTATTCTTTTATATTTGAGTCAATATGGGGTGAAGCTCTTAGGACAGTTATGTACATCTTGAACATGGTTCCCAGTGAGTCAGTTCCATCAACTCCATTTGTGTTTTGAATTAGTAGAAAGCTCAATCTGAGACATTTACATATTTAGGGGAGTTCTGCGGAGATAAGAGTATTCAATTCAATCACATGAAAAGAAATTGGATCCAATAACTATTTCTAGATATTTTATTAGTTATCCAAAAAAATTCAATGGATACATATTTTATTGCCTTAATCATGGTATGAGGATAGTAGAATCTAATAATACAAGATTCCTAGAAAATGATGAAATCTATGGGAGTAAAAAATCTCGAAGGATCAATTTTGATATTAAGGAGATTCAGGTTAATTCTCTCGTATCATCTCCTATTCGAAAAATTATTATTCCTTAAATCAATGAGAGAATTGACAAGGGTGAACAACAAAATAACATCGATGAACTATCATCATAGTAGTGCTTAGGTTCTGAATTAGCACTTGTTGTTTCTAGACTTATCGTCTATGACTAAAGACGGGCCATCTGATAGATCTCGTTGACATATGTTATGTTTCTACTATTTCTAAAAATTTAGTTTCTCTATCTAGAATTGATGAGCTAGGATATTGTTTTTCTTTTGGTAATAGTAAAATCAATATATTTTATGATTCAATAAAGGTTGGTTATGAAATTTTGCGTGATGGTTTGTACAGAATTAATTTGAATATTAAGTTTACAAAGACATTATTGACCATACAATAATGAAATGTAGTTTCAATAATGAAATATTTTCTATATTGTGGCATAGATGATTAGAGTATATCTCCAAGGAAAGAATTAAAAGATAAGTGAAGGATAATATTTTAAAAGATTTAAACTTCACTGATTTTGATGTTTATATATATTGCATTAAGGGAAAGCAAACTAAACATATAAAGAAAAATACCACTAGAAGTAAAGAACTCCATGAGATTATTCATACTAATATCTGCGGATCACTCCACTAACATCACTTTCACTTTCACTTTATAAAAAGTCATAAGCCATTGATACTCTTGAAGTGTACATAAATGAGATCGAGAGATAACAAGATAGAAATTTTAAAATTATCAAACCTGACAAGAGTGGTGAATTTTATAGCAAATATGATGAATCTGGTTAGAATGTTAGTCATTTTGTTAAATTCTTAGAACAACAGGGTATTTGTACTTAATATGTATTACTATGTGTGCCACAGTAGAATGATATTACTAAAATACGAAATCATACTCTTATAGATATGATTAGGAGCATAATGAGTTATTCTTTTATATTTGAGTCAATATGGGGTGAAGCTCTTAGGACAGTTATGTACATCTTGAACATGGTTCCCAGTGAGTCAGTTCCATCAACTCCATTTGAGTTTTGAATTAGTAGAAAGCTCAATCTGAGACATTTACATATTTAGGGGAGTTCTGCGGAGATAAGAGTATTCAATTCAATCACATGAAAAGAAATTGGATCCAATAACTATTTCTAGATATTTTATTGGTTATCCAAAAAAATTCAATGGATACATATTTTATTGCCTTAATCATGGTATGAGGATAGTAGAATCTAATAATACAAGATTCCTAGAAAATGATGAAATCTATGGGAGTAAAAAATCTCGAAGGATCAATTTTGATATTAAGGAGATTCAGGTTAATTCTCTCGTATCATCTCCTATTCGAAAAATTATTATTCCTTAAATCAATGAGAGAATTGACAAGGGTGAACAACAAAATAACATCGATGAACTATCATCATAGTAGTGCTTAGGTTCTGAATTAGCACTTGTTGTTTCTAGACTTATCGTCTATGACTAAAGACGGGCCATCTGATAGATCTCGTTGACATATGTTATGTTTCTACTATTTCTAAAAATTTAGTTTCTCTATCTAGAATTGATGAGCTAGGATATTGTTTTTCTTTTGGTAATGGTAAAATCAATATATTTTATGATTCAATAAAGGTTGGTTATGAAATTTTGCGTGATGGTTTGTACAGAATTAATTTGAATATTAAGTTTACAAAGACATTATTGACCCTACAATAATGAAATGTAGTTTCAATAATGAAATATTTTCTATATTGTGGCATAGATGATTAGAGTATATCTCCATGGAAAGAATTAAAAGATAAGTGAAGGATAATATTTTAAAAGATTTAAACTTCACTGATTTTGATGTTTATATATATTGCATTAAGGGAAAGCAAACTAAACATATAAAGAAAAATACCACTAGAAGTAAAGAACTCCATGAGATTATTCATACTAATATCTGCGGATCACTCCACTAACATCACTTTCACTTTCACTTTATAAAAAGTCATAAGCCATTGATACTCTTGAAGTGTACATAAATGAGATCGAGAGATAACAAGATAGAAATTTTAAAATTATCAAACCTGACAAGAGTGGTGAATTTTATAGCAAATATGATGAATCTGGTTAGAATGTTAGTCATTTTGTTAAATTCTTAGAACAACAGGGTATTTGTACTTAATATGTATTACTATGTGTGCCACAGCAGAATGATATTACTAAAATACGAAATCATACTCTTATAGATATGATTAGGAGCATAATGAGTTATTCTTTTATATTTGAGTCAATATGGGGTGAAGCTCTTAGGACAGTTATGTACATCTTGAACATGGTTCCCAGTGAGTCAGTTCCATCAACTCCATTTGAGTTTTGAATTAGTAGAAAGCTCAATCTGAGACATTTACATATTTAGGGGAGTTCTGCGGAGATAAGAGTATTCAATTCAATCACATGAAAAGAAATTGGATCCAATAACTATTTCTAGATATTTTATTGGTTATCCAAAAAAATTCAATGGATACATATTTTATTGCCTTAATCATGGTATGAGGATAGTAGAATCTAATAATACAAGATTCCTAGAAAATGATGAAATCTATGGGAGTAAAAAATCTCGAAGGATCAATTTTGATATTAAGGAGATTCAGGTTAATTCTCTCGTATCATCTCCTATTCGAAAAATTATTATTCCTTAAATCAATGAGAGAATTGACAAGGGTGAACAACAAAATAACATCGATGAACTATCATCATAGTAGTGCTTAGGTTCTGAATTAGCACTTGTTGTTTCTAGACTTATCGTCTATGACTAAAGACGGGCCATCTGATAGATCTCGTTGACATATGTTATGTTTCTACTATTTCTAAAAATTTAGTTTCTCTATCTAGAATTGATGAGCTAGGATATTGTTTTTCTTTTGGTAATAGTAAAATCAATATATTTTATGATTCAATAAAGGTTGGTTATGAAATTTTGCGTGATGGTTTGTACAGAATTAATTTGAATATTAAGTTTACAAAGACATTATTGACCATACAATAATGAAATGTAGTTTCAATAATGAAATATTTTCTATATTGTGGCATAGATGATTAGAGTATATCTCCAAGGAAAGAATTAAAAGATAAGTGAAGGATAATATTTTAAAAGATTTAAACTTCACTGATTTTGATGTTTATATATATTGCATTAAGGGAAAGCAAACTAAACATATAAAGAAAAATACCACTAGAAGTAAAGAACTCCATGAGATTATTCATACTAATATCTGCGGATCACTCCACTAACATCACTTTCACTTTCACTTTATAAAAAGTCATAAGCCATTGATACTCTTGAAGTGTACATAAATGAGATCGAGAGATAACAAGATAGAAATTTTAAAATTATCAAACCTGACAAGAGTGGTGAATTTTATAGCAAATATGATGAATCTGGTTAGAATGTTAGTCATTTTGTTAAATTCTTAGAACAACAGGGTATTTGTACTTAATATGTATTACTATGTGTGCCACAGTAGAATGATATTACTAAAATACGAAATCATACTCTTATAGATATGATTAGGAGCATAATGAGTTATTCTTTTATATTTGAGTCAATATGGGGTGAAGCTCTTAGGACAGTTATGTACATCTTGAACATGGTTCCCAGTGAGTCAGTTCCATCAACTCCATTTGAGTTTTGAATTAGTAGAAAGCTCAATCTGAGACATTTACATATTTAGGGGAGTTCTGCGGAGATAAGAGTATTCAATTCAATCACATGAAAAGAAATTGGATCCAATAACTATTTCTAGATATTTTATTGGTTATCCAAAAAAATTCAATGGATACATATTTTATTGCCTTAATCATGGTATGAGGATAGTAGAATCTAATAATACAAGATTCCTAGAAAATGATGAAATCTATGGGAGTAAAAAATCTCGAAGGATCAATTTTGATATTAAGGAGATTCAGGTTAATTCTCTCGTATCATCTCCTATTCGAAAAATTATTATTCCTTAAATCAATGAGAGAATTGACAAGGGTGAACAACAAAATAACATCGATGAACTATCATCATAGTATTGCTTAGGTTCTGAATTAGCACTTGTTGTTTCTAGACTTATCGTCTATGACTAAAGACGGGCCATCTGATAGATCTCGTTGACATATGTTATGTTTCTACTATTTCTAAAAATTTAGTTTCTCTATCTAGAATTGATGAGCTAGGATATTGTTTTTCTTTTGGTAATGGTAAAATCAATATATTTTATGATTCAATAAAGGTTGGTTATGAAATTTTGCGTGATGGTTTGTACAGAATTAATTTGAATATTAAGTTTACAAAGACATTATTGACCCTACAATAATGAAATGTAGTTTCAATAATGAAATATTTTCTATATTGTGGCATAGATGATTAGAGTATATCTCCATGGAAAGAATTAAAAGATAAGTGAAGGATAATATTTTAAAAGATTTAAACTTCACTGATTTTGATGTTTATATATATTGCATTAAGGGAAAGCAAACTAAACATATAAAGAAAAATACCACTAGAAGTAAAGAACTCCATGAGATTATTCATACTAATATCTGCGGATCACTCCACTAACATCACTTTCACTTTCACTTTATAAAAAGTCATAAGCCATTGATACTCTTGAAGTGTACATAAATGAGATCGAGAGATAACAAGATAGAAATTTTAAAATTATCAAACCTGACAAGAGTGGTGAATTTTATAGCAAATATGATGAATCTGGTTAGAATGTTAGTCATTTTGTTAAATTCTTAGAACAACAGGGTATTTGTACTTAATATGTATTACTATGTGTGCCACAGCAGAATGATATTACTAAAATACGAAATCATACTCTTATAGATATGATTAGGAGCATAATGAGTTATTCTTTTATATTTGAGTCAATATGGGGTGAAGCTCTTAGGACAGTTATGTACATCTTGAACATGGTTCCCAGTGAGTCAGTTCCATCAACTCCATTTGAGTTTTGAATTAGTAGAAAGCTCAATCTGAGACATTTACATATTTAGGGGAGTTCTGCGGAGATAAGAGTATTCAATTCAATCACATGAAAAGAAATTGGATCCAATAACTATTTCTAGATATTTTATTGGTTATCCAAAAAAATTCAATGGATACATATTTTATTGCCTTAATCATGGTATGAGGATAGTAGAATCTAATAATACAAGATTCCTAGAAAATGATGAAATCTATGGGAGTAAAAAATCTCGAAGGATCAATTTTGATATTAAGGAGATTCAGGTTAATTCTCTCGTATCATCTCCTATTCGAAAAATTATTATTCCTTAAATCAATGAGAGAATTGACAAGGGTGAACAACAAAATAACATCGATGAACTATCATCATAGTAGTGCTTAGGTTCTGAATTAGCACTTGTTGTTTCTAGACTTATCGTCTATGACTAAAGACGGGCCATCTGATAGATCTCGTTGACATATGTTATGTTTCTACTATTTCTAAAAATTTAGTTTCTCTATCTAGAATTGATGAGCTAGGATATTGTTTTTCTTTTGGTATTGGTAAAATCAATATATTTTATGATTCAATAAAGGTTGGTTATGAAATTTTGCGTGATGGTTTGTACAGAATTAATTTGAATATTAAGTTTACAAAGACATTATTGACCCTACAATAATGAAATGTAGTTTCAATAATGAAATATTTTCTATATTGTGGCATAGATGATTAGAGTATATCTCCAAGGAAAGAATTAAAAGATAAGTGAAGGATAATATTTTAAAAGATTTAAACTTCACTGATTTTGATGTTTATATATATTGCATTAAGGGAAAGCAAACTAAACATATAAAGAAAAATACCATTAGAAGTAAAGAACTCCATGAGATTATTCATACTAATATCTGCGGATCACTCCACTAACATCACTTTCACTTTCACTTTATGAAAAGTCATAAGCCATTGATACTCTTGAAGTGTACATAAATGAGATCGAGAGATAACAAGATAGAAATTTTAAAATTATCAAACCTGACAAGAGTGGTGAATTTTATAGCAAATATGATGAATCTGGTTAGAATGTTAGTCATTTTGTTAAATTCTTAGAACAACAGGGTATTTGTACTTAATATGTATTACTATGTGTGCCACAGCAGAATGATATTACTAAAATACGAAATCATACTCTTATAGATATGATTAGGAGCATAATGAGTTATTCTTTTATATTTGAGTCAATATGGGGTGAAGCTCTTAGGACAGTTATATACATCTTGAACATGGTTCCCAGTGAGTCAGTTCCATCAACTCCATTTGAGTTTTGAATTAGTAGAAAGCTCAATCTGAGACATTTACATATTTAGGGGAGTTCTGCGGAGATAAGAGTATTCAATTCAATCACATGGAAAGAAATTTGATCCAATAACTATTTCTAGATATTTTATTGGTTATCCAAAAAAATTCAATGGATACATATTTTATTGCCTTAATCTATGAGGATAGTAGAATCTAATAATACAAGATTCCTAGAAAATGATGAAATCTATGGGAGTAAAAAATCTCGAAGGATCAATTTTGATATTAAGGAGATTCAGGTTAATTCTCTCGTATCATCTCCTATTCGAAAAATTATTATTCCTTAAATCAATGAGAGAATTGACAAGGGTGAACAACAAAATAACATCGATGAACTATCATCATAGTAGTGCTTAGGTTCTGAATTAGCACTTGTTGTTTCTAGACTTATCGTCTATGACTAAAGACGGGCCATCTGATAGATCTCGTTGACATATGTTATGTTTCTACTATTTCTAAAAATTTAGTTTCTCTATCTAGAATTGATGAGCTAGGATATTGTTTTTCTTTTGGTAATGGTAAAATCAATATATTTTATGATTCAATAAAGGTTGGTTATGAAATTTTGCGTGATGGTTTGTACAGAATTAATTTGAATATTAAGTTTACAAAGACATTATTGACCCTACAATAATGAAATGTAGTTTCAATAATGAAATATTTTCTATATTGTGGCATAGATGATTAGAGTATATCTCCAAGGAAAGAATTAATAGATAAGTGAAGGATAATATTTTAAAAGATTTAAACTTCACTGATTTTGATGTTTATATATATTGCATTAAGGGAAAGCAAACTAAACATATAAAGAAAAATACCACTAGAAGTAAAGAACTCCATGAGATTATTCATACTAATATCTGCGGATCACTCCACTAACATCACTTTCACTTTCACTTTATGAAAAGTCATATGCCATTGATACTCTTGAAGTGTACATAAATGAGATCGAGAGATAACAAGATAGAAATTTTAAAATTATCAAACCTGACAAGAGTGGTGAATTTTATAGCAAATATGATGAATCTGGTTAGAATGTTAGTCATTTTGTTAAATTCTTAGAACAACAGGGTATTTGTACTTAATATGTATTACTATGTGTGCCACAGCAGAATGATATTACTAAAATATGAAATCATACTCTTATAGATATGATTAGGAGCATAATGAGTTATTCTTTTATATTTGAGTCAATATGGGGTGAAGCTCTTAGGACAGTTATGTACATCTTGAACATGGTTCCCAGTGAGTCAGTTCCATCAACTCCATTTGAGTTTTGAATTAGTAAAAAGCTCAATCTGAGACATTTACATATTTAGGGGAGTTCTGCGGAGATAAGAGTATTCAATTCAATCACATGAAAAGAAATTGGATCCAATAACTATTTCTAGATATTTTATTGGTTATCCAAAAAAATTCAATGGATACATATTTTATTGCCTTAATCATGGTATGAGGATAGTAGAATCTAATAATACAAGATTCCTAGAAAATGATGAAATCTATGGGAGTAAAAAATCTCGAAGGATCAATTTTGATATTAAGGAGATTCAGGTTAATTCTCTCGTATCATCTCCTATTCGAAAAATTATTATTCCTTAAATCAATGAGAGAATTGACAAGGGTGAACAACAAAATAACATCGATGAACTATCATCATAGTAGTGCTTAGGTTCTGAATTAGCACTTGTTGTTTCTAGACTCTTTCTCTAACCAACAAATACTTTATCTTGATATGCTTTGAACCACTATAGTACTTATCATTCTTAGAGAAGAAAACTACTATGGTATTATCACAAAATATCTTCAATGGCCTGGTAATTGAGTCGATCACATCAAATCCTGAGATAAAATTTTATAATCATAAAGTTTAATTTGTGGCCTCAAAGCATATCACAAATTCAGGTTCTATTATTGATAATGCAATAAGTGATTGCTTTACACTTTTCCAAGAAATTGCCCCACTAGCTAACATGAATACAAATCTTAAAGTGGACTTCCTACTGCGGAGGTCATTTGTAAAATCAATATCTGGATATCCCATCAATTCAAACTAATTTAATCTCTTGTATGTGAGCATATAATCTTTCGTCCCTTGCAGATATCTTATTACTTTCTTTGCAGCTTTCTAATATTCTATTCTCGAGTTGCTATGGTATCTATCCAGTATTGCAACTACAAAACTAATATATAGTCTTGTAGAGGTTTGAGCATATAATAGACTTCCAATTACGCACCCACAAGGAATATTCTTCATTTGATTCATTTTCTAAATCATTTTTCGAGCTATGATTTTGGTTGAATTTTTCACCTATAGTAATAGGTGTATCATTGGCTAAGCAAAGTTGCATATTAAATCTCTATAAGATAACATAGGTTGAGATCTATCCTTGAATATCTCAATATCAATAACATAGGTTGCCTCATTCATATCAACAATCTTAAAGTTCTTGTTGGGAAATATTTTGGTTTTATGTAATAAACCAAGATCACTACTGGCAAGTAAAATATCATCCATATATAAGATTAATATAATAAACGTGCTCCCACTTAACTTCAGATATATGCACTAATCAACAGTATTTTCCTTAAATCTGAAGTAAGTAATGGTATCATGAAACTTTATATATCAATCATTGTCTAGAAGCTTGTTTAAGGCCATAAATGGATTTTTTAAGTTTACAAGCCCAACTTTTTTTTCTCTTTTCTATGAATCTTTCAGGTTGTTCCATATAGATTTTCTCATCCAGATCTTCATTCAGAAATGTTATTTTTACATACATTTTGTATAACTCAAGATCATAACGAGCTACTAATGTCATGACGATTCTTAACGAATCCTTACTAGAAACTAGAGAAAAAGTCTCATTGTAGTCGATGCCTTCTTTTTTATAGAAACCTTTAACCATATGTCTGGCTTTATATCGTTCGATATTGTCCATTGAGTCATATTTTGTCTTAAAGATCTATTTATAATCGACTCTTTTATTCAATTAGTTCCCAAACATCATTCTGTACCATTGATTTTAACTCTTCTTTCATTGCATCAAACCATTTTTCAAAATTGTTACTTTTTATGGCTTGTGAAAATGATAAGAGGTCTTTTTTTATTTCAATATCATAATCCGATTCTTATAAATATATCACATAATTATTAGAAATGGTATATTTCCTTTTCTCATTAGATCTACTCAAGGCTACCAATTGTTATTGTTCTATAAGATCATATAAGAATTCATCAATGTTATTTTATTATTTATCCTCGTCAATTCTCTTATTTATTTGAGGAACAATAATTTCTTGAATAGGATATGATAGGGGAGAATTAACCTGAATCTCCTCAATAATAAAATTAATCCTTCAAGATTTTTTACTCCCACTAATTTTATTATATTTTAGGAATCTTGCATTATCATATTCTACTATCCTCGTACTATGATTAGGGTAATTAAATTCATATCCCTTGGATTTTTTTTGGATAATCAATAAAATATCCAGAAATAATTTTTAGATTCAATTTCTTTTAATATGGATTGAATATTATTATCTTTGCAGGACACACTCAAATATGTAAATATCTCAGACTGGGCTTCATACTTATCTATAACTCATATGGAGTTGATGGAATCGACTTACTAGGAATCGTGCTCAAGATGTACATATCTTTCCTAAGAGCTTCACCCCATATTAACTCAAGTATAGAGGAATAACTCATCATGCTCTAAATCATATCTATAAGAGTACGATTTCACCTTTCAGCAACACTATTCTAATATGACACACTTGGTAATACAACATATTGAGCACAAATACCCCGTTGTTCTATGAATCTAGCAAAAGAACTAATATTCTAACTAGATTCATCATATTTGTCATAAAATTCACCACCCTTATTAGATCTAACAATTTTAATTTTTTCTATCTAATTGTCTTTCGACCTCATTTATGTACACTTCAAGAGTATCAATAACTTGAAAATTTTCATGTATTAGTTAAACATGGCTATATCTGGACAAATCATCTATAAATATGATGAAATTCCTTTCTCCACTAAAATAAGAAATATAGAGTGGTCCGCGGATATCAATATGAATAATCTCAATAAGTTATTTACTTCTTGTGGTATTTTTCTTTATATATTTAGTTTGCTTTCCCTTAATGCAATATATATAAACATCAAAATGTCTAAATGTTTCAAAATATTATTCTTCATTAATTTTTTAATTTTTTTTCTTGGAGATATGTTCTAATGGTGTATGCCAAAATATAGAAGATCTTTTATTATTGAAACTACGTTTCAATCCAACACTTGATTGCAAGGTTAATAATGTTTTTACAAACTCAATATTTAAATTAATTATGTACAAACCATTACGTAGAATTCCAAAATCAATGTTTATTGAATTATAAAATATACTGAGTTTACCATTACCAAAAGAAAGACAATATCCTAACTCATCAAATCTAGATAGAGAAACTAAATTTCTAGAAATAGTAAGAACATAATATTTGTCAACAAGATCCCACAGATGACTCGTCTCTAAGCATAGACAATAAGTCCCCATTGACATCACTTTTGCTTTGAAACATTTCTTATAATAATGAATATTTCATGTTCTTTTGGTTTCTAGATTGAAAAAAATCCTTGCATATTATTGGTAGCATAAGTTGAAGCACCAAAATCAAAGGTCGAGTTTATACCTTTCTTTTCGATTTGAATGTTTGATTCGAAACAAACAAATGTCAAGTTTATACCTTTCTTTTCGAACCAAGTCTTGCGTTTAATGCATTCCTTCTTCATATGTCCTTTCTTGACACAAAAGAAAGACTTTAGAAACTTTCTTTTCATTAGTTTGTTTAACATTTTCAGACCTGACAAATTTCTTTGATGGATGATGTTTCACTTATCTTTTCTTGTTACCAACTCCTTGAGTAGTAATCATGATATTATATGAATTTTCTACTCATTAACACACATACTAGTTAACTTATTCAAGTCTCACTTATCCTTATTTGTATTATAGTGAATCTTGAATGGGCCAAATTGAGAAGAGAATTGAGAATGAACTGTACGAGGAAAGACTCATCAACATTCATGCCTAATGCTTTAAGTTTTATAGCTTTATCAGTCATATTGAGGATGTGATCCTGAATTCCTTGGGTGTCATCATACTAGGCCGTAGTCAATTCTTTCATTAGTGTGTCAACCAATGATTTATCAACAGATTTAAATCTATCTTTAATAAACTTTAAATATTTTTGTGTACTAGTTACAATCGATAATTAAGTCTTTATATTATTTACAATCGTCATTCTTATGAACATTAAACTAAGCCTATCAAATCTTTCTCGAGCTTTCATTTTATTGACTTGTTCCATGGTACTTTCATCAATCAATTCTATGGGATTGTCAACAATCAATGCTAAGTCAAGATCTACTATGCTAGTGTGAATTACATATGCTCTACGGAAGTACCATTACAAAATATAAAATAACATTAATACTTTGAGTTTTCAAAATTTGATGAAATATTGATTTCATCCATATTTCAACTTTGGGTGAAATATTGATATATCCAGTGTTCACTCAAAATCATTTATGGAGGACTGATACTATCATTGTGGAATAGTGTTGTTACCTTTAAGTATACAATCCTAAACTACAAAGATATCCATAACAGTATCATCATATCCTATTATATAATTATTTGAAATAGATTCTCATTTGGCATTATCTAAATCTCCTAACTATGTGTGTCATTATGAATATTATTTCTTTAATATCATTTAGGATTAATTCTTTAATATAATTTTATAGGTTATTGGTCTTGGTCACTTTGGTGGCTATATGACCAATACAATAATTTAAAATATCATATAAATGATAAGACTTTTATTGTAATTTATATCTCAAAAATCTACCATCCCAAACTATTTTGGTAGCTACAAATAAGATAAAACTTATATAGATGAGTTACAAATAATATTCAATCAATTTTTTTCAATTTAATTTATATTAAACAATTCAATAATAGAATAACAACCATAAGAATTATTAAATATTAATTAGCAAAAAAAAATAATATGATAATTGTAGTCATTATAACATATAAATCATGTCTTCATATGAAATATAAATATTATTTCATAATTTTAAATATATACATGTGAATAACTAAATGAATATCCAAGAATAATAATTAGATTTTATTTATCATATATAAAATATAATTAATAAGTCATATGAGAAAGCTATAAAAGAATATCATAATTTATAATTTTTTAATTAAATAATCAAAATATAATCATGATCAAATTCAATCACAATTATAATAAATCATATTTATCGATTTTATAATTGAGGATATAAATTAAAAATTCTCAATTTAATAGGGCAAAATTATAATTTTATTAAAAGGATATAACATGTAATTATGATATTTCTAAAGGGCAAAACTATCAAAATACTAAAAAATATTAATAAAATACAAAAGGGTACAATTGTAATTTTGCCAAAAACCCTACTGTGATGTCGCTTGCGCATGGTTGTCGTCACCACGGCACTGCCTGTGCTCGTGCGCATCTACTACCTAGCTGCGATCGCTGCCTATGGGTGGCTGTCGATTGTGCAGCCCCTATAGTACCTTCCCAATGCATGACTGTGTGGCTATCGCCTATGCGATCATTACCTGCGGGTGGTTGCCGATTGTGCGACCCCCCTACAGTATCAACTTGATGCGCGATCGTTGCCTGGACATGGGTTCTACTCGCGTGCGGTTGTCGCGTGTGCGTGCTACCGCCTGTGCAGCTGCCTATGCGCTTGTGCGCGGTTGTTGCCCACACCCGACCATCGCCTACACGATCAACCCCAATGTGGCCATTGCGATGCATGGTCGCCCATGCACGTTGCCTGACACAACTGTTGCCACCAACATATCCGTTGGTCGTACACAACAAGGTTGGTAGCAATGCTGCATAGCGATTATTACTGCTTCGCGATCATTGAAGATCGCATTGCAAGAAATCTAACATTGTCCACAAGCAAGCGACAAAACAAAAGAGATAGGAATTTAGATCGATAAAATATAGATCATTCAAACATCGTAAATAAAAAAACAACAGATCTAATGTATTTGATTTCAAGAAATTAGACTCTGATACCAATTATAAGCATAAAATCTATAATATACTATATGTAATGTGGAAATAATCTTTTATGTTAGGATTGAAATCAAATAACATTAGATCAATTTTACGATGCATACCTTTTGATGTCATTTGAAAATGATCTTTATGTCATCTGCAAAGGTACCGTCTTTAGATCTAAAATCTACAATTAGAACTAGACTCTTCTTCTCCTCTCTTCCTATCCTTTGATAGGACCACTTAGACTGATAGTTCAGGGAGGTTAAGAGAGAAACTATAATCTCTCAACTGCGCCTTCTATGAGATGTCTTATTTAGCCCTTATAGGTCTTGTCTATTTATAAGCGAGAGTAGAGCGTCTAAAATAAATTATTGAGAGAGTTCCTTTCATCAAGAGCATCTGTTAAGGAATCATACTATAATATATACTTTTTTTTTTATTGACCAATATTTATCATCAAAATTTAATTAATTCTATTATATATCTTATTCAATTATAAAGCCCCATACAATCTAACAATTGTATGTTCACACTTTTGTCACGAGTGGCTTAAACATTCAGCTTGTCATTTTGCGAGCACCGTGACAGAAATAGATACCGAAATGTCATGCTCAAAGATTTTATCTTTGAGTGTTTTATTTTGTTGGTGCAGCTTCAACCGATTAGACTTGCCGGAGTAGGCATCCGAGGAACAGCTTTGCGAGAGATTGCTTCTAGCCATTAACGAAGCTAATGAAGGGTTTGGCTTTGGCTGACTCCAGATCTACTCCTTGGTATCATGCAGATGCTTCGTTCAACAGAGCATGCTGCGACTCATCCATGTCGAGATAGATATCGTCTTTGATGCGAATCCAAGTATTCGGAGCAAGTACAAATGAAGAATGGACACTACCTGAAGACTTGTAATTAAACACGTAAGATTTAGGATTCAAACTCATAAATTGCTTTGATACCATCATACAGACAGAGATACTTGAGTGATCATAAATCTAAAAAAACTTAAGCTGTTAAGAAAAGAACCAATATATGCTTTAACAGGTGCTACGTTGGACCGGGAGAAGCTGTTGATCTTGGGCTTTCGTTTGCAGTTTGGGTCAAATGATGTGCAGGTTTTTGCTTGCCTTTTCACGAATCAACCCTTGTGAGCTGGGCTGGAATAAATGTGTTCTTTATCGATTGCTCCTTTATTATTTCTGTCGCACATTAAATCTCATTTTGTCTTTGTTCTTGCAGTCTTCGATGGTCAGGTCATAGATTGTTCGGAGGCGGAAGCCATGAAATAAATAGAAGGTAATCAATCCCTTGCTATCATATGAGGGCTTTAAAAAGCACACACAATTTTAGTTTGAAATAATATGAAATGCAAAATAACAGTTTTAGTGTGAAATGTGATGTATTTAAAAGGTAGGAAGAGCTAATAAGTATCGACAACTAAAAATATAGACTAATATTTTTAACAGACAATATAAAAAATATCAATTAGCATAATTTAAAATATGATAATCGAAAATATAAAGGTAGCAATAAATTATCAAAGATACTATAGCAGATGATAACGTCAATTATGAATGCACAAATTAGTTTTGGTTTGATTCCCAAGTTATGATCATACATAACAATGTAGTGACTGTTTTGATTCTAATAATAAAAGCGAACGTCACCCGAGAAAATTTACCCTCTCATAATTAAAACATAACAATGTGTAGCTGACAGTTTGAGAAAATAATTAATATTAATTATAAAAGTATTATGATATCTCAATTATTTATTTTTATCATTTTTTAGTCCTATAATTAAGAGTGTTTAGTCCTTCCTTATGGTTTCTAATAAAAAATAATTTTTTTACTTTTTATACTTTTAATATTAATTATTTCATAATATCCTCTCGATATCCTCTCGATAATATCCTCTCGATATCAAGTCTTAGGATTCAAAAATTAATTCGTGAATAACCTGATGAATAGTTTTCCGTACCATATAGTAATCACAGGATCGACGAGAGAGAGAGAGAGAGAGAGAGAGAGAGAGAGAGGGGTTTATTCCGGCCGCCGGTCTAACGAGCTCAACCCCATCGCAAATGAGTGAACGGAAGGCCATCACAAGAAACAATACACAAAGTAGTATAATCAATCGTCATATATAGTAGAAAAGAAAGGCTGCTAACGAGTCACGCACGTCACCCATCTTCCTTTCCTCCCTTCTCATGCCCAAACTTGCTTTCTCATCTCTCTATGGACCTTATGTTCCATATCAAGAATTATATTTGATTAAAAAAAAGAAAAGAAAATAGCCTGATGATATATGCAGCATATTAATTTTTATATCCACATCTGGTCATATGGAAAAGTAGAAAGTAAATAAAACAATTATTTTCAATGAAATTTGTATTAATTTATATTTTTAAAAATTATATAAGTTTCCTTCTCAAAATGTCTAAGAGTGTTTATAAGATAATTCAAAGTGGGACCAAACTAGGATAGCTTTAGATTTTTCTTTTTTATTTTTCATATGAATAAAATGTGATATAGAATTTGTTTTCATAAAAAATCTATTAATATAAAAACGATCGACAATAAGGCATTATGTAAAAATAAAAAAGTTAATTCAAAGAAATAATCTACTCACAAAACATTAAAATTTTCGATTCTAGCTCTTAGCATTGCGATGTAGAATTTAACATACTTCACAATTCTATAATTTACTTTTTTTTTTTTTTTTGTGATGTGGTAAAAACTTTATCAAATCACCGTAATATGCTAACATTAAATTTCACTTTCAACACCATCCCTTGCTTTAAAAAAAATATTAAATGGTCTTCAACATGTTGACCATTGTTTTCACACACATGGAATGTCAAACACTTTGTTGTTGTATAAAAACCTAAAATAGTTTGGTGAGCATTACTTGTATACTAGTATGATATGATTATTAGATAGGCGAATAACCTTTTCTTTGGTGTCGTTGTTATTATGTACATTAATTTCTATCTCGGTTGCACATATTTTCTTCAACGCTTAGTGCTTAAGAATCCCAAGTAAAAGTATTTAATGTAGGAGAAGAAAAGGAATTGGTCGAGCCCTTTTGACGAGATAATTCAAGTTTGACAAGGTAAAAGAGCATTTAGGTAATGTAAGTTAATGAACACCGAGTATAAGTGCACATACAAAGGATTCCTTCGATATAAGAAAATACAAGTGTTCATATAGAATTATTATCTATCCTATACGACAATACAGATTGAATTATTATTATTTTTTTATAAGGTTTAGTGGAATCACATATCACATTACGATCGATTATTTGATTTTTTTTTTTCTCCTCTCTCTATTCGAGCAAAATTTCAGACTGTAAATTTCATGAAGAAGAAAAAAAAATAAAAAATAAAAATAAAAAATCATAGAAAACGAAAAAGGAAAAGGACCTCTTAGGCTCTCCGCCTGATCAATACATCGCCCCACCACCAACATTGTCCGCCTCGGGCGGAGCTCCGCCGACAGCGGCGTAGACGGCATCTGCCTCGAGCCAACGCCCCATGGGAGCGCACTCGGCCTTGTGGGCCAGTTTCCAGTGGAGCGCCTGGCACGCCCTCGAGCAGTAGTTGACGGCGCCGCAGACGGAGCAGCGGCGGAACTCGTGCCGCCGGGTCTCCGGCCGGCCGCAGTCGCCGTGGGAGCAGAGCCTCAGCCCCTCGTCCCCCGGCCCCCCGCCGGGACCCCTCGCCGCGAACCACTCCACCATGAACCGGTTGGCCGGGTGCGCCTTGGGGGCCGGAACGTTGCAGCCGAAATCGCTGAGGAGGGAGCAGCCGGAAACCAGCGCGTGGCGACGGTGGTGGTGCCACGCCACGGAGGGGGCTGCCGAGGACTTGAGAACGGCAGCGAGCTCCCGCGCGTTGGCCTGGACCAGGAAGCGGCGGCCCTCGGCGATGTTCCGACGGACGCCGTAGCCGTCCTGGAGGCAGTGGCCGAGCTCCCGCAGCGCGTCGACGTGGCCGAGGAAGGCCGCCCGGGCACACAGGGCGACGCCCGCGCGCAGGTCCTTGTCGCCCTTGGCTCCTCCGCTCCCGTTGAACTGTATCACCGCGAGGGAGTACAGCGCCGCCGCGTGGGAGCCCATCGCTGCCCGGGCCATCAGCGACGCGCCGCTTCCCCTGTTCTGTAGACAGTAGAAGCGGATCTGCCAAGCCAGACAATAACACGGTAAAACAAATGCTGATCCCCTCATCTTCTCCAAACTAATCTATCAAACAGGGGAGACTACGCCCACCATGCCCAAAATATAGCAAGCTTCGAGGTTTCCGGCGTCGGCGCACCGCTTCAAGAACCTGTGCGCGGATTCCGACCACTTGTTCGCTCGAACTGCAAGTGATTTCACCGACGCCATGTGAAGAACGAGCGGATTTAATCCCAATCTGTTCAGCCTCTTGCATCTATCAATCAATAGAAATCAGATTTTTATCATTTTTATCAAGGAAAACAGAGACAAAGGAGGGAGCGGAAGATTCAAGCAAAGGGAGAAAGGAAGACGGAAGGAATAGTACGTCACGAGCACGCTGATGAGATCGGAGGGAGAAGTGGCCGAGGCGATAAGCTTGCAGAGGATAGAGACGACCAGGTCGTCTGGGAGGCCATCGAAGAAGTCGGGGCTGTCCTCGGAGACAGCCTCGGTCGCCATCTTCCAGCCGAAGTCCTTTCTTCCAACCGCTGCTTCGCCGGGGGGGAGCCGCCGCCTCCTCTTCCTACTCATCCTCTCCTCCTCCTCCGACGACCTCCAATGCGCTTCCCACTGCGTCCTGGGGTAGCAGAGGCCTCTTCTCGTTCGCATGGCTCCCTACAATCCGGCAGCCTAGAGGGTGTGCGTTGCGGAAGTCTCAGGGGGGAAGACAGCTAGATAAGACTGCCGGCCACATATATAGTTGTAGCAGAGGAGCGAGAGAGAGAGAGAGCGGAGACGACATGTAGAAGATTTGGGATGAAATGACGGTTTTGCCATCGGGGCAGTGGTGGAACGGACCAGTAACGCACGGTCAGCGTGCGTTGACCGGTTGCTTCCCGTGGGAGCACGCTTAAAAAGGCCTAAAGCTAAAAAGCTACCTTGTAACTCGTGTTGCTTTTGATCCTCCCACTGTGGCCTCTCTCAATTTCTCTGCTTTTTCTTTTTCACTTATCCTAAAATTGTAGAGAGAAAGAGAGAGCAGTACCACTTTGAAAAAAGATATTGATGTTTTATTTTATGTTACTCAAATGCAGGTAAAATTTCAATTCAGAGTAAGAAGGAACACAAGAGTATGTGGATCAAGCAAATATGAAAACAAATCTTCAAGTATCTTAGGGGCACAAAGATGTGTCATATACCAATGTCTGGCTCTCATAAAATATCCTCCAAGTCAATTGTTTTATATATATATATATATATATATATATATATATATATATATATATATATATTTATTTATTTATTCAATGTCATCATATTGACTAGTAAGAAAGAAAGATGACAATATCGTTGAGAGTTGAAGAGCTCACTCGATATGTCATATTTATCACTTAATTTTTATACAAAAAAATAAAGAAAATTGCAAGAGTAACTCGCATGTGATCAACCTTGTCTTATTCATCCACGAGGAATATACGGTTCTTCCCTCATGATTTGAGAGGCAAACGAGTTCAACGTGAAATCCTTTTCAGCGAAGGTGGTAAAGGTCATTTGGATGATAACGTATGGAGAGAGAGAGAGAGAAAGAGAGAGAGGGTGTTGTTACACTTCTGGCTTTGGCAAAGTAACTGCAGCTGCATAAACAAGGGATTGGAAATGGCCATAAACAACCTCAGTCCCACTATGAGCGATCAAACTTCCAGACTCGGGCAATGTTATTACTGTTCGATCCAATATAGAAAGATGACGAGGAAGGATGGAAACATAAATGCATTTCTGCTTCGTGCATTAATATTTCGGATTCTTACTGTGCAGCTCAATTGAAGCCAATTCACAAAAAATAAAATAAGGGAAAAGCATTAGACTCACACCTGATTTTTCCTTTTGAATCATCTTTTTTTTGTTTTTTACCATGGCTAAAAATTTAAATTTGTAGATGATATATTATCCGATTTATATTCTTAATGGATTTCTTCTATAATTATATGATAACTTTTGATTATCAATCAAATACGATGAAGTTGATTCTATGTGACTCATTTTTCCAAGTGTTCTTGTAACCAAAAGAAAAAAAAAAAAAAAAAAGTTGGATTAGTCAAAGAAGAATTTCATTTGATGAAGGAAGAAAATTGTTACCCCTATCTTGGGTTCCATTTTGATCCAAGCAAATGTAGAAAAATATTCAAATACCATAATCTGCTTTGGTCCAAGGACAAAAAAAAAACACAAAACAAAACAAAACAAAACATATATTGTATATCGTTTTAATCCGAGGGAATAAAACATAAATATATTGTTTCATATTTTAATCCAAAGGTAAAAAACATCTATAGCACACTCGTGTTAAAAACTCAAAAGTTCATCTAGCAATAATGTCATTTGTTATATAGGTTATTAATAAATGCTCATATTAGATAAATTTATAAGTTTAAAACAAAAAAGTATACTTAAAAAAAATTTAATGATAAAATATAGAATATTAAAAAAATTAATGATAAAATATTCCATGTAATATATGCCTTATTAGTGCTTTTGTCATTTTGAGGATTCGAGGTGGAATCTCAATCTATCTTTTCTATATATGAGATGATCAAAGTCCATATGCCTAGTGCTGATTAGTTCAGGATAATAATTATATATCTGATTAAATAAGATAAAGTTATAAATCATATATAATAGCTAGATCTTATCCTGTGTTATGTATTTATATTATCGGGCATATTGTTTGAACTAATATAAACATGTAATGCACTGTCGTTAGGATCCACGACGTGACGATCAAAAGAAACAAAAAAAAGTTATCCTATTTGTGAGACGATTAATATTGCAACACATTAATATTGAGAGTATAATACTGTGATTACATTGGGAATGGGAGATACAAATAGAGAATTAAAAAAATTCACGTGTGAAATATATCAGAATATCTATTCTCAATAAATCATGAGATCAAATTTCTTGTAACTAAATTTCTTGGAATCAATTGTAATATCCAGTTGTTTCTATTATTCTTGTATAATATCCTTTCAAATAAAATTAAAGAAATTTTTCTTAAATTTTTAGAAACAAATCCTAATTTAAAACTTTCTCAACTAATTTGAACTTCTTGTAGGATAAATTATCACATCAATTTGGTGTGTGTTATTTGTTCACACCAATTATAGCTAATGTATTTTTACAAAGATTACATCCAAAATGGTAAAGTATTTATCTAATAGTGAGAAACATCATTATCCATAAATGTAAACTATTGCCGGTTAAAATACCCAAGCAACGTTTCTGTACGTACATACCAAACGTACGTCTCTAATCTTCGATAAGGCCCTGGTGACATGACATGATTTGCATGTGACTTCATCCTCCTACTCTTGATTTCAATGCACCTACCAATGCTTCGCTGATTCGGAGCATGGTGCGTGGGTAAGGTTCACAACTCTCGACTCAACCACCGATGCATTCCTTACAAGTCTTATTGCAAATTCACTCCATTGTAGGCCTCAGGGGTTGTCCGCGTCGATGTCTAATCCCACTCCTAAGTTGCTCCCTCCATCTTTCTCATTTTTCGATCGAATGTGAGACTACTTCTGAGTTTGCTACAACGGAGTAACGTTGTACGCGCCCCCGCCCCTCCTTTGGTGACACCATTGCTGTTGGCTGCTGTGTTGTGAAAGCTTCCTCTCCTCTCATTGCCGTGTGCTTCACAATCTACCACGATCTCTCGAGGGCTGAGTAAGGAGGCTTCAAGGAACTATGGATTAATACTGATTCACAGCAACTCTCCTGGATCTAATTCTCCGATCACTTCTCCTTGCCACTATTCAGAATATTTTATCTAACATTACCAATCTAGCTATCTTTGCTCTATGCCTCTCTCTCTCTCTCTCTCTCTCTCTCTATAAATAGGGATGCTCAATTTAGCTCGCTATAAAAAGATCTCACACTCGTGATCTAAATTCAACATGTCATACATATGAATGCTATGTGGCAGACGAGCTCTTTCTTTCCTTATTTGCCATCAAATTTCTTATATAAAATTAAAATTATAAGAATATTTAGTTTGACACTATTTACAAACATTAAAGATGCGGCTGATATGAATGGGGATGGTCCCAAGGAACAAAGCGAGGATTGCAATTGGAATAGATGTGTGTCATGGCAATTGTGGATAAGGATTAAGATGGTAGTTGGACAGCCACTCCTAATCTGCCATGTAGGCCCCATACTCCTCTAGCTTTGTCATGGGGCCCTCTTCACCACCGTAGCCACGTATTCATCTTCATCCTACCTAAACTGTACTCCACAACATTAGGCAATCGATTCGAGTGTTTTGGGGATCCAAAGATGTAATCGTATGATTTATTTCCTCGATCAATATAAACATTCTTAACATAATTGCTTGACTTAATGTCTAACAATCATGGACTGAGCTCCATCAATTGTTCGATATCCCCATAAACATATGGTAAAGCGTTTTGAGGGTAAATATAGGATTGATTAATGCCCCATGCAATGGTATTTAATGTATTTTTTTTTAGGAGAGAATGCTATCTCAATTAATTCATCTCAAACAAGAGGAAGAAAAAAAAAATGCATGCAATATAATATAATCTTTGTTATGACACAGGATTGATTCAGGGAGTTCGGATCATAAGCCCTATATCATTAGTTAGACATTTTTTTGTGTGGATGTTTTTACTTGCATGGTGAGATTATTTATCTTCTGTTTAATTCATTCCATTTTTTTTTTCTCTCTCCAATCCATCTAACTAAACCATCTCGATGGATATTTAACTATTTATGAGTACTAAAATGTGAGTAAATATATTAGTCAAACCTTTTTGCCACTGCATCAAGCTAGGGTTGACCATTTCTATAGCTATCTATAACACCTTTACAAATTGGAATGGAGCAGTTGGTTACTTCACCTTGAAGAATGGGAGCTTTCTGGCCTGATCCCATCTGCATGATAGGAAAGAACACCATAAACAAATATTATCACTTGTGCTTAGTTGAGTCAAAGGCATGCATGCACCGTTTCTCTATGTTTTATTCCTCCACTTGTCCCCGATTTCCCCTAGATTTTGTTCGTGCATTGTTCTCATCTTGATAGAGACAACCTGTTCTCATGTCTTGCCTTTAATTTCCTCGTTAGAAACAAGAAACCCAATCCCAGTGACACTCCCAACTCTCTACGCTATCCTCTTATTCTCATTCCATGTACATTGAGATGTATATATATATTCCTATCGCCCCCCCACTTGGAGATATTTCTTTGGGTTGTAGGAATTGGATACTCTTTTCTTTCTATTTGTAAATGGGGATTAGTGGGTTCTTGAGAACATAGATAGTGGAGAGGTTTTCACATCTGTTAGTACCGGATTGGCGATGCTTAATCCAAGGATAAGGGACACTCCATTTAAATGATTGGATAGCAAAACCATGTGTACACAAGTATTGGAATGAGTTCCTAGCTAGCATCTAGGATTAGGTGATTGATGTGGGAAGAGAACTAGGCTGAGATTAAAATAAGAAACAAGTGGATTTTATGTTGTGGTGGTGGTAAGATTATTCTTTGTGAACTAATGATCATATTGAGAGCCATAAAAATATTTTTGTTTATAAGAATAAAATTATTAATAATTTGATTACATCATATTGATTAACCATATTTATGTATATGAGATAAAGAGGGATAAAATAGAAGGATAGTCTTACGTTACTAATAATTAAAATAGTCGAGTTATATATACTATGTTTAAAAGCTTAAACTTTCGTTTGAACTAGTGTGACACTTAATATATATTAACCTTGACATATATTGACTCAAATTTATCATCATCTTAGATTTTAACAATATTAATCTTGGAAGTCCATTTTTAAGTCTAAAGTGGTGAAAATTTTTCTTTATTCCATGAACTTCTTTTGCTTGCCACAGGATCCTTGCTTTTGTTATATAATATAAGGCAATAAACATTAATCCAGCATTGACATGAACATTAGTGTAGATCACTTGTCAGATCCTTCACAAGTTGGAAGTAATTATGTATTAAGATGGTTGAAGTAATTATGTAATTATGGAAAGAATACTAAATCAAGTCACCAAAAGTGTAAACTTTGGGAAAAGGTATCTCTATTTAAAATATTTTTCATTTATAAAAATATTTAACATTAATTTATTATGATATATAATCAATCTGTGTGAAAAATCAAAGCTTATGGTCAGCATGAAAGAAGCCAAAGAATTATTGTGCTTATTTCTTTTATTTAGATAATAATAATTAATGTTTAAAATAGCAAATCTTGGGAAATTTTGCAATACACCATTATGTTTTAATGTTAATGATGTTTAAATTAGTTTATATTTAATTGACACATATAGAACATACGACATGCATACTAATTGGAACAATAAATTAAGACATAATATACGATCAACAAATCAAGATATTTACTAGTTAAATAAGTTGAGATTTTTAATTTATATAAAGTTATATATATATATTATAAAGATAGCTATACAATTATAAATCCATCAGATAGTTGATTTTTAAAATTATTTTATTGATATTTTTATTATGAAACCCGCCAAACATAAATTTTCTAAATCCTATTATCTGACATAGAAAAATCTTTTATCCAATATAAATCCGAAATAAAAGTTGAGGAATCCTATTAATATTCATGCATAATCAAGATTGCCAAAATGAGAAAAAAGAAAAAGAAACGGGATAAATAGCAATGAAACTGTCCAAATTAATAAGCGCAAAATAAGGTGTATGTTTATTTTAAATCGACAAGGGTTTTTAAGCTGAGAGGAGCAATTCAGAATCACAAACCATTCATTCTACGAGAAGTCTTTTCTTTTGTTTTCCATCACATTTTCCATTTTCCTTGTATTCCCAAAATGCTATGGATAGAATAAGCGAAAAAAATTCCTGTCCTATGCATCAGATCAACTAATAACGTGAACCGATCCATTTATACTGTCTTCGAAAGGAATTATAATATTTTCAGAACCTCAAAAAATATTATAATTAAAGAACAAAATAACTCATCATCCTTTGTGAGATTTTAAATAGGTGTTGTTATTTATCTTACTTTTATTTCACTTTTTCCCTTCCTATTCCATTGTCACATATTCCTAAGAATTGAATTGATGTTGAATATGATTTATATTAATTTGACTCATCATCAATATTAAAAATATTATTGTGAATACTATGAATATGAATATGCACAGCAGATGGATAGGATGAAAGGAGTAGCAAAATGGCAGCAATCATCACTTGTTCCATCATTCCTTTCATTCCTCCCTCCCTAATCGCACATCGTACCTACTAACCAAGATTCAATAGTTAAACACGTTCAAGAAGATTAACTCACTCACTCTCTCTCTCTCTCTCTCTCTTTTATGGATTTATGGATATGAATAGCAAATGGAGGCCGGGGATAGGGTGAGAGGACTAGGTATGTTGCTTAACGCATTTGGCCTGTTCGCAGTATGAAAGTGAGTGCATGCACGTGATCCGGTACTCCTCCCGTCTTTAATTCCAAGCCATCCTTCGTTCTCTTCTATAATCAATACGAGAATTATCTCTCAATTCCAATTATTTGAATGATTCAATATATATGGAAAAGACACATCGAAAATGATAGTTTTGATCGGTTCATGTGATCCAATATTGAAGAACATATATGAAGTAGGTGGGAAGTATCTATGAAAGCAAAGTATCTTGTAATACAAGACACAATAACCCTTTTCAGTGTGGATATATATTGTATAATGTATGATACAAGGAATCAAACCCACTAGTTAGCTTAAAGCCTCCATGGCTAAGTCTGCACGTTAGAAACAATCATGTCTATGTTCTGATAGGATTACAAGACCTACAGAAAACGAATGATGTTGGTGTGATAATATTAGTGTCCGCTGTAACCCATGCTATCGTTACTAACTTGTTCATCAACAACAATGACATTTAGTGGTAGCTGAAGTTGATGATGTATGAGGAGGATATATTATGGATTCAAAATAGGCATATATAAATACCTAATCATTTTCATCCATGCTTATCTTTTGAATTAACTAAGACCTCCTTTGATGTCATGTCGGCACTAAATAGGTTCACATAGAGGTACCACCTTCTAAAATGAAAATGTATGATAGTATCTTTAAAATATTAATATATTGAATGAGGCTTAGAACCATCGATCTTTGGTAAGTGTCATGAGCTAATTAACTTAAGGGTTTGAAAAATCCAAGTTCTTAATAGTAAAATGAAGATACACCTATTATCAACTATATTATACACCAAATTAATCACAAGTGTCATAAGCTAATTTAGCTTTGTTATAAAATAATAGTGTTGTCATAAGGGAAAATATTTTTATTTTGGACAAATGATATACAACGAACGTATTTATTTGGGTATAGTTCAGTGTGCATGTGGTTGATTTCAGTAGGTGTGAAGTGGATTGATATTTTGTGGATGATATCTTAATACTATTTCGTGTGGGGGTAAGTAGGGGACAAGTGGTGGAGAAGGAAGAGCATTGGTTTTGGAGTCCAGGATGAATACCGGGAGCTAATGTGAGACTAAATCCACAACCTTTCTTTTCTTTTTTACTTCTTTCCTTCCCTTCTTCTTTGAATGATAGAAACATGACACTGAAGTGAAGTGGATAAGAGCGAGGTTGGCATCACAGGTCTGGTGTGAAGTTTAGAGTAATATTTTTATAAGAGATTTTTAGAATTTTATTTTATAGGATAGAGTTTTAGATAGACTGATTAGCTAAGGTGGTAAAATTTAAATAAAATAAAATAGATTTGAGCAATTGTGATCTTAGGTAGATAAACCACACAAACTCTAGAGTATTTGCGTCTACCGGATCCAAATTCACAATCAGAGTTCAAGTTCAAGATATTATAAATATCTTGAAAGTCTTATAGGAGTTTCTTTTGCTTCCACCTTAGGTTCTACTAACTATTTTTACGATTTTAGATCTTAGTCTGATAGTATTTTTTTACTATTATTATTAGAGAAAAAATTACACTTGTATATGATCTTACTTTTTAAAGTCTCGTTCTTGAGTTTCATGCTTTCTGATGATGAAAATGATAAATGATCATGATAATGATTATGGATAATGATGTGAAGGTTTAGTCACTATCTTTAGTTGAGTTTGCCTTTGAGGCTTATACAGTTAAAAAGATATAGATCTAAGTTCAGATGCTTGGAGCATTATTGACTAAGTTCATCTAAAACCTTCCAAAGTTATCCATCCATCCATGTTGGTTCAAAACTCAAATGAAAATACCATAATCCAATTTTGCCAAAGATGAATCAACACATTCATTGGGAAACTAAAGTCTCAAATCCTATTCAAATTAAAGCTATTTCAAGACAAGGAAGGCAAAGATTAAGAATCATTTTAGCCATAAAAAATTAAAAGAGATTTTGTCACCTTCCGGATTTATAAAAGAATAATAAATCAGTAATTTATTATTCATAATTTACATAATAAATTTTCTCTTTTTTTTTTCCTTCGAATTTAAATCCTTATCTTTATAATAGTAAATATTATATTAATTAGAAAAAAAGCCACATCTTCTTGGTAGGATCATAAGTCTCTTTCACCCAAGCTTTAGATCTATTACAAAATAGTAGTAGATTACTCTGAAAATAAATATAAGATAAAAACATATTAGCAACTACACATACCGGTAGGAACCTCAAAATAATTATTAAAATAATATTTAATATTTATAAAATAAAAATAAAATATCAATAATTCAATAAGAAATGATAAATATCGATTCATCATAAAACTTATGCATTAGAAAAATAATGATAATTTCTTACATAATAAACAAAATCAAATATTAGCCACATGCAACACATACATAATAACAAAGGCGTATATCACCCGATGGTGTACTCTTCCAATAACAAATAGAGAGGCATATTCCATGGGATGAATTCCTCCTAATAACTGATGGAGATAATCCATATTGCACTCCCAATAGCGGATGGAGTGGTATCTCTCACGTACCCAAGTGGGGACATGTTCCTCCCAACAGCGGATGGAGGAATCATCTAACCATCACGTTTGACAGTCCGTTAATCCTTAAAGGGAATTGCCATACCTGCCCTCGACAAGGATACATAAACATTTATAATCATTCATTTACACTCATTAATTCACTCATGCATGCATCAATAAATCAATATAATTAAATATTATGAGAGACAATACTTGATGTAAATCTACTAGAATATGTTCATAGGTTACACTTCTAATGTAAACTACTAGCCTAGTCACCTCTACTACATGATAATAATCATATAAATATTATAAACTTAAGAAAAAAGAAAACTAATAATTATTTAAATGATATCTCCAAATAAATCCTTTAAATCCATTAAATTATAAAGGCATAAAACATCAATCTCTCAATAGTCCTTAGTCAACCAAAACTCTAATTGGAATATCTCAATTGATTTAAACCAAACTCAATTTGATTATGACTTAAATCCTTATAGAATCAATCTAGAATCACCCTAAACTAGTTTAATTTAGATTTGATTGATCTCGATTAAGTCAAGTAGGTTTGAACTAGTCAAGTTAGTTTAAAATCACCCTAAATTTATTTTAACCGATCAAACCTATCTGATTTAGTTAATTAACGAGCTCAAACCAATAAAGGAAAAAGAAATTAGACTATGTCGTATAATGCACGCCTAGACCGAACTAGCCCACTTGAGTCTTAGATGGGTCACATGCACTGCACATGCCTTTTCCAAGTAATAGGTTGAGTTGAGATACAACGGGCTAGATAGAGGAGCAACGATGTGTCTAATACCAATCGTATAGTTGGCCAGGCTTAACTTCATGGACTAGGCTAAATCTCACTTATAAGTTGAGCTAAGCCTTACTATTGAACTAAGCCATGCTTGGCTCGTGAGTTGGTCATGCCTAGACACAATGAGTTGAGGTCGTATCTGACAACATGGATTGGGTTGTACCTAGCCGCATGAGTTGGCTCATGCCTAACCACGTGGTTGGGTTGTACCTTATCACATGGGCTGAGTCATGCCTAGTTACATGGGCTAGGTTGTACTTGGCCACATGAGTTAGGTCGTACATGATCATATGAGCTGAGTCGATCCGATTTGATAGATCAACCTAACTCAAGCCGGACCCCAATTAGACTCCTCTTATCAAATTAAATTTTCATATTTAAAATTATTAAAAAATAACTCAAATCCATTAACTAAAAATTTAAATTCATAATCTTAAATTTAAAACTAATTACATTATAGAATTTTACACATAATTCTTAAAACATAGATATATCTAATTAAATAAATTAGAACTATTATGCTAATTCAAAAAATAAGAATTTTAATAATTAAATCAATATTAAACTTCATTTAAGCTTAAGAGATCAATATAAATCAAATAATCATTCTAACATCACAAATCAATTATTATTATTTACTAATCATGAAATTTCGAAATTAAAATATCATCATGCATTAAAAAATTATAAAAAATCTCAACATCAATATTTCGAAACATAAATCAAAGCTAATTAAAAAGAAAGGATCCTACCTCTCCTTGGCTATCCTTTCATCGATATCATCTCCTCGGGAAGTCCTCTCCTTAATCCTCCCATTGTTAGGCTCTTTGAGGAATGAGGGAGGAGTAGTCCCCTTTATATAAGAGAAGATGAAATCTTCTCCCCAAAAGGTAAGTAATAATTTAATTCTTATTTTTAATTTATTTTTATTTTTCTTTCACACACAAAGAGAGAAATATAATAGTTCACACACAAAAATAGAATGTAAACTATTTACTTCCTAAAAATCAAATCACTTATTAAGAAATAAATTAATAATGTAATTAATTAGTAGAATTCCTAACTTATTCACATGATTAATAAAATTAAATTTAATCATTTTCTTAACTATAGTACACAAATATAGAAGTTAATAATAAAGCAATACATTATCTATAGTAATTAATTTATGTTAAGAGAGAAATTATTGATGATTACATATTTAGCCGACTCCTTACCAAAGTGAGTAAAAACTCTATTTAGTGCAAAGGCTATACTAATTTGAGATAGGGATGAGTACACCATTGCAAGTGGGAGAAGTATAAATTAGTTGACTAGTGGTGATGATGTACTTGAGTCACTAACTTTAACTAAATTTTTTTTAACTCATATTAAAAACTTATTTATTTTAGTGGTGTGATTCTCACTTATGCTGCAAGAATTTAATTCTAGAAATATCCCTATTTCTTTTAATAGATGATAAATATTATTATTAATAATAATAATTTCATCCAAAAGGAGCCATGGTTGGTTAACCCTAATTCTTATAAGAGGCAACCATCTATGTCTAAGGCACAAAGGCTATTTTGATTCAAGATAAGACAAACCTTAATTCTTAGAAGAGACAACCAATCCATGAATTGGATATTAAGCTACTCTAATTCAAGAGAGGAAAGGCAAAAATGATAGTAGCCATTAACTTCTTTATAAGTGTAAGTGAGAGGAGCTCTTATCAATAGTCAACTAACATAATATTATTGTAGATAGAAGGATCAACTATCATTGTAGGGCATAAAACAATAACAAGAAGAAGACCGTAAAGTCCTAATATTTTGTAGAGAATGCAGTTAGCAATTGTCAACATTGACCAACCCTATGTTAGGATCGAGAGCACTAAGAGGGGGGGGGGGGTGAATTAGTGCAGCGGAAATCTTACAGCAATTTAAAAACGAAAGCTGCGTTCGTCCGATAAAAAACGGTTTTGATATAAAAGCAGAATCACAGTGCAGTTTGTGTCTAAGCGCAGTTTTGCGTCTAAGCGCAGTTTTGCGTCTAAGCGTAGTTTGCGTCTAAACACAGTTTGCGTCTAAGCGCAGTTTGCGTCTAAGCGCAGTTTGCGTCTAAACTCAATTTTACGTCCAAACGCAGTTTTACGTCTAAACGCAGTTTTACGTCTAAAAGCAGTTTTGCGTCTAAACGCAGTTTTACGTCTAAACGCAGTTTTACGTCTAAACGCAGTTTTGCGTCTAAACGCAGTTTTACGTCTAAACGTAATTTTAAGTCTAAATGTAGTTTTGCGTCTAAAAGCAGTTTTGAACCTGAAAAAGCGTTTTACGTAGAAAGCAATTTGCAGTTATAAATGGAATCCGAATGTAAGCGTAAACTGCAGTGTGAAGATCGTACGAAAACACGATTTACGTTTGAATGCAGATTCTGAAAGATCAGAGCTTAGAAACTCGTTCGTAAATGTGCAGAGGGCAGTAGCAATGTAGGAGGTTTGCAGTAATGGAAAAGTGCTCAAGGTAAAAGCAAACCAGAGATTTAGAGTGGTTCGGTCAGTCTTGACCTACTCCACTTTTGGCTTCCTCCTCCGACGAGGTCACCGACGTCAACTAGCTGCCTTCCTTCAATGGGCGAAGGCTAACTGCCCTTTTACAATTTCTCTCCTTTTGACAGGCTTAGGAGACAACCTTTACAGATCCTTTCTCTCCTCTCTTTACAACTCAAGACTTAAAGAACAGAAGGAGGAGAACTTTAGGACTTTACACAAATTTGAGCTCTTAGAATCACTGAAAAGATCAAGAATTCGGTGTGGATCTATGTGCTTTCAGTGTTGAATGGGTGGGGTATTTATAGGCCCCAACCCAATTCAAATTTGGAGCTCAAAACGATCAAATCCCGGAATTCCGGGATCAGGCGGTTGCACCTCTTGACTGGAGAGGTGGCACCGCCTGGCAGAGCTCGAAGACTGAGCTCAGGCGATTGCACCTCTCTGCCAGAGCTCGAAGACTGAGCTCGGTGGTTGCACCGCCTAGCAGAGCTCGAAGACTGAGCTCGGTGGTTGCATCACCTGGCAGAGCTCGAAACTGAGCTCAGGCTGATGCACCTCTCTGCTAGAGCTCGAAACTTGAGCTCTGGCGGTGCTACCTCTTGACAGAGGAGGTTGCACCGCCCAGTCTAGCTCGAAGACTGAGCCCTGGGCGGTTGCACCTCTTGGCTGGGGCGGTTGCACCGCCCAGTCTCGCTGGGAGACATAGCCTAGGCGGTTGCACCTCTTGGCTGGGGCGGTTGCATCGCCCAGTCTCGCTGGGAGACATATCCTGGGCGGTTGCACCTCTTGGCTGGGGCGGTTGCACCGCCCAGTCTTCGCTGGAAGACATAGCCTGGGCGGTGCTACCTCCAACCCTGGCGGTGGCACCTCTTTCACTATTCCAGCTCACTTGGTTTGGCTCCAAACTTGGTCCAAACCAGTCCGAACTTGGGCCTAATTGGCCCCTACTTGGGTTATAGGATTAACACCTAATCCTAACCCTAATTAACGTGCTAACTATGAATTTAAAGACATTTTCTAAGCTATTACAAAGTCCGCAAGTCAAGACTTCTTCTGGCGAGCTTCCGGCAAACTTCCGGCGGTCTTCCGATGAATTCTCGGAAACCATTCTGCGGACTCCCGGCAAGCTCCTAGACTTCACGATTTGATCTTAGCGAGTTTCAACGAGCTTCGTCGGCAAGCTCCGATCTTTCTCGGCGAGCTCCGCGAACTTCCAACGAACCTTCCGGCGAGCTTCCGAAAAAGCCTTCGGCAAGCTCCCAACTCATTCTCGGCTAGTTCCGGTAGCATTCCCGACGAACCTTCGGACTTCTGTCGAACTCTCGAACTCGCAACAAATCCTTCGCGCTTGACTCCGACACTTTGTTTCGCTTTATGTCTTCATCGTTATCATAGTTAATCCTGCACACTAAAACAAAACTTCGATCGAGACAATTAATCCTAAGCAATTAAACAAGTTGTCCGACATGTCATTGGTCCCTCGACGCTTCGTCCGATTCTTCGGCGCATCGTCCTCTTCTGCAGCCTATTGCCCAATCGGCCAGTTGAGTCCGCAACTCCGATATCCTTGGCACAATACCCGCTCTTCTTGGCCCGATGCCCGAGTCCACGGCCCGAAGCCTTCTGTCGATACGTCGACCGATCCACCGGCCCGACGTCCAATCTTCTGACATGTTCCTTCGGCACAACATGATTTTCCTGCTTTAATTGTCTCATCCTGATCGAAGCATCCTGCGTCACTCAAAACGCAGATTAAATCATAAACATATATCAAGTAGTTTCATCATCAAAATACGAGATTCAACACCCTAATCCACTTAGAATAAAGAAATAATATAGAGGTTCTTCATGATAAGATGTTGGTTTATATTATCTTTGGATTTAATGTCACAAGTATAAGAAAAAAAGGAACAAATCTATAGTTGGAGGTGGGTAACTTATATCTAGCTAAAATAATAAAGTCAAAGATTAAAACCAATTGTAATAATGACACTAAGATATAACATTGTGAAACCCTCAATTGATTGAGAAAAATATCCTCGAGTAAAAGATAGAAATACAAATTTCTCTCTAATATAAGAATAAACAAGATACATTCTCTCTCTCTTTCTCTCTACACTCCACTGACACTAGATAATCCTTCACTTTATATCTTGATGTCTTATATAGGCACCAGAGAAAGATGAATAAATCTCATCCAAGTCACTTTCCACCTCATCTCATGTGCGGGAGGTTGCAACCTCCCTCATATGCAGTGCAACCACCTAATCATATGGAAGGTGGTTGCAATTGCCTTTCCATTTATCTATTGTTTTTCATTTTATCTCTTCACAATCTTTCACTTAAAATAAAAATAAAATCCTTCATCTTAGTTTCTCAAAGTCTTGTTGCTTATGTCTCAACTACGTCATAAGAGGATATGCACCGCATGAACTTATTTTGAAAAATTAAAAACCGATCTCGAAAAAGTCCAATATAATATCCTACAAATTGAATCCCAATTTGATGCAAATGGCCCTTCTACCTTTGACATTACAACCCTTACTATCTATTATAATTATAAAATAATCTTAATTAAGAAAATTAACCTCAAATGATGGGAAAAAGTAAATATAAATAGCTTAATGATGGAGACTGTAATGTTAATTATTTGCATACGTTGGTGGCTATAATAAGGAAAAGAAACTTTGTAAGAGGAATTTATATGAATAACAATGGCACATTAATACAAGATACTAAAGGAATTATGTGTTGAATCTCAGATTTTGATGATGAAACTAATTGATTGTGTTTAGATGTTTAACTGCATTTTGAGTGATGCAGGTCTACTCGATCAGGATTAGACAGTTAACGCAAGAGGAATTGACGTTGCGCCGGAAGAGATCACGTTAGGATATTGGATGGCAGAAGGCTTCGGACGTCGGGCATCGGGCCAAGAGCGGAATTGCACCAAGGATATCGGGGTTGCGGAGGTCAACCGCCGATTGGGCAACAAGCCGCAAGAGAGGACGATGCGCTGAAGAATCGGACGAAGCGCCAACCAATGACATGCCGGGCAACGTAATGTCGATTCGCGTTGTAATAACTATCTAGATCGGAGTAGAGTTTTGGCTTGCTGTGCAGGATTAACTACGATAACGATGAAGACATAAAGCGAAACAAAGTGCGAAGTCAAGCACGAAGGATTCATTGGGAGTTCAAGAGTTCGACGGAAGTCCGAAGGTTCGTCGGGAATGCTGCCGGAACTAGCCGAGAATGAGTAGGGAGCTTGCCGAAGGGATTTTCGGAAGCTCGCCGGAAGGTTCGTTGGAAGTTCACGGAGCTCGCCGAGAAAGATCAGAGCTCGCCGAAGAAGCTCGTTGGAACTCGCCAAGATCAAATCGTGAAGTCTAGGAGCTTTCCGGGAGTTCGCAGAATGGTTTCCGAGAGTTTATCGGAAGACCGTCGGAAGTTCGTCGGAAGCTCGCCGGAAGAAGTCTTGACTTACGAACTTTGTAATAGCTTATAAAATGTCTTTAAATTCGTAGTTAGCATGTTAATTATGGTTAGGATTAGGTATTAATCCTATAACCTAAGTAGGGGCCAATTGGGCCCGAGTTCGGATTAGTTTGGGTCAAGATTGAAGCCAAACTAAGTAGGCTGAAAACACTGTAGACGGGCTGAAAACACTATAGGCGGTGGCACCGCCTGGGCTGGGCGGTGGCACCGCCCAGTGCCCGAGAGCTAGGTGGTAGCACCGCTTGGGCTGGGCGGTGGCACCGCCCAGCACTGTCAGCTTTTGACAAGTGACAGGCGGTGGCACCGCCACTGACAGGCGGTGGCACCGCCAGCATCGGGAACCCAACGAGAATTCAAATTTTGGAGCCCAAATTTGAATTCTCTTGGGGCCTATAAATACCCCTCTATTCTCAGCTGAGAACACAACTTTTTGAGCAGCAAGTGTTTGAGAGAAAGGCCCTAGAAAAGTCTTAGATAGTCTTGTTTTCAATTTGCTAGTGTTCACCTCCTTCTTTCTTGCTAAAAATTTGTAAGAGAGTGAACCGCTTGTAAAGAGTTGTAAGAGGGGTATTTACCCTTCCATTTCAAGAGACTTGCTAGTGGAAGGTGGGAGCCTCATCGAAGAGGGGCCTCGCAAGTGGAGTAGGTCATTTGACCGAACCACTCTAAAATCGGCATGATCCTTGGTTTGCATTTCATTATTGCTATTTACATTATTGTAAACCTTCTTATATGCTTTAGTTCCTTATTACTTTTGCTGCGCATATTTAAGAATACGCTTTCAAGATTAAGCTTTTCAAGTTCCGTTCTTATCGTACGAAAGATTTTCTAAAACCGAAGTTTTAATCCGCTGCACTAATTCACCCCCCCCCCTCTTAGTGCTGCTCCGATCCTAACAATTGGTATCAGAGCCACATTTTTCTACTTTGGTTTAACACCCAAATAGAAATGGCTCTTTATGGCTTTGAAGAGGGCTTATCGGTTGTTTGTCCACCGTTGTTTAACGGATCGGACTACACTTGTTGGAAAACTCGAATGAGAGTTTTCTTACTTTCTTTGGATTTAAATTTATGGCACATAGTCGAAAATGGATATGAAATGTCTTCTCTCCCAATGAACCATTGGAATGATTTGGAGAAGAAGATGTTTTCTTTAAACGCAAAGGCTATGAATGCCTTATTTTGCGCTTTAGACAAAAATGAGTTCAATCGGATTTCTACGTGCGAAACGGCTTTTGATATTTGGCGAATACTTGAAATCACACACAAGGGAACTAGTAGAGTCAAAGACTCGAAAGTTAACATTTTAATGCATGATTTCGAGCTTTTTCAAATGAAGCCGAGCGAAACCATTGGTGACATGTACACCCGTTTTACGGATGTCGTCAATGGTTTACAAACTCTTGGCAAATGTTTCTCGAATTTTGAACTTGTTAGTAAAGTTTTACGATCACTTTCTAAAGTTTGGGAATCAAAAGTTACGGCAATACAAGAAACAAAAGATTTAAATATTTTTCCACTTGAAGAACTTATCGGCTCATTGATGACATATGAAATGGTGCGCAATGCACATGATGAACACAACGAACACTTGAACCACCTTCCAAAGAATAGGAAGGATTTGGAACTCCGGACAAATGAATACCACTTGACCGATGACTCAAGTGATGAGGACAATGATGAACTTGAACTTCGAACACTAACTCTTAATAAGTTCATTAAACAAAAATCTAAAATGAACAATGAACTTGAACGGAGGAAAAGGCCAAAGAAAAGGAAGGCACCCAAGGATGAATCAAGAACTTCCAAAGGTGAAACGGCGAATTGGGCTTTGACGGGCTTCGACTACAAGGTAAGTAACTCAACTCTCTTGAATTATTTTGAAATTACTTGAAGTTTTTCATGAGTTCTTAATTTAGATAGTAGGAATAGGAAATAAAAAAATTATTTTTCAAAAATTATATCATGTTTATCTTTTTTTAGCATCTTTGAAAAAAAAAAAATTAAAAATTTGATCAATGAAAAGTATATTGCTAAGGTTTCATGCATGTTATGTTTTGAAATGTTGAATGATGTATGCAACATTATGGATTATAGTTATATGATATGTGATAATGCTTAGGATTAATCCATGCATGTGTATTTTGATATCATGATGTTTTATTTTTGATGTGTTTGGTCTTGACGACTTTATGACGAAACTTATGTTTTGATTTTAAATGATGATACAATGTTTTCACAAAAAGACTTGAACACTCTCACATGAAATCAATTGTATGAAATGGAAATAAATTTTCTATTCTATTGAGATTAATGAATTTATTTTACCAATCTTATGAATCTCATGAAAATAAACATGATGAATATTTTATAAATGAGTTGTCTTATAAGATTTTGCCTTTACATCTTGAACTTTAATGCTTATATTGATTTGGCATATAAAGACTAAGGCATGCTCATAAGAAGCAAATCATATGAATAGAAATTTATAAAAATGAAATGTAATCCTCTATCTTATTGATTTCTACCTAAGAGACCAATAAAACTATCTATGCCATTTTGAATCTCTTGAAAGAAATGTTGAGATTTTGATGATTTGGATGATTTGAATTTGAATGAGTTTTATTCAAAATCATGATCTTGATTCCGTGATATTTACAAATTAAGATTTATTATGAATCAAGATTTTTTCATTATTCGATCTCCTAAGATTTTCTTTTGATTATTTATGAGTAGGTTTTTCAAAAAAAAAAAATCCTATCTTTTGGTATTCATATGTTCTAATCTTTCATGATATGATTTCTATACAATTCCTTGTATTCATGAAATGTTTATCGCATCACCCAATTACTTTCTTCTTGATATTCCTTATGTGGTGATTAAAATTATGCATGAAATACTCTTGATATTATTTTGATATATACAAATGAAAAGTTATAATCATGAATGATCGGATGAAATTTGACAAGTTAATATCTTCATGATTTGAAAAGTTTATAATTTGAAATTATGCATGCAATTGCTTTGTATTGTGATGATATATGCATCATGAATATTTTATTATCATACATGAAAATAGTGATAAACATTTTGAAAATAAATGTTTGTATCATGTTAGATGATTTTACATTTTGTGCATGATGAGTTATAGTGATGATTGAAACAATGATTGAAATGCTTGGAAATTTCAATGTTTGAGTATCATGTATGATATGCTTATTAATGATGATTGATTTATTTTTCGGTATCGTGCATGAAAAATAAGGTTATTGAAATTGTGTATGTTTTGAATATATATAATGATGCACAAATAAGAATGATACTTACCTTTGTCATAATATGAAAATTGATATAAGGATCTTCCCTTCTTTTTGACAATGACAAAGGGGGAGCAAGAATTTCTAGCGTGGACATCATGAAAAGAGGCAAACTAACTAGCTTGCACAATTCAAGATGAAAGCAAAAATTGCATTTCTCAAAAGAGAAGATGCAAATGTAACATTTGCCAAATTGTTTGCTTGCCTCATGTAAAACATTATCTCTTGCTAGTTTGGCATTTTTGCTAGCTTGTATGTTGCAAAACTTGATCACTTTTTCAAACATTTTGCTAACTTACACTTTGCAAAGAAAGCAAAAATGACACTTATAGAAGAAAGAGCTTGTTATTTTGAACATCACAAGCTTGCCTATCTTAAGAAACAAAAATTGCAAAAGTACTATCTTGCCCATCTCAAGAAACAAAACTTGCAACTTGCACATTGCAATAGGAAGCAAGAATTATGAGCTTACACAAGAAAGCTATCTTACATTTGCTTTCGAAATTTTTGCTAGCTTGTATATTGTGAAACGTGCATATCATGAAAATTGCTAGCTTGTAGTCTAAAGAGAAGCAATTAGTTGTTATCTCAAGAAAAGCAAACATGCTAAACTTACACATCTTTAATTGCTAGATTGCATGATGATAAAATTTGATACTATGTGTTTCATGCAATGTATGGAACTTTTTAGTTCTAAACACATAAGAGTAGGTACTTCTCCTTTTTGTTGATGACATAGGGGGAGAAGTATATTGATGACTTCATGCATTGAATTGAATATTTTATATATATTTGCATGATGGTTTAAATGTTTTTCATAACATATGATGAATGTTACTTGGATTTGGGATAATCCAAGTGTTCTATCAATGGCATATTGATATGGGGAGTTTGGTTAAACTCCGGGGAGTTAAGGTTAACTCCGTTAGTCATCAATTAGTTGTCATCATCAAAAAGGGGGAGATTGTTGAATCTCGTATTTTGATGATGAAACTAATTGATTGTGTTTAGATGTTTAACTGCATTTTGAGTGATGCAGGTCTACTCGATCAGGATTAGACAGTTAACGCAAGAGGAATTGACGTTGCGCCGGAAGAGATCACGTTAGGATATTGGATGGTAGAAGGCTTCGGACGTCGGGTATCGGGCCAAGAGCGGAATTGCACCAAGGATATCGGGGTTGCGGAGGTCAACCGCCGATTGGGCAACAAGCCGCAAGAGAGGACGATGCGCTGAAGAATCGGACGAAGCGCCAACCAATGACATGCCGGGCAACGTACTGTCGATTCGCGTTGTAATAACTATCTAGATCGGAGTAGAGTTTTGGCTTGCTGTGCAGGATTAACTACGATAACGATGAAGACATAAAGCGAAACAAAGTGCGGAGTCAAGCACGAAGGATTCATTGGGAGTTCAAGAGTTCGACGGAAGTCCGAAGGTTCGTCGGGAATGCTGCCGGAACTAGCCGAGAATGAGTAGGGAGCTTGCTGAAGGGATTTTCGGAAGCTCGCCGGAAGGTTCGTTGGAAGTTCGCGGAGCTCGCCGAGAAAGATCGGAGCTCGCCGAAGAAGCTCGTTGGAACTCGCCAAGATCAAATCGTGAAGTCTAGGAGCTTTCCGGGAGTCCGCAGAATGGTTTCCGAGAGTTTATCGGAAGACCGTCGGAAGTTCGTCGGAAGCTCGCCGGAAGAAGTCTTGACTTACGAACTTTGTAATAGCTTAGAAAATGTCTTTAAATTCATAGTTAGCATGTTAATTAGGGTTAGGATTAGGTATTAATCCTATAACCTAAGTAGGGGCCAATTGGGCCCGAGTTCGGATTAGTTTGGGCCAAGATTGAAGCAAAACTAAGTAGGCTGAAAACACTGTAGACGGGCTGAAAACACTATAGGCGGTGGCACCGCCCAGTGCCCGAGAGCTGGGTGGTAGCACCGCTTGGGCTGGGCGGTGGCACCGCCCAGCACTGTCAGCTTTTGACAAGTGACAGGCGGTGGCACCGCCACTAACAGGCGGTGGCACCGCCAGCATTGGGAACCCAACGAGAATTCAAATTTTGGAGCCCAAATTTGAATTCTCTTGGGGCCTATAAATACCCCTCTATTCTCAGCTGAGAACACAACTTTTTGAGCAGCAAGTGTTTGAGAGAAAGGCCCTAGAAAAGTCTTAGATAGTCTTGTTTTCAATTTGCTAGTGTTCACCTCCTTCTTTCTTGCTAAAAATTTGTAAGAGAGTGAACCGCTTGTAAAGAGTTGTAAGAGGGGTATTTACCCTTCCATTTCAAGAGACTTGCTAGTGGAAGGTGGGAGCCTCATCGAAGAGGGGCCTCGCAAGTGGAGTAGGTCATTTGACCGAACCACTCTAAAATCGACATGATCCTTGGTTTGCATTTCATTATTGCTATTTACATTATTGTAAACCTTCTTATATGCTTTAGTTCCTTATTACTTTTGCTGCACATATTTAAGAATACGCTTTCAAGATTAAGCTTTTCAAGTTCCGTTCTTATCGTACGAAAGATTTTCTAAAACCGAAGTTTTAATCTGCTGTACTAATTCACCCCCCCCTCTTAGTGCTGCTCCGATCCTAACATTATGAACTTGTTCTATGATCACTATACCACTCTTTGGGGTCAACTAGAGTTCTTTTTCTAATCTAAATAATTCAATCTCTCTTTCCAGACTATCACCTTAAACCTCTAATATCTTTATAAAAGACTTTACTGTAAATGAGAATCCTTGGGCATGGGTAAAAGCCTTGGTCTTAGATCAATTTACAGGAGAATTCTATAAGACCTATTGGCCTTCACTCTCTCTTACTTCTTAACTGTCTTTCAGCATTTTCATGAACATGCACACTTACCTCCTAATTGGAACAAGACTTTTTTAACTTTCATACCTAAAGTTAAAAATCATATTAATATTTCTTAATTCTCCTATAGCTTTGTCAAATATCAAATATCAAAATTTTTCTAAAGTATTATTTTTTCTAAAGTATTGACTAATAGACTCCAGCCTTAACTGATTTTATCAATGAAGAACAGCCTGTTTTTATTATTGGTTATAGTATACCTAATAATATTCTAATAGCACTACTCATATCATATATTCTAAAAAAACCTTCTAGTCTTGATTACACTAGACCTTAAAATAGCTTTTGACAAACTATCTTGGGATGCTATCTTCTAGGTTCTCTCCTTTATTAATATTTCTTTTAAATTTATTTATTAGATTGTTAAGATTGTAAAAACACTAAGAGGGAGGGTGAATTAGTACTATCGAAAAGTTGAGTGGATTTTAAAAATTTTATTCGGAAACCTGTATTGAAAATATGTTTAACTTGAAATGCGAGTAAAAGTAGTGAGCAACTAAATCAGTAAGCAATAAGAATGAAAAGTACAAAAGAAATATACATCAGATTTATAGTAGTTCGATCGTCGCAACCTACATCCACTTCCGATTCCTTCTCCATCGAGGTCATCGACTTTCACTAATAATCTTTTTTTAATGGACGAAGATCAACTACCCTTGTTATACCTCTTTTCTCTTTTTCACATGTTTAAGAGAAAACTTTTACAACTCGTTTTATAAGTAATCCTCACAATTCCCTTAGAAAGACTTAGAAGATTAAGAAGGAAGGAACTCACTAACTTTCAATAGAGTTTACATCCTTATAATCATAAGTTTTTCATACTTTTTTCTTAGTATCTTAAGCAAGAATGAGTGGGATATTTATAGATGCTAAATTATTTAAAAAATAGAGCCAAAAAATTTCATCCCTAGGTTTTCGGGATACTAGTGGTACTACCACTAGTGTTGGAAAGTACTACCGCTTGCAGAATTGAGCACTAATGGTACCATCACCTAACACAATCTTAAAGACTATGTTCTAGTGGTATTATCATCAATTTGGGTAGTACCACCATTAGTCTGGGTGGGACCACCGTTGGACACTAGCAATACCATCGTCGGGTCTTCCGAAAACGTACACTTCAAATGTTCTAGCTTATCGATAGTTCCACCGCCTAGTTTAGTGGAGCCACTGTCTGACCCAACTATAGGGCACTAAATGACCTTCTAATATGTTTAATTCAGTCTTGATTCAAGCCCAATGGACTCTTAATTGAGTTGGTATGATTATACCTAAAACTAACTCAATAAAAATCTAAACTACGACGAGCAAGACATTATCGATTAGAAAATAAGAATCCTATATTGTCCGGCATATTATTGGTTCAGCCAAACTCCTGGCATATCATGCTTTCCTTTGACGTATTGTCCGATCCATCGGTATGTTAACTTTCGTAACATCCGATCTTGGCGCAATACCCGATCCTTCTAGCCTGATGCCCGATCTCTGATTTCAATTTAACGTTTGATTCTCCTATTTCAATTGATTTACCTTTTTAATGATCGAAGTTAGTCCGCATCATTTTTCTCAAACATTGACTAGATCATAAACTCATCAATTGATTTCATCATCAAATATGAGATTAACAATTGATTTCATCATCAAATATGAGATTAACATATATAAAAGCTTGTGTTTGTTCTTCTAATTTTTTTACTTAATAAATGATGAAATATTACCCTCCTTTTCCGATGAAGGGTCAAACAGGGTGACCTCCTTTTACTTTGCCTATACATCTTGGTTTCACAAGTCTTAACCCAGCTTCTTAATCATGCGGCCACATCGGGTAAACATACTCCTTTAGGTTTTGGACCTCACTATAAAGTTAGTCATCTAATGTTTGCAGATGAGATACTGCTTTATTTTAGGGCTAATACAAAATCCTACCATATCATTAAGAAATTTTTTGAAATATATGAACATTTAACTAATCAAAGTGTAAGTGCTTATAAATTTGAAATATTTTCTTTGTCGAAACATACTCGTAGATCCATCAAATATAATATTTGCTCCATGTTAGGCTTTAAAGAAAGCTGTTTCCGTTCCAATATCTTGGAGCCAAAATAGCACCTTGGCAAGTCTCTCCTTCTGCCCATGAAGACATTCTAAAAAAAAAATAAAACAAAACTTACCACTTGGAAGTGTAATCACTTATCCGAAGCAGGTAGAATAGTTATCATTAACTTAGGTCTAAATTCTATCCCTTTAGACACTTTAAATCACTTGGTTCCAAATTAGAATATTACATAATATTAAAATTAAAAATATAACAAAAATCAAAACTCTAAAACCAATAAGGGTCTTCATTAATTAAATGGGACATTATCATTTCCTCTAAAGAAAATGGCTGTCTTGATCTGATAATTTTAAAATTTATCTTACAAGCACCTCGTATTAGTAAATACTTAACTAACATAATCTATCTTTGAAATTCTGTTATTTATGCTAAGTATAATTAGGTACACCCTTGAAACATCTATAAATAAAACAATGTAAGCTGGAGTTAGTATCTATTTACCCAAGCCTTATCTGACCTTAAAGAAGGTTTTTTATTTTTATTTTTATTTTTATTTTAACAAATTGGTAATGGTCAGCATACTAATTTCATTACTGATCATTAGAGTTTTAACTTGTCACCGAATAGAATACCTACATATATAAATATTGATTTATTGCTTATAGGGCTGAAGGTTGATGTGCTAATCTAATCTGGTAGCTGGAATACCCGGTTGCTATTGAGGCAATGATAAATGGAGCTTATCATCTTCTTATTCATTCTAGAGTAGAACTTAGTTGGTACGGTTGACACAATCGTTGGCAGATTCTTGCTATCCCATAGATCCAAGCTTTCCTTTGGAAATTGCTACATAAAACACTTATCTACCGCTGATAGACTTCTTCAATTTTATTTTAATGTTAACCATTTATGTCCTCTATGCTTGGAACATGTTGAAACAATTGACCATCTTTTCTTTACTTTTTCTTTCTCATCGCAACTATAGAATCTTTGGGGAACAAAGCTTATCATTGCTTTTGAACACCGAGTATTATGGATTCTAAGGGATTGGTTAAAGGAAGGTAATAACTGTGGAATGGGAAACATGGTAGGGGTTGCTACAGCAAACTAGCTTGGTTCATCTGGAAAATGAGAAATGAAGCTATTTTCAATAAGAGGATGCCTTCCATTCATTAGGCTTGGCAATAGGTTTTAGCCTATACTGGCTACTATGTTATATCACTATTATCTAAAGGAAATAAGTTGATCAATAAAATTAGACTCAATTGGAAGAAAACCCACCTGCCTAGCAGGTTTAAGTTGAATTCTGATTGTTCCTCTCTTCTGCAAGAAGGTGGTATCGACTTCATCATTGAGGATCAAAAAGGAACCTGTAAGGCTATTGGACTACAATATAAAGGAGGAATGCCCTTCAATACGAAGCCCTGGCCGTCAAAATAGGATTACAATATGCTATTGACCAGCACTACACAAGTTCTTCTAGAGATGGATTCTGCAACAATTGTTAAGCTACTCACATCATAAGGAGCCCCATGGTGTATCTCACATACAATTTAAGACATTATGGAGTTGCTATCAAAGCTATTATTCTACAAAATTGTCCATTGCTATAGGGAGTGCAACCAACAGCCAACTGGGCCGCCAACATAGCAAGAATCAATAGAATTTTGGAAACCTCTTTCCCCAATTCATTTTGTACTCTCTTGTATAATAACTTATATTATTATTCTGTGAAACTCTAACAATCTAATATAATTTTATTTTTTGAAAAAAAAACTTATCAATGTTAATTTACTTTGTCATAACATCTGCTAGATAGTCCATTTTCGATCTTTTGCATATCCATAGTATTTATCACACCCCCAAATTAACACATTCAAGACATATGGCCCTATTTAAAATCAAGGATATTTTAATCCAATCCTTGATCCAAACTAATATTTAGGATACAGAAAAGCATTCAAATATTATTCACATCTATAAAACTTGTGTAGTTTAAAATCATACATCAGATCACTCGATAATTTAGGAAACGTGAATTAGTGCTTTCAAAAATTTACGACGATTTGGAAAACTTCCGTTTGATAAAACCCGTATCGGAAATGAGTTTAACTTGAATCGTTCATAAGAGAAGTGAAGTAAAGCATAAAGTAAATACAAATTGATTTATAGTGGTTCGATCATCCCAACCTATGTCTACTCTTGATTCCTTTTTCGTCGAGGCGACCGGCTTTCACTAACGATCTTCTTTCAATGGATGAAGATCAACTATCATTTTTACAATTCTTCTCCTTTTCATACGCTCAGGAGAGAATCTTCACACATCTCTTTTACAATAGACCTCACTCATTCCTCAGAAAACTTCTAACTCTAGGAGAAAGAGACTCACTAACTTAAGAGAGATTATAACTCTTTTTTTCTAAAGTATTCTTTCCCCTTTCTACTCATTTTCTTGCTTACACAAGTAGGAATAACTGGGGTATTTATAGACCCCAAATGACTTCAAAAATGAAGCAAAAAAAGATCTAATCCTGGGTTTTCAAGGTATTGGCAGTACCATCACCTGTATTGAGTGGTACTATTACTTGCAGCACTACCACCGGTGGTACCACTACCTGATAGTTTGGGAGATTATGTTTAGGTGGTACCATTGCCAGTCTAGGTGGTACCACCGCTTGACACTAGTGGTGCCACCATTGGGTCTTTCGGAATCGTACACTTTGTATGCTCTAGCTCATAGGCGGTTCCACTACCTAGTTTGGCGGTGCCACCACTTGATCCAATTTTGAGTCACTGAATGAGCCTCCCAATGAGCCCAAATCAACCCAACTTAGGCCCAATGGGCCCCTAATCGAGTTAACATGGTTATACCCGAAATCAATTCAATTATAATCTAAACTACTTCGATTAAGATATGACAAATTATAAGATAAGAATACTATATTGTCTAGCATGTTATTGGTTCATCCGATGCTTCATCTGAACCTTCAACGTATCATCCTTTTTTTGGCATATTACCCAATAGGCATGTTGACCTCTCGCAACATCTGATCTCCTTGGTGGAATATCCGATCATTCTGGCCTAATGCCCGAACTCATGGTACGAAGTCCTTTTATCGGTACGTCGATCGATCCTATGGTCTAACATCCAATCTTCTGATATGATCCATTCCGACCCAACGTCTGATTCTCCTACTTTAATTGATTTATATTTTCATAATCAAAGTTAGTCCTGTATTACTCAAATGTTAATTAGATCATAAATTCATCAATTAATTTCATTATTAAAATATAAGATTCAACAATATTCCCCTTTTTGATAATGACAAGCAATTGATGATGGAGTTAAACTAACCTCCCTTATCTCTATGCCATATTGAAAGAAACTTTGAATTTAGAAAATCATGAGTATTTCATCATTGGATGCATCATTATCATAAGTTGAAGTATTACATACATAATACTAAATCATCATGCATATTTTTAAAATAAAAAAATTATTATTACTTTGGGCATAACTATTAGGATCGTGAATGATACTAGGGAGGGGGGGGGGTCGAAATTTTCGGCTTGATAAAAGCGTATAAGAAAAGATATTGAAAGTGTGCTTGACTTAGAATAAGAGTAATAAGAAATTAAAGTAGAAAACAATAGTAATGAAGAGCAACAAGAAAGTGTACACCAATTTTATAGTGATTCGGTCGTTGTGACCTATATCCACTCCCGATTCTTCCTCCTTTGAGGCCATAACATCTACTATCGGTCTTTTTTCAATAGGCGAAGACCAACCACCCTCTTACAATACTTTCTCTCTTTTACGAGACAACCGTTTATAAGCCTCACATTTCTCTTAGATTGACCATAAAGCTAAAGAAGGTGGACACTTAGTACTTTTTCAATACTTTTACAACCAAAATCTCAAGACATTTGTTCACACTTTTCATTGCTCTTTCATGCTGGAAAGAGTGGGGTATTTATAGGCTCTAATGGCTTAAAAAATGAAGCCAAAAATTATATCATCCCGGGTTTTCGGGGTACTGGCAATACCCCTATTAGTACTGGGCAGTGCCACCACCTGCAGACTAACACTAGGTGGTACCACCATCTAGTCTAGGTGGTATGACTACTTGATAGAGCCTCGAAGACAGGGCTCTAGCGGTACTATCACTTGACAAGGTGATATTGTTGAATCTCGGATTTTGATAATGAAACTAATTGATTGTGTTTATATGTTTAACTGCATTTTGAGTGATGCAGGTCTACTCGATCAGGATTAGACAGTTAACATAGGAGGAATTGACGTTGCGCCGGAGGAGATCACGTTAGGATATTGGATGGCAGAAGGCTTTGGACGTCGGGCATCGAGCCAAGAGCGGAATTGCGCCAAGGATATCGGGGTTGCGGAGGTCAACCGCCGATTAGGCAACAAGCCACAAGAGAGGACGATGCGCTGAAGAATTGGACGAAGCGCCAACCAATGATGTGCCGGGCAACAGAATGTCAATTCGCATTGTAATAATTGTCTAGATCGGAGTAGAGTTTTGGCTTGTGTGTGCAGGATTAACTACGATAACGACGAAGACATAAAGCGAAACAAAGTGTCAGAGTCAAGCGCGAAGGATTTGTTGTGAGTTCGAGAGTTCGACGAAAGTCCGAAGGTTCGTCGGGAATGCTGCCGGAACTAGCCGAGAATGAGTAGGGAGCTTGCCGAAAGGTTTTTCGGAAGCTCGCCGGAAGGTTCGTTGGAAGTTCACGCAGCTCGCCGAGAAAGATCGGAGCTTGCCGAAGAAGCTCATTGGAACTCGCCAAGATCAAATCGTGAAGTCTAGGAGCTTGCCGGGAGTCCGTAGAATGGTTTCCGAGAGTTCGTCGGAAGACCGTCGGAAGTTCGCCGGAAGCTCGCCGGAAAAAGTCTTGACTTACGGACTTTGTAATAGCTTAGAAAATGCCTTTAAATTCGTAGTTAGTACGTTAATTAGGATTAGGATTAGGTGTTAATCCTATAACTCAAGTAGGGGCCAATTGGGCCCGAGTTCGGACTGATTTGGGCCAAGTTTGGAGCCCAACCAGTGAGCTGAAATAGTGTAGGCGGTGGCACCGCCTAGAACCTGAGAACCAAGCAGTGGCATCGCCCAGCACCAGAGAGCCAGGTGGTGGCACCGCTTGGCTGGGCGGTGGCACCGCCAGTACACTATCAGTGTCAGACACTGACAAGCGGTGGCACCGCCAGCATCGGGAACCAAAGAGAATTCAAATTTTGGAGCCCAAATTTGAATCCTCTTGAGGCCTATAAATACCCCTCAATTCTTAGCTGAGAAAACAACTTTTTGAGAAGCAATAGATTGAGAAAAAGGTCTTAGAAAAGTCTTAACAAGTCTTGTTTTCAATTTGTTAGAGTGTTCACCTCCTTTCTTGCTGAAAATTTGTAAGAGTGTGAACCGCTTGTAAAAGGTTGTAAGAGGGGTATTTGTCCTTCCCCTTCAAGAGATTTGCTAGTGGAAGGTGGGAGCCTCATCGAAGAGGGCATCGCAAGTGGATGTAGGTCATTTGACCGAACCACTTTAAAATTGGCGTGATCTCTGGTTTGCATTTTCTTATTGCTATTTACATTACTGCAAACCTTCTTACGTGCTTTATTTTCTCATTACCTTTGCTGCACACCCTTACGAACACACGTTCAAGTTAAGCTTTTCATGTTCAATTTTTATCGTATGAAAGATTTGTCGAAACCAATGTTTTAATCCACTGCACTAATTCACCCCCCCTCTTAGTGCCGCTCCGATACTAACAATTGGTATCAGAGCACGGTATTTCTCATTTCGGATTTACACCCGAGAGAAATGGCTCTTCATGGCTTTCAAGAGGGCTTATCGATTGTTCGTCTACCGTTGTTTAACGGATTGGACTACACTTATTGGAAAACTCGAATGAGAGTTTTCTTGATTTCTATGAATTTGGATTTATAGAATATCATTGAAAACGGTTTTCAACTTCCCTTTAAACCGAAGAACGAATGGTCGGATTTGGAGAAGAAGTATTTTTCTTTAAACGCAAAGGCTATGAATGCCTTATTTTGCGCTTTGGACAAAAATGAGTTTAATCGGATTTCTACGTGCAAAACGGCTTTTGATATTTGGCGAACATTTGAAATCACACGCGAGGGAACTAGTAGAGTCAAAGACTCGAAAGTTAACATTTTATTGTATGATTTTGAGCTTTTTCGAATGCAACCAAGAGAGACTATAGGCGTCATGTACACCCGTTTCACGGATGTCATCAATAATCTAAGAGTTCTTGGTAAATCTTTTTCAAATTTTGATCTCGTAAGCAAGATCTTAAGATCCCTTCCAAAAAGGTGGGATCCTAAAATAACCGCAATACAAGAAACAAAAGATTTAAATATTTTTCCACTTGAAGAACTAATTGGTTCATTGATGACATATGAAATGGTGCACAATACACATGATGAATATGATGAACAAAATCACCTTCCAAAGAATAGGAAGGATTTGGAACTCCGGACAAATGAATACCACTTGAGCGATGACTCAAGTGATGAGGACAATGATGAACTTGAACTTCGAACACTAGATCTTAATAAGTTTATTAAATAAAAATCTAAAATAAATAATGAACTTGAACGGAGGAAGAAGCCAAAGAAGTGGAAGGCAACCGAGGATGAATCAAAAACTTCCAAAGGTGAAACGGCGAATTGGGCTTTGACGAGCTTCGACTACAAGGTAAGTAACTCAACTCTCTTGAATTATTTTGAAATTACATAATACTTTTCATGAGTTATTTTTAATTTAGTTTAGAATTAATTTTCTTAAAAATTACATGAAAATATAAAAAAATTAGAAATCATGCTTATCATTCTAGTAATTTTGAAGATAATTATGAAAATTGTGTGTTTATGATAAACAAAATGATTTTGATTAAAAATTCCTTATGAAATATGATATCATGCCTAATAAATTTATTTTTTGAAGCTATGCATGATGATGATGAGTTTTGGGTAATTTATAGTTTATTGATTATTGATGATTTCCATGATGAATCTTACGATTTATGGATTATTGATTTTTACCATAATGAAAGTACCTTATTGATCTTTGTTGAAATAAATCTTACTCTTTCGGTTTTAAACATGATACATGTTTTTATTTGGCAAAAATGAAATAAAATCATATGTTTTGAAACAATCGAAAAGAGGAAAACATTCTTGAAAATTATTTTACTCAATCTTATTGATTTTGATGAATTCATTTGTATCATCTTTGTGAATCTCTTGGATTTTGATGATTTAAATTTGAATAAATTTTTATCGAAATCACGATCTTGATAATTATGTTTTGAAACTTTATGTAAACCAAGAATGTTCATCATGATTCTCTCTTTGAATATTTAAAGAGGAGAATTTTCTAGATGAATAATAATTTTGATGATTGAATATTTGATGTGCATGAATTATTGAGATCTTGCTCTCCTACTATTCTTTTTGCTATTCACCAAATGGAAGACTAATTCTAATAAACCACGATATGCTATATGAATTTTATTATATTCATGAAGTAATATCTCATCACTAATTTTTGTTTATATTCCTTTATGTGATGATATAAATGTATAAAACACTTATGATATGATTTTTTATATAATTCCATGTATTCGTGAAATATTTATCTCATCACCCAATTAATTCCTCTTGATATTTCTAATGTGATGAAGTGAAATTATGCATGAAATACAAATGGGGAGAAGTTTTGATCATGCATGGTAGGATATAATTTGACAAATTGATACCATCATGATATGAAACATTTATGATTTGCAATGATGTATGCAATACTTGTGCCTTCTAATTATGATGTGATGTATTACATATGATGTAAATCATGATTTAAAATACTATGAGTTGTTGCTAAAATAATGTATTATAAATATTGATTTAATGTTTTGTATCATGAATACTCTAAATGATGAATGTTTGGTATCATGATCAAAATGTTGACAAATAGTTAAAAGTTTTAGTATCATGTATGATATCCTCATAATGTTGATCGATTTATTCAATATCGTGCATGAATAAATATAAGGTTTTTGAAAATATGCATATTCTAATTTGAAAATATGTTGATGCACAAATAAGATTGATACTTTACCTTTGTCATAATTGATGTAAAGGGTCTTCCTTTCTTTTTGACACTGACAAAGGGGGAGATAGCTAGCTTGCACAAGTCAAGAAGATGCAAAAACTTGATTGCTAGCTTGCCTATCTTAAGTAAAAAAGATTGCTAACTTGCTTATTTTAAGAAGCAAAAGTTGTCTTCTTGAACATCACTATCTTGCCTATCTCAAGAAGCAAGACTTGCAACCTGCACATTACAATAGGAAGCAAGAATCGATAGCTTACACACTTCAATAAGAAAGCTATCTTATATTTGCTATCGTAAAAGTTGCTAGCTTGTAGAGAAGCAAAGAATTGCTATCTCGAAAGAAGCAAAAAATGCAAAACTTAGAAAACTTGCAATATAATTGCTCTTGCCATGCTTTGTATCAAAAATATGTTGATATCCTTAAAAGCATCGCATTAAATTTTTTAGTATCTGCAATGTATCACATGTATCGAAAATTGAAAATTTTGAGACTATTATCATATCATGTTTAACAATTGATGTCTTTCATGACATGATTTCTTTGCATTTTTATCTTGTATATATCATGTGATGATTGAAATATTGATTGATGCAAATTCATAATTTATGTAAAAGTCTAAATCATTGGTTCCTCTCCTTCTTTTCGGCAATGACATAGAGGGAGAAAGATTGCTAGCTCAGTGCAAATGTTGGCTAGCTTGTACTCTTCCCTTCTTTTCGACAAAAAACAAAGGGGAGAAAGCTTTTGCTAGTTAGAACATGCAAAGAAAAGCAAAGTGCAATCTTGCACAAAAATTCAAGTGTTGAATTGCCATGAACTTAAGAATCTTGCTATGCTTTTGTGCTTATATGTTGTGATCTAGCTTCATGTTGCAAAAATTTGCATATCTTTTAAAATAGCTAGAGCTACTTCTCCTTTTTGTTGATGACATAGGGGGAGAAGTATATTGATGACTTCATGCATTGAATTGAATATTTTATATATATTTGCACGATGGTTTAAATGTTTTTTCATAACATATGATGAATGTTACTTGGATTTGGGATAATCCAAGTGTTCTATCAATGGCATATTGATAGGGGGAGTTTGTTTAAACTTCGGGGAGTTAAGGTTAACTCCGTTAGTCATCAATTAGTTATCATCACCAAAAAGGGGGAGATTGTTGAATCTCGGATTTTGATAATAAAACTAATTGATTGTGTTTATATGTTTAACTGCATTTTGAGTGATGCAAGTCTACTCGATCATGATTAGACAGTTAACGTAGGAGGAATTGACGTTGCGCCGGAGGAGATCACGTTAGGATATTGGATGACAGAAGGCTTCGGACGTCGGACATCGGGCTAAGAGCGGAATTGCGCCAAGGATATCGGGGTTGCGGAGGTCAACCACCGATTAGGCAACAAGCCACAAGAGAGGACGATGCATCGAAGAATCGAACGAAGCGCCAACCAATGACGTGCCGGGCAACAGAATGTCAATTCGTGTTGTAACAATTGTCTAGATCGGAGTAGAGTTTTGGATTGTGTGTGCAGGATTAACTACGATAACGATGAAGACATAAAGTGAAACAAAGTACTGGAGTCAAGCGCGAAGGATTCGTTGGGAGTTCGAGAGTTCAACAGAAGTCCGAAGGTTCGTCGGGAATGCTGCCGGAACTAGCCGAGAATGAGTAGGGAGCTTGCCGAAGGGTTTTTCGGAAGCTCGCCAGAAGGTTCGTTAGAAGTTCGCAGAGCTAACCGAGAAAGATCGGAGCTTACCGAAAATTGGATGGTAGAAGGCTTTGGACGTCGGGCATCGGGCCAAGAGTGGAATTACGCTAAGGATATCGGGGTTGCGGAGGTCAAACGCCGATTGGGCAACAAGCCGCAAGAGAGGACGATGCGCTGAAGAATCGGACGAAGCGCCAACCAATGATGTGCCGGGCAACAGAATGTCAATTCGCGTTGTAACAATTGTCTAGATCGGAGTAGAGTTTTGGCTTGTGTGTGCAAGATTAACTACAATAACGATGAAAACATAAAGCGAAACAAAGTGTCGGAGTCAAGCGCGAAGGATTTGTTGTGAGTTCGAGAGTTCGACGAAAGTCCGAAGGTTCGTCGGGAATGCTGTCGGAACTAGCCGATAATGAGTAGGGAGCTTGCCGAAGGGTTTTTCGGAAGCTCGCTGGAAGGTTCGTTGGAAGTTCACGGAGCTCGCTAAGAAAGATCATAGCTTGTCGAAGAAGCTCATTGGAACTCGCCAAGATCAGATCGTGAAGTCTAGGAGCTTGCCGGGAGTCCGTAGAATGGTTTTTGAGAGTTCGTCGGAAGACCGTCGGAAGTTCGCCGGAAGCTCGTCGGAAAAAGTCTTGACTTACGGACTTTGTAATAGCTTAGAAAATGTCTTTAAATTCATAGTTAGCATGTTAATTAGGGTTAGGATTAGGTGTTAATCCTATAACTTAAGTAGGAGCCAATTGGGCCCGAGTTCGGACTGGTTTGGGCCAAGTTTAGAGCCCAACCAGTGAGCTGAAATAGTGTAGGTGGTGGCACCGCCTAGAACCTGAGAACCAAGCGGTGGCACCGCTTGGCTGGGCGGTGGCACCACTAGTACACTGTCAGTGTTAGACACTAATAGGCGGTGGCACCGCCAGCATCGGGAACCAAAGAGAATTCAAATTTTGGAGCCCAAATTTGAATCCTCTTGAGGCCTATAAATACCCCTCAATTGTCAGTTAAGAAAATAACTTTTTGAGAAGCAATAGATTGAGAAAAAAGTCTTAGAAAAGTCTTAGCAAGTCTTGTTTTCAATTTGTTAGAGTGTTCACCTCCTTCTTTCTTGCTGAAAATTTGTAAGAGTGTGAACCGCTTATAAAAGGTTGTAAGAGGGGTATTTGCCCTTCCCCTTTAAGAGATTTTCTAGTGGAAGGTGGGAGCCTCATCGAAGAGGGCCTCGCAAGTGGATGTAGGTCATTTGACCGAACCACTTTAAAATTGTCGTGATCTCTGGTTTGCATTTTCTTATTGCTATTTACATTACTGCAAACCTTCTTACGTGCTTTATTTCCTCATTACCTTTGCTGCACACCCTTATGAATACGCGTTCAAGTTAAGCTTTTCAAGTTCAATTTTTATTGTATGAAAGATTTGTCGAAACCAAAGTTTTAATCCGCTGCACTAATTCACCCCCCCCTCTTAGTGCCGCTCCGATCCTAACAGATATTACCACATGACAACATTAACTACCGACAGTACCACCACCCAATTTGAGCGATATCCGATCTTCTTGGCCCGATGCCCGAATTCATGGACGGAAGCCTTCTATTGACACGTCGACCGATCCTTCGTCCTGACATCCAATCTTTTGACATGTTTGCTCTGGCCTAACATCCGATTCCTCCTACTTTAATCGATTTGCCTTTTCTGATCGAAGCTAGTCCTACGTCACTTAAACACACATTAAATCATAAACACTATCAATTGGTTTTATCATCAAAATCTGAGATTCAACATGTTAAACCAAAGGAGAAATAATGTGGCTCTGATATCAACTATTAGGATCAAGTCAGCACTAAGAGGGGGGGGAGGGTGTGTGAATTAGTGCAAGGGATAAAATTATGTCGGTTCAAAAATGTTTCGTTTGATTAAAATTAATTTAAGAAAGATGTTAACTTGAAACACGTTCGTAAGAGTGTACAACTAAAGTAATGAGGAAGTATGGCAGTTTGCAATAAATGTAAATAGCAAAACAGGAATACAAATTGTTTTATAGTGGTTCGATCATCGTGACCTACAACCACTCCACCAATTCCTTTTCCGTCGAGGCCATCGGTATCTACTAATGATCTTCTTTCAATGGGTGAAGATCAACTACCCTTACAACTCAATTCTCCTTTTGATAGGTTTAGGAGAGAACCTTTACACCCCCCTTCACTCCTCTCTTAAATAAGACTAATACTTAGAGTTTGAAAGGAGTTCTCACAAGATTACAATAATATTTTTATTTTTTTTTGCTCTCAATTCTTATGTATGTTAACCAGGGATAAGAGGGGTATTTATAGGCCTCAAGTAGATTTCAACTTGGATTCTAAAAAGGTCTCATCCCGGGTCCTAGCGGTAGTACCACCTCCTATGCTAGGCAGTACCATTACTTGCAGCACTAACACTAGGCGGTACCACAACTCAATCTGCCGGTACCATTACTTAGAAGACTATGTCTGGGTGGTACCACAGCTTGATAGTCTCGGAGACTAAGTCTGGGCGATACCATCACTTGACATATTGCGTAATTGTTTGAGCTTTTTCACTTAGCCCAACATAACCCAAACTTGGGCCCAGTTGGCCCCTAATTGAGTTGGCATAATTATATTCTAAACTGACTCAATTAGACTCTAAACTAACTTGATCTAGACATAATCGATTACAAGCGAATCCTATATTGTCTGGCATATCATTGGTTCTTCCAACGCTTCGTCCGATCCTTCGACGCATCGTCTTCTCCTTTAATGTATTGCCCAATCAGGATGTTGTCTTCTCGTAATATCTGATTTTCTTAGTGCAATGTCTAATCTTCTTGGCCCGATGCCTGAATTCATGGGCCGAAGCCTTATGCTAACACGTTGATTGATCCTTCGGCCCGACGTCCAATCTTCTGATATGTTTGCTCCAACGTCCGATTCCTCCTGCTTTAATCGATTTACCTTTACTGATCGAAGCTAGTCTTGCATCACTTAAATGCACATTAGATGACAAACATATCAATTGGTTTTATCATCAAAATATGAGATTAAACATCTACGTTGTTACTTCGAATGGAACTTTTTCCTCTACTATATCTTCTCGGGCCACAATCTCTCTAACAAGCTAGAACCTCCTTAGAATACTTTTGATGAGACCTGGGTTCTCTCATTTGAGTAATTGCCCCATTGTTGTTGTAATATATGAGAATCGACTCCTTATTGCCTTCCACGACTCCTTGATCTATGATGAACTATTTCATCCAGACTCCCTCCTTTGCTACCTTTGTTGTAGCAATATACTCTGCCTTTATGGTCGAGCCAATAGTAGTGTCTTGTATAAAAGTCTTCCAGCACACTGCTCCTCCATTTAGGGTGAACACATACCCTGAATTAGACTTGCTATCATCGACATCAGACTAGAACCTCAAGTTTGTATAGCCCTCAACCCTGAGGCTACTACCTCTATATACTAATAAAAAATCCTTAGTCATTCTCAAGTACTTAAGGATACACTTTGCTGCTTTCCAGTGCTTCTAGCCTGGATCCGCCTGATACTTGCTCATGACACTCAAAGTATGCACTATATCAAGCCTAGTACATAGCATGGCATACATGATAGACCTTATTGTTGAGGCATAGAGTATCCTATCCATGTTCGCCCTTTCTTAAGGAGTCTTTAGGGATATACTCCTAGAGAGCGATATCCCATGTCTCATTAGTATAAGACATCTCTTGGAATTTTCTATGCTAAACCTTTTGACAATGGTGTCTATGTACCTAGATTGGGATAAGCCATGCATTCTCTTAGATCTATCTCTATAGATTTGAATCCCCAATATGTATGATGCTTCCTCTAAGTCTTCATGGAGAAGTATCTAGATAGCCAAGCCTTTACTGTGGAGAGCATTCCTATATCATTCCTAATGATCAGGATGTCATTCACATATAGCACCAAAAAAGTGATAGCGCTCTCACTTACCTTCCTATATACACAAAGCTCATCTTGTTCTTAACGAAGTCATAAGATCTGATCTTCTCATCAAATCTTATGTTCCAATTTCAAGAAGCTTACTTTAGTCCATAGATGAACCTAAGAAACCTGCACACTTTATCTAGACTATCCTTGGACACGAATCTCTTAACCTGTATCATATACACCTCCTCCTTGAGGTTACCATTGAGGAACGTGGTTTTCATGTCCATCTGCCAAATCTTATAATCATAGTGTGCTACAATAGCCAATATAATTCAAATGGATTTTAGTATGGCTACGAGTGTGAAGGATTTGTCATAGTCAACACCTTACCTTTGACGATACCCCTTAGCCACTAGCCTTATTTTATAGGTCTCTACCTTTCCATCTACACTGATCTTTTTCTTGAAGATTCATTTGTAACCAATGGGTACAATACCCTTGTGTCACAGACTTAGTTGGTTTTGCCTAAGTCGTGCAGCACCCATGCGTGTCCGTTCGTAAAGGTCAGCCTGCCCGAAGCCTCCCTTGTCCCTTAGGACACACAAAAGAGAGAACGGGTTAGAGAAAACGCCTCATTCGGGATCCACAAGCAAACATTTTCGAAAAGACTTCATAGACAAAGCAAATTACAAACAGACTTTACAAGCTCTGAACAGTTGCACACCAAAGGGTAAAATGATCCATTACAGACCGAACTAAAATGGGACTATTAAGCCTTCGGTTGTCCCTCTACATGCTAGTCAAAGTATGAACATACCAAAAGACACGGACATACCTAAGTATTACATCAAACATCTTGTTTAGAAGTTTGTCTGTGACATTCTCCCCCACTTCTTCCTTCGACGTCCTCGTTGAAGCCTTTGCCGACACTGTAACTCCTCACCTTTACTGAATCTTCAATCTTTTGCTCCAGCTACAATGCGCATCTAGGCTCCCAACTGCACTCCACTGCTGTTTTGAGTAGTCGAACCTTTGATCCGCCATGCTGCTTCAACTAACCAATGACTCTGACTCTGGTGTGGGGTTGGCTGAGTTGTGTTGATCCTTGTTGATTCCTGCAGATCCTCCAAATGAAGGAAAAGACCATCCTTACTACGCTAGTCTCTCAAATGACTTATGCTGCTTGAATTGGGTGGATGCTTGTTGGAGCTTTAACGAGCATCGTCTCGCAAACTTATGAAGTTTTAGGTCCTTCCTCAATAAAATTTGCTCATTGACTCTTCTTTCACTTAGTTGTCACATCCAAGTAGGTTCGCATCACTTCCGCTATCGATTGGCATTTCATTGGGAAATGAAGCGGATAATCTACTCTCAGTAGCATTGATCACCGTTGGTGAGGATTTGACAACTATTGTCTTCCATTATCTTCGAAGGGTCTTTGAACTTGTGCAGAGCTCCTCTGCTGGATATATAAGAGAATTGGGATACTCGGTTTCGCCCATTCTCTTAAGGGTTGAAAAGGCAAAGGTTACTTGACTTCGCCCGCCTCCTCAAGGTTGTACTCTATGCATCGAGTTGGTTACTAGCCTTCGCCTGCTCTTTGCTCACACTTCTGAAGCACTTGAAGTGTTTGCACTCCTTGCGTTGAGTTAGTTACTGTGATTCACCTTCTCAATGCCATCGAACTTCTGGAATGCGGGAAGTTTTCACCCCAGCTTAGAGTAATTCTCTAATAGATTTGGTCGCCTATGGGATTGTACCATCTTCTCCATCAACCCTGCCGCCTACTCCCCTAAGTAGCGAAGGTACAACACCGTGTACTACCTACTTTGATCCTTGGTCGTGCACTCTTGCATGACCCAAAGTCCTTCACTTTCGACTATCTTGATGAGAAACTCATTGACACCGGTCTTACGAAGTTCCTTGGCCTCTGCCCTTCAGCCTTGTCTCGGTACTTGGAGTTTGCCTCTACATGCTCCACTTCCTCGGCCCCTTTCACGACCATGCGCTCTCCCTCCATGAGAGCAAGGGATAAATGTCTTTCCCGAAAGTCCCGCCTCTGTGGTACCATGGCGCTACCATGCCCATGGCCCTACTATCCGTCGCCTTGCATCTGCATCCCTTTTCTTCACGATCAGTAGATATGTCTCCGTGGCACTCCTCTAAGTTCACCTCCATTCTAACTGATGCTTGATTTTGGGTAGCTAAGTCCCTCTGGACTCGTCGTCGCTTCCTCGCCCCTTTCAATCCCCTGCTTCAACACCTCTATGTTCTCCAAGCTACTTCCTTTGGTCGATGGAAAGACAGACTATAACTCCCATGCATGGCCACTGCCATCACGTTGTAGGATTTGCACCGATTCTGTTCTCCTTAGCTTCCTTGGTAGCAACGTTCGCTTACTCGACCTTATCCTTTGACAAGTCGGGCATCCTTAAGTGAATAATAGCTCTGGAGCAATCCAACTCTCCAGTTGCTTCGATCATACCTCTGTATGATCAAGTCCCTCCCATAGGACTGTTGAATCTTGGATTTTGATGATGAAGTCAATTGTCATTTGTTATCTAATCTATATGTTGAGATAAGTGTGCAGGATTAACTACGATGAAAATAAGATATGCAACAGGACTTGCGTTGGAGTCAAGACAATGATCACGTTGGGAGTTCGAGAGTTCGACGAAAGTTCGGACAGTCGCCGGAGGTTCTGCGGGAACAAATCCGAGAAGTCCATGAGCTTGCCAAAGAAGCTCGTCGGAACTCGCCAAGTGGATCGTCGCAAGTCCAGGAGTTTTCTGGAAGTTTGCAGGAGCATCACCGAGGGTTCATCGGATGATCGACGAAAGTTCGCCGGAAGAAGCGATTGACGCACCGGAGCAAGTTGCAGTAAATATCTTAGGAAAAATCGTAGTTAGCACAATGATTAAGTTGGAAATGGGAGGTGATCCCATTAACTTAATCTTGGGGCAATTGGGCCCCTGAAAAACCCAAATTGGGCCAAATGGATCAACCCATTCAGACCCTGATTTCTGCCAGGCGGTGCAACCGCCCCAGCCAAGAAGTGGCACCGCTTGGGCTCAGTCTCCAAGTGAGACTGGGCGGTGCAACCTCCCCTGACAGAGGTGGCACCACTTGGGCTCGGTCTCCGAGCTTTGGCTGAGCGGTGCAACTGCCTCAGTTAGGAGGTGGCACCACCTGAGCTCGATCTTCGAGCTCTGGCAGGAGGTGCAACCGCCCTTGACAGGAGGTGGCACCGCCCAGAGGCTTAGTCTTCGAGCTCTGCCAGGTGGTGCAACCACTCCAGTCAGGAGGTGCAACCGCCAGATCCCGGAATTCCGAGAATTGATAATTTTGAGCTCCAAATTCAAACTGGGTTGGGGCCTATAAATACCCCACCCATTCAGCACTGAAAGGGCACTGAATATACACCGAAATCCTGATCTTGTTCTGTGATTTTTAGAGCTCAAAATTGTTGTAAAGGCCCAAAGTTCTTCTCCCTCTTTTCTTTCAAGTTCTGAGCTTTAAAGAGAGGAGAGAAAATTCTGTAAGGGTTCTCTCCTAAGCCCATCAAAAGGAGTGAAATTGTAAAAGGGTGGTTGGCCTTCTCCTATTAAAGGAAGGCCTCTAGTTGACGTCGGTGACCTCGTCGGTGGAGGAAGCCAAAAGTGGAATAGGTCAAGATTGACTGAACCACTCTAAATCTCGGTTTGCATTTACTTTGAGCATATTATCTTTACTGCAAACCTCCTCTAAAGCTTACTGCTTTCAGCACATATACGATCGGGTTTCAAGCTTTGCACTTTTCGAATCGACGTTTAGATGTAAAACAGTTTCATCGTACGATCATCATATTTCTGTTTGCGTTTACGTTTTGATTTCTATCATAACTGCAAATTACCTTTATATCCTTGCTTAAACTACATCTCTCTTAATCAAGTGATTTACAAATCAGCATTTAGACGTAAATCAGTTTTTTCGTACGAATATCATATTTCAGTTTGCGCCTACTATCTGATTAAAATCATAACTGCAAACTGCATTTATATCTTTGCTGCATCTCGCTTAAACAAAAGTTAAAGTGATTTACGAATCGGCTTTCTTACCAAAATCACATTTAACGAACGAACGTAATTTTTATTTTTCGTAGAAGGTTTTCCGCTGCACTAATTCACCCCCCCCCCCCCTCTTAGTGCTCTTGATCCTAACAATTGGTATCATTGCGGGGTTAACTCTCAAATGGATTAAAACCCAAGAGAGATGGCATACGCCGGAAACCAAGAGGGCCATTCTATTACACGTCCACCCATGTTCAATGGGACGGACTACACCTATTGGAAGACTCGAATGAGGATCTTTCTTATTTCTATGGATTTTAAACTTTGGAATCTTGTCGAAAATGGATTTTCGAAGTCTTCTCTTCCAATGATCGATTGGAATGAATTGGAGAAGAAGGCTTTTGCTCTTAATGCAAAGGCTATGAATGCCTTATTTTGTGCGCTTGATAAAAATGAGTTCAACTGTGTTTCGATTTGTGAAATCGCATTTGATATTTGGCACACACTCGAAGTGACTCACGAAGGCACAAGTAGAGTGAAAGAGTCAAAAATCAATCTTTTGTTACATTCTTTCGAACTTTTCTGGATGAAACCGAGTGAGATTATTGGCGACATGTTTACCCGTTTCACGGATGTCGTCAACGGTCTAAAAGGACTCGAAAAAAGTTTTTTGAATTTTGAGCTCGTAAATAAGATTCTAAGATCCCTTCCTAAGAGTTGGGATCCTAAAGTCACTGCTATTCAAGAGGCGAAAGATCTAAACAATTTCCCTCTTGAAGAACTAATCGGGTCATTAATGACCGACGAGATGACTTGCAAAGCTCATGAAGAGCAAGAAGACATCCTTCCAAAGAACAGGAAGGATATGACACTTAGAACTTCAGAAGACCACTTGTGAGAAAACTCAAGTGATAAGGACTGTGACGATGACTTGACACTTCTAACAAGAAAATTTAAAATATTCATTAAAAGAAACAAGTTTAAGAATGACAAAAAAAATAAACTTGAACCCAAGAAGGACCAAGTTATTTGCTATGAGTACAAAAAGCCGAGACACTACAAGAGTGATTGTCCCCAAGTCAAAAAGAGAACATCAAAGAAGTAGCAAGTCCTTGAACATGATCCTTGTAAACAAGGGTCACGTTCCCAAAAGAAGTGGAATCGGATTTGTGAGAAGTCCTCACCAAAATCCAACCATCTTCATAAAAGGCCCCATCTTACATGTTCGACACCAAGACAAATGCAACTTTTGTTGCAAACTTGGACACAAAACGTATTATTGTCCATTCAAGAAAATTAGTCCGAACGAATTAATTTGGGTTCCTAAAGGAACCATGATAAATTCTATGCAACATGATAAACAATGTAGATCTATTTTTGAGGCACCCAAATGCAAATAGGTACCTAAAGATCATCCTTTCTTGTAAAGACATAAATCATCTTAAGCTGGGAGCAAGAAATAATATCCTGCTCTTTGGATTCTTGATATTCATGACCCGAGATCCAAAAAGAACTCGCGTTGCTCTCTAGCCTAAATAACAGAAGAGGATTAGAAGATTAAAATTACAAATGTGATATAGATACAATCCTATTTGATCTCTTAGAATTGGAAACCCATGATTCTCACTTCACGTATCCTCTAGATTTTCAAACTCATTGATTTCATCCGTTTGTTACTTTCAAATCCAACTATATCATGAACTTACTAAGTTTGTCATAAACTTGCAAGGCTTACCAACCTGAACAATCTGTCACAAACATGTACACGACATTTAGAGTATGCACGTTACAAGATCTATCTTGATCATGCAAAATTTCTTATCTTACAATGAAAATTCTTACGTAATTACGAAAGTAAAGTTAATTGCTCTGAATGAAAATTCTTCTCAAGTCAAAAACATTCAAATCAGATCACACTGCGGTCAGAACAAGTGCTCACCGCCCCAACTGGAGGTAGCACCTCCGGCTGTCACGTGTTGCAAGCGGTTGCACCGCCCCAGCCAGCGGTGCAACCGCCCATAATTCTGCCTCTTTTTAACCCGAGCTAGGGCCGGCGGTGGAATCGACCCCAACTCACTCCCTTCCCCTCTTTACTCCTCCAAAGCTTCGTCACCTCCATTTCACCCCTTATATCATCCCAAATACTCCTCATTTTGAAGCAAAAGATCAACAATCTCTCCTTCTATTGAAGATCTCACTAAGGTATTCTCTAAGAACCCCTTAAATTTTGTTTTTGATTCATTTACTCTTGCTCATTACTATCCTCTTAAATAGCAGTAGTTATGGGGTCTAGAAGATTCTCAAGGGACAAAGGGAAGAGGAGATTAGTGGAAGATTTTGATCTTACCCTTTTCGTTTCAAAATATCATGCTGAAAAGTTTTCCTCTTTCGAACTTAGGAGTGTCAATAAGGGAAAACATGTAGATTTAAATGAACTAAGAGACTTAGAGACAATCTAATGGTTTGCAAACATAGATCTACTCCCTATTTTACAAATTAGTGAACCCATCTATCCAAGACTTGTTAGATTGTTTTACAACAACATACAAGTAGATGAAGAAGAAAGAATGTCTACCTATCTCCTAGGACAACACATCTCCATTACGGATAAATTCATTTGCAACATGATAGGTATTCCCATAAAAAATAGAGGACTTTACTTTAGAGGATCATGGGATGATGAAACTGTTGGGACAATGTATTGTCACGGACTTAGCTGGTTTTGCCTAAGTCGTGCGGCAGCCTTGCGTGTCCGTCCGCAAATGTCAGCCTCTCTGAAGCACCCCCATTATCCCTTAGGACCACCAAAAGAGAGAACGGGCTAGAGAGAATGCCTCAATCGGGATCCACAAGCAAACATCTCCGAAGAACACTTGATAGACAATGCAAATTACAAACATACCTTACAAGCTCTGAACAGTGGCACAATAAAGGGTAAAATGGTCAATTATAGACCGAAAATCTCTCGCACGTGTCAACATGACACAACCTTTATTTACAAGCCTAAAGAGGCCACCAACCCAACTAAAATGGGACTATTAAGCCTTCGGCTGCCCCTCTATATGCTGTACAAGGCATGAACATGCCAAAAGACACGGACATACATAAGCATTACATTAAACATCCTGTTTCGAAGTTTGTCCGTGACATTCTCCCCCACTTATTCCTTCGACGTCCTCGTTGAAGCCTTTGTCGACACTGCAACTCCTCGCCTTTGCTGAGTCTTCAATCTTCTACTTCAGCTACAATGCGCCTCTTGGCTCCTTGCTGCTCTCCGCTGCTGTTTTTGAGTAGTCGAACCTTTGATCCGCCATGCTGCTTCAACTCACCAATGACTCTGACTCTGGTGTGGGGTTGGTTGAGTTGTGTTGATCCTTGTTGATTCCTGCGGATCCCCCAAATGAAGAAAAAAACCATCCTTATTGCGCTAGTCTCTCAAATTCCTCATGCTGCTTGAACTAGGTGGATGCTTGTTGGAGCTATAACGAGCATCATCTCGCAAAATTATGAAGTTTTGGGTCATTTCTCCACAAAATTTGCTCATTGACTCTTCTTATACTTAGTTGTCACATCCAAGTAGGTTCGCATCACTTCCGCTTTCGATTGGCATTTCGTTGGGAAATGAAGCGGACAATCTACTCTCAGTAGCACTGATCACCATTGGTGAGGATTTGACAACTATTGTCTTCCATTATTTTCGAAGGGTCTTTGAACTTGTGCAGAGCTCCTCTGCTAGATAGATAAGAGAATTGGGGTACTCGGATTCACCCATTCTCTTAAGAGTTGAGAAGGCAAAGGTTACTTGACTTCGCCCGCCTCCTCGAGGTTGTACTTCATGCATCGAGCTGGTTACTAGCCTTCGCTTGCTCTTTGCTCACACTTCTGAAGCACTTAAAGTGTTTGCACTCCTTGCATTGAGTTAGTTACTGTGATTCACCTTCTCAATGCCATTGAACTTCTGGAATACAGGAAGTTTTCACCCCAACTTGGAGTAATTCTCTCATAGGTTTTGTCGCCTCTAGGATTGTACCGTCTTCTCCATCAACCCTGCCGCCTACTCCACTGAGTAGCAAAGGTACAGTACCACATACTGCCTGCTTCGTTCCTTGGTTATGCACTCTTGCATGACCCGAAGTCCGTCACTTTTGGCTATCTTGATGAGAAGCACATTGATACCGGTCTTACGAAGTTCTTTGGCCTCTACCCTTCAGCCTTGTCTCGGTACTTGGAGATTGCCTCTGCATTCTCTACCTCCTCGGCCCCTTTCACGACCAAGCGCTCTCCCTCCATGAGAGCAAGGGATCAATGACTTTCACGGAAGTCCCGCCTCTGCGGTACCATGGCGCTGCCATGCCCATGGCCCTACTATCCGTCGCCTCGCATCTGCATCCATTTTCTTCACGATCAGTAGATATGTCTCCGTGGCACTCCTCTGAGTCCACCTCCATTCTAACTGATGCTTGATTTTGGGTAGCTAAGTCCCTCTAGACTCATCGTCGCTTCCTCGCCCCTTTCGACCCCTTGCTTCAACACCTCTGTGTTCTCCAAGCAGTCCGTTTGGTCGATGGAAAGACAGACTGCAACTCCCATGCGTGGCCTCTGCCATTATGTTATAGGGTTTGCACCGATTCTATTCTCCTTAGCTTCCTTGGTAGCAACGTTCGCTTACTCAGCCTTGTCCTCTGACTTGTCGGGCTCCCTTAAGCGAATATGAGCTCTAGAGCAGTTCAACTGTCCAACTGCTTCGATCATACTTCTGCATGATCAAGTTCCTCCCATGGAACTCACTGGTACTTGCATTCGAACTTTTCCCTTGGTGGAACCCAGCCCCCATATGCTGATGACCAAGGTTTTCATCCGATGCAAAATTCGATGCACGCACGGAAGACCCGCCTCTACGGTACCATGGCCTTCACTCCTTGAATCCATATCCCTTATTGCCGTCGTGTTGTTCACCGAAGTGGAGTTCCCAGTAGCTCCCGATAATATCTCCATATGATCTAGTCCCTCCCGGGACTTAGTCGTGTGTATCGCATTGCCACGATCTGTTCCACCACGATCCGCTACACCATGTCGCCTCCTGGTGACATCTCCATTGTATTCTGATCCATCTGGAATAAACTCGAATTATGAACCCTCCATGTGTGGCCTCTGCCAATACATCGCAGGGTCTCTTCCACCTTCGATTTTGTTCGCTCCTTTGGCAATCAACCTTCACGCACCCACTCTTGGGTCACATCTAGATAAAGCACCGCTCTAGGACAGTCCGTTGCCTAGTAGCTCCCGAAGTCCACCGACTTCACTGTAATTTGTGCATCACCGTCTGGATCCTGGGCCTCTGCCCCTACCAGAACAATCTCCACTTCCTTCATAGCAACTCGAATGGCAACACTATGGCATATTCTTCAAGAGTACCCACCTCTACATCCTCTTGCCCCGTGCTAAGGCCTTCTGTACCCAACTTCGCCTTCGCAAATTGAGTCGCCTTAGTTCCTCCATCAAATGCTTCTCCGAGATAAGGTGCATGTGCCCCGAAGCTCCCTTCGTCTTTGGCACCATGCAAGATGAGTCCGCTCCGTCAGAATGAAGGACCCATGGAACAACATGATCCTACTCTTGCCTCTGTAAGAGTTCATGTCCTTGACCTTTGTCTAAGGAAAGCACTGTGCCTCTGCTCCACGTTCCAACTTCTATGCTGGCTCCCTTCATGCGGCTTGAGTACTTCGCCAAGTTACACCCAAGTTGCTCCGCTCCTCGTTTTTGCATTGAGTCGATGGTGGCCCTCGCGCCCACCATTCCATGGGTCAGCCCTCCCTTGAGTCCGATCTCCACATCGACTCCAAGTGTGCCCTCATTTAAGTTGCTTTGGGTCGCTCCCCCACTTGATCTCGCAATGCATCCACCAATGCATTCTCTCAAGCTAGATCATGCGACGACTCCTCGCCGCTTGCTCAGTCCATCGAGCTTCGTGGAGTTGTTGTTTGTTGAGGTACTCCTCCTCAACATGTGAGGTCCATCTCACATGATTCTCCCTCTGGAGAGCCATGACTTATCCCTCTTGGATAACTATCCCATTGGAGCAACATCTCTCTTCATTTCGGAGACCACCATCCCCTTGGACTACTCCGATCTGCTGAAGAAACTGTGCATTGTTCTGCCTCCTGCAAATGCACTTGCTAGATTGCGACTCCCCATCAATACAGTCCCCACTGCACCCCTTAAGGCCTAGCAACATGCTGAACTCGTTGCATACTTCAGCCTCCTACAGACGTATCCTTCACATGCCGAAGAGAAAGTTTCAATGCTCCATGGCATCGAGTTTCTATCGCCTTGGGATGGCCACGAACATTCCATCGTCCGCATACAAGCCCCTGCATGAGTACCAAATTCTTCGAGTTAGCAATTCCCCTCACCTCTGTGAGCTTTGCATAACTCTTTTTGGTCGTTGAGCAACTCATTCCACCTTGGATGGTCTCATCCTTTACCAAGCGCCTCGCTTGCCTTGAGCACCATCAAGTATGGTTGTCAATGTTGAGTCGTAGCTCAAACTCAGCCATCCCAACCTTTGTGTGCTCCACATTCTTCCAAGCTTGCCTGTTCTCGTGGTGCCTCTTGAGCGAAGGGTTGGCCATTCCTCTGAATGCCAATGTCAGATGCCCGCTCCTCTAAGTGACTCCTTTTCCCTACATCTCCATGTCCGTTTTCCCCTAAACGGTCGCACGTGTGCTGACTGCCCTCAACGCAGCCCTGCTAGGTTCCCCATGTTTGCATGCTAAGTGTTTCTATGAGTGCTTGTCCCGCTCTGATACCATCTGTCACGGACTTAGCTGGTTTTGCCTAAGTCGTGCGGCACCCTTGCGTGTCCGTCCGTAAAGGTCAGCCTCCCCGAAGCCCCCCCATTGTCCCTTAGGACCACCAAAAGAGAGAATGGGTTAAAGAGAACGCCTCAATCGGGATCCACAAGCAAACATCTCCGAAGAATACTTGATAGACAATGCAAATTACAAACAGACCTTACAAACTCTGAACAGTGGCACAACAAAGGGTAAAATGGTCCATTACAGACCGAAAATCTCTCGCAAGTGTCCACATGACACAACCTTTATTTACAAGCCTAAAGAGGCTACCAACCCAACTAAAATGGGACTATTAAGCCTTCGGCTGCCCCTCTATATGCTGTACAAGGCATGAATATGCCAAAAGACACGGACATACATAAGCATTACATCAAACATCTTGTTTTGAAGTTTGTCCGTGATAGTATGTTGAAGCCTTAGTAACAATTTTCGCCAATCCCAACTTAGCATTTGTTCCTAAAAGTTGTGAACATCTACTGCCACTAAACACTAAGGTACTTCATCATATCCTAACTAGCATCATTCTCCCTAAACAATACCATCATGATGAAGTAAGCCAATTAGAATTAGGAACTATGTATTGGATCATGAAAGGACATGACATTTGTCTTGGTTATCTTATCCAGCAAAACATGTTAGAACTATCTAAGAAAGACATGATTCTTCCATATGGTGGTATAATTACTAGAATACTAAAAGCCTACGATATTCCAATACCACCGGAAGAAGAAGTAATAAAAGAAGATAGGTTTAGCATAATAAACAAAAATCTACTTCACCGATTAAGATGCGTTTATAGAAACGGTAACTAGGTTAGAATGCTTAGAAAAACCGATCCCCCTCAACCTGAACCAAAACCAGAAACACCAATCTTTAGGGGTACTCAATCTCCTCCGATCTGTCCCTTTGAGGAAACACATTCATTTGAGCAAGCTACTGCATCATCTGTCGAAGATATTGGGATTCGGATGGACCGATTTGAACAAAGACAAGAACGGCTTGAACATCGACAAGATCAAATCCTATCTGAGCTGCAGCAAATTCATCGACAATTTGACTCTTTATTTAGGCACTTTAATTTTCCACCCCCTGAATAAGCTTGTATGTTAACACAATCACCTTTTGTTATTGTAAACTCTTTATGTTACTCATCACAATGCCTTATGCCTTGATCCTTGATATGGTTACCTGATGTATTTGTTAGTGAGCAGAGTTACGAACATCACTTATTGTTTAATCTCGTTACTCACTATCAGATTTTACATTGAAATTAAATGTTTTGGTTTCCATGATAAATATGATTTAAGGAAATGATATACCAATGCAGTTGATGCGTCATATTGCTATAATATTAAACATCAACTAGCTGATATTTCTACAAAACCTCTAAGTGAAGAACAATTTGATTTCATAAGAAGAGAATTAGGAATGTTGATGTGTCCGAATACATAAACTAGTTAAAATTATCTTTCGGACTTTATTGAATGATCAAATCACTTGATTGCCATTACATGCCTAAATAATATGTTGGAAATTATGTGCATGTTTTGTCTTCATAATTGTATTTGAAAATCAATAGCATAGTCTTGTCCGAATGCATGAAAGTGTTAATTTCATTTTCGGATTCGCTTAACAATTGGTATCCTAACAATCGGATTTTCTCATACACTTATGAAATATATTTTTCTGAAATGGATTTGATGAAATGATTCCTGCTTATAAATTCCATCTTGAAATATGGATGATAGTGTTTTTACTTGCAAAGACTTGTTTCACATACATATCTTGATCCTTGTAAAAATGAAGCATGATTTAATCTCTCATCGATTTTAACTTCACTCAAAGTAAAATCATAAATAGTCTTCCTCCTTCATGCAAAAAGATTATAACAAATAAAAAGGAAGAAGTATTCAAAGCAATCTATGTATCATGCTTTCCTTTATATGCTTGGAAAATAACATGTAAAGGCATGAACAATTATAACACTTATGCTCAAAATTCGCTTATTGTTCTCCTGCTATCACAATTACCATGCTTTTTGTTGATGACAAAGGGGGAGAAATATAAGAGTATTAATGCCATGCTTGCATCACCAAGAGATATATGAATTGATGCTATGATTGCTATAATTTGCATTATGCCTTGTTTGTATCATGTAATGATATCAAAATCTTACTTCGCAGTTTTACATGTTGATATCTTACAATATGATGAATTGCTACTATTACCATCATTCAAACCTATTATGCAAAATTTGAAAATGAATGTCAAGCCTTGACATCATCTTCAGAGAGAAACATCATGATGGGAATCATGATGGGAGTATTGATAAGTTTAAATGATTTTAACTTATCAATATGTCTCTTGAATTCAAAGGTTTTGAATTCAAGAATGACTTATCTCAAGTATGACATATAGACAGGGGGAGTTAAGGTTAACTCCATTATCAATTGATTGTCATCATAAAAAAGGGGGAGATTATTGAATCTCGGATTTTGATGATGAAGTCAATTGTCATTTGTTATCTAATCTTTATGTTGAGATAAGTGTGTAGGATTAACTACGATGAAAATAAGATATGCAACAGGAGTTGCGTCGGAGTCAAGACAATGATCACATTGGGAGTTCGAGAGTTCGAAGGAAGTTCGGACAATCATCGGAGGTTCTGCGGGAACAAATCTGAGAAGTCCATGAGCTTGCCAAAGAAGCTCGTCGGAACTCGCCAAGTGGATCGTCACAAGTCCAGGATTTTTCCGAAAGTCCACAGGAGCATCACCGAGGGTTCATCGGATGATCGACGAAAGTTCACCGGAAGCTCGCCGGAAGAAGCGATTGACGCACCGGAGCAAGTTGTAGTAAATATCTTAGGAAAAATCGTAGTTAGCACAATGATTAAGTTGGAAATGGGAGGTGATCCCATTAACTTAATCTTGGGGCAATTGGGCCCTTGAAAAACCCAAATTGGGCCGAATGGATCAACCCATTCGGACCCTGATTTCTGCCAGGTAGTGCAACCGCCCCAGCCAAGAGGTGGCACCGCCTAGGCTTAGTCTCCGAGCGAGACTGGGCGGTGCAACCTCTCTTTACAAAGGTGGCACCGCTTGGGGTCGGTCTCCGAGCTTTAGCTGAGCGGTGCAACTGCCTCAGTCAGGAGGTGGCACCGCTTGAGCTCGGTCTTCAAGCTCTGGCAGGAGGTGAAACCGCCCCTGACAAGAGGTGGCACGGCCTAGAGGCTCAGTCTTCGAGCTCTGCCAGGCGATGTAACCGCTCCAGTTAGGAGGTGCAACCGCCAGATCCCAAAATTCCGGGAATTGATTGTTTTAAGCTCCAAATTTAAACTGGGTTGGGGCCTATAAATACCCCACCCATTCAGCACTGAAAGGGCACTGAATATACACCAAAATCCGGATCTTGTTCTGTGATTTTTAGAGCTCAAAATTATTGTAAAGGCCAAAAGTTCTTCTCCCTCTTTTCTTCCAAGTTCTGAGCTTCAAAGAGAGGAGAGAAAATTCTGTAAGGGTTGTCTCCTAAGCCCGTCAAAAGGAGTGAAACTATAAAAGGGTGGTTGGTCTTTGCCTATTGAAGGAAGGCCTCTAGTTGACGTCGGTGACCTCGTCAGTGGAGGAAGCCAAAAGTGGAATAGGTCAAGATTGATCGAACCACTCTAAATCTCCGTTTGCATTTACTTTGAGCATATTATCTTTACTGCAAACCTCCTCTAAAGCTTATTGCTTTCTGCACATATACGATCGGGTTTCAAGCTTTGCACTTTCCGAATCGGCGTTTAGACGTAAAACAGTTTCATCGTACGATCATCATATTTCTGTTTGCGTTTACGTTTTGATTTCTATCATAACTAGAAACTACCTTTATATCCTTGCTTAAACTGCATCTCGCTTAATCAAGTGATTTACGAATCATCATTTAGACGTAAATCAGTTTTTTCGTACGAATATCATATTTCAGTTTGCACCTACTATCTGATTAAAATCATAACTGCAAACTGCATTTATATCTTTGCTGCATCTCGCTTAAACAAAAGTTAAAGTGATTTACGAATCGACTTTCTTACCAAAATCACTTTTAACGAACGAAAGCAGTTTTTATTTTTCGTAGAAGGTTTTCCGCTGCACTAATTCACCCCCCCCCCCCCCCCCCCCCTCTTAGTGCTCTTGATCCTAACAGGGACTCACTGGTACTTGCATACGAACTTTTCTCTTGGTGGAACACAACCCCCATATGCTGATGACCAAGGCTTTCATCCGATGCAAACTTCGATGCATGCACAGAAGACTCACCTCTATAGTCCCATGGCCTTCACTCCTTGAATCCATAGCCCTTCTTACCGTCGTGTTGTTCACCGAAGTGGAGCTTCCAGTAGCTCCCGATCATACCTCCGTATGTTCTAGTCCCTCACGAGACTAGATTCATGTGTATTGCATTGCCACGAACTTTTCTAGCACGATCCGCTACACCATGTCGCCTCCTGGTGACATCTTCATTGCATTCTGATCCTTATGGGATGAACTCAAATTGTGGTCCCTCCATGTGTGGCCTCTGCCAATACATCACAGGGTCTCTTCAACCTTCGATTTTGTTCGCTCCTTTGGCAATCGACCTTCATCCACTCACTCTTTGGTCACACCTAAATGAAGCCCCACTCTAGGACAGTCTATCGCCTAGTAGCTCTCGAAGTCCCCCGACTTCGCTGCAATTAGTGCACCATTGTCTGGATCCTAGGCCTCTGACCCTACCAGCACAATCTCCATTGCGCACCGCTTCCTGCCCAGCAACTTGATTTGCAACACTGTGGCATATTCTTCAAGAGTATCCGCCTCTGCGTCCTATTGCCCCATGATAAGGCCTTCTGAACCCAACTTCACCTCCGCAAATTGAGTCATCTTAGTTCTTCGGTCAAATGCTTTTCCGAGATAAGTTGCATGTGCCCAAAAGCTCCCTTCGTCTTTGGCACCATGCAAGATGAGTCCACTCCGTTAGAATGAAGTGTTGAATCTCGAATTTTGATGATGAAGTCAATTATCATTTGTTATCTAATCTATATGATGAGATAAGTGTGCAGGATTAACTACGATGAAAGTAAGACATGCAGTAGGAGTTGCGCCGGAGTCAAGACAATGATCACGTTGGGAGTTTGAGAGTTCGACGGAAGTTCGGACAGTTGTCGGAAGTTCTGCGGGAACAAATCCGAGAAGTCAAAGAGCTTGCCAAAGAAGCTTGTTGGAACTCGCCAAGTGGATCGTCGCAAGTCCAGGAGTTTGCCGGAAGTCCGTAGGAGCATCACCGAGGGTTCATCGGATGATCGACGGAAGTTCGCCGAAAGCTCGCCGGAAGAAGCGATTGACGCACCGGAGCAAGTTGTAGTAAATGTCTTAAGGAAAAAATATCATAGTTAGCACAATGATTAAGTTGGAAATGGGAGGTGATCCCATTAACTTAATCTTGGGGCAATTGGGCCCCTGAAAAACCCAAATTGGGCCAAATGGATCAACCCATTCGGACCCTAATTTCTACCAAGCGGTTGAACCGCCCAAGGCAGGAGGTTGCACCACCAGGGCTCAGTCTCCGAGCGAGACTGGGAGGTGCAACTGCTCCAGCCAGGCAGTGGCACCGCTCCAGCCAGGCGGTGGCACCGCCTGGGCTCAGTCTTTGAGCGAGACTGGGCGGTGAAACCTCCCCTGACAAGAGGTGGCACCGCTTGGGCTCGGTCTCCGAGCACTGGCTGAGCGGTGCAACCGCCTCAGTCAGGAGGTTGCACCGCTTGAGCTCGGTCTTCGAGCTCTGGCAGGAGGTGCAACCGCCCCTGACAGGAGGTAGCACCGCCCAGAGGCTCAGTCTTCGAGCTCTGCCAGGCGGTGCAACCGCTCTAGTCAGGAGGTGCAACCGCCTGATCCCGGAATTCTGGGAATTGATAGTTTTGAGCTCCAAATTTGAATTGGGTTGAGGCCTATAAATACCCCACCCATTCAGCACTGAAAGAGCACTGAACATACACCGAAATCTTGATCTTGTTCTGTGATTTTTAGAGCTCAAAATTGTTGTAAAGGCCAAAAGTTCTTCCCCTCTTTTCTTCCAAGTTCTGAGCTATAAAGAGAGGAGAGAAAATTCTGTAAGGGTTGTCTCCTAAGCCCGTCAAAAGGAGTAAAACTGTATAAGGGTGGTTGGCCTTCGCCTATTGAAGGAAGGCCTCTAGTTGATGTCAGTGACCTCGTCGGTGGAGGAAGCCAAAAGTGGAGTAGGTCAAGATTGACCGAACCACTCTAAATCTTGGTTTGCATTTACTTTGAGCATCTTATCTTTACTGCAAACCTCCTCAATAGCTTACTGCCATCTGTGTTTTTACGAACGTGTTTCAAAGTTCAGTACTTTCCGAATCGGCGTTTAGACGCAAATCAGTTTTATCGTACAAACATCATATTTTAGTTTGCGCTTACGTTCTGATTTCCATCATAACTGCAAACTACCTTTATATCTTTGCTTTAACTGCATCTCGCTTCATCTCAAGTTAAAGTGGTTTACGAATCGACTTTCATACCAGAATCACTTTTATCATACGAACGTCGTATTTCAGTTTGCGCTTATATTCTGATTTTCATCATAACTGCAAACTGCCTTCATAGATTTACTTTAACGTCATCTCGCTTGATCTTAAGTTAAAGTAATCTTAGAATCAGCTTTCACACCGAAATCGCTCTTATCGCATGAACGCGATTTTAATCGTCGAAAGTTTTCTGCTGCACTAATTCACCCCCCCCCCCTCTTAGTGCTCTTGATCCTAACAATTGGTATCAGAGTGGGGTTAACTCTCAAACGGATTAAAACCCAAGAGAGATGGCATACGCCGGAAACCAAGAGGGACATTCTATTACACGTCCACCCATGTTCAATGGGACGAACTACACCTATTGGAAGACCCGAATGAGGATCTTTCTTATTTCTATGAATTTGGATTTATGGAATATCGTTGAAAACGGTTTTCAACTTCCCTCTAAACCGATGAACGAATGGTCGGATTTGGAGAAGAAGTGTTTATCTTTAAACGCAAAGGCTATGAATGCCTTATTTTGTGCTTTAAACAAAAATGAGTTCAATCGGATTTCTACGTACGAAACGGCTTTTGACATTTGGCAAACACTTGAAATCACGCACGAGGGAACTAGTAGAGTCAAAGACTCAAAAGTTAACATTTTATTGCATGATTTTGAGCTTTTTCGAATGCAACCAAGCGAGACTATAGGCGACATGTACACCCGTTTCACGGATGTCATCAATAGTTTAAGAGCTCTTGGAAAATATTTTTCGGATTTTGAACTCGTAAACAAGATTTTGCGTTCTCTTTCTAAGAAGTGGGATTCAAAAGTAACTGCAATACAAGAAGCTAAAAACCTAAACAACTTACCGCTTGAAGAACTAATTGGTTCGTTGATGACATATGAAATGGTGCACAATGCACATGATGAACATGATGAACAAAATCAACTTCCAAAGAACATGAAGGATTTGGAACTCCAGACAAATGAATACCACTTGAGCGAAAACTCAAGTGATGAGGATTGTGACGATGACTTGACACTTCTAACAAGAAAATTTAAAAAATTCATTAAACGAAACAAGTTTAAGAATGACATAAAAAATAAACTTGAACCCAAGAAGGACTAAGTTATTTGCTATGAGTGCAAAAAACCGGGACACTACAAGAGTAATTGTCCTCAAGTCAAAAAGAGAACATCAAAGAAGAAGGCGCTCAAAGCAACATGGGATGACTCGAGCGCGTCCAAAGAAGAGGAGTCCAACACCGAGCAAGTTGCTCATTACGCCTTAATGGCCATCGGAGAGGAGGTAACAAATTTAATAGATGTAGATTTATCATTTGATGAATTATTAAATGCCTTCCATGACTTATTTGATGAATGCAAGATTATTAGTAGAAAATATAAATTGCTAAAAAAGGAGCATGATAGTCTTACTTGTAATTTTGATAAGTTAAAAACTGAATATCATGATAGTTTAAGTTCATGCATAAAATGCCATGATCTAGAGGACACCTTAAAGAAATTCGAGGTTGGTAGCAAGTCATTGAACATAATCCTTGCAAACAAGGGTCACATTCCTAAAAGAAGTGGAATCGGATTTATGAGAAGTCCTCACCAAAATCCAACCACCTTCATAAAAGGCCCCATCTTACATGTTCGACACCAAAGCAAATGCAACTTTTGTTGCAAACTTGGACACAAAACGCACTATTGTCCATTCAAGAAAATTAGTTCGAACAAATTAATATGGGTTCCTAAAGGAACCATGATAAACTCTATGCAACATGATAAATAATGTAGATCTATTTTTGAGGCACCCAAATGCAAATAGGTACCTAAAGATCATCATTTCTTGTAAAGACATAAAACATCTTCAGCTAGGAGCAAGAAATAATATCCTGCTCTTTGGATTCTCGATATTCATGACACGAGATCCAAAAAGAACTCGCGATGCTCTCTAGCCTAAATAACAGAAGAGGATTAGAAAGTTAAAATTACAAATGTGATATAGATATAATCCAATTTGATCTCTCAGAATTGGAAACCCATGATCCTCACTTCACATATCCTGTAGATTTTCAAACTCATTGATTTCATCCGTTCGTTACTTTCAATTCCAACTATACCATGAACTTACTAAGTTTGTCATGAACTTGCAAGGCTTACCAATCTGAACAATCCGTCACAAACATGTATGCACGTCACAAGATCTATCTTGATCATGTAAAATTTCTTATCTTACAATGAAAATTCTTACGTAATTACGTAAGTAAAGTTGATTGCTCTGAATGAAAATTCTTCTCAAGTCAAAAACTTTCAAATCAGATCACACTGCGGTCAGAACAAGTGCTCACCGCCTGCAGGCGATGGCACCACCCCAGCTGGAGGTAGCACCTCCGGCTGTCACGTGTTGCAAGCGGTTGCACCGCCCCAGCTAGAGGTGCAACCGCCCGCAACTCTGCCCCTTTTTAAACCGAGCTAGGGCCAGCGGTGGAACCGACCCCAACTTGTTAGGATCGAGAGCACTAAGAGGGGGGGGGGGGTGGATTAGTGCAGCGGAAATCTTTCAGCGAATACAAACGAAAGCTGCGTTTGTTCAATAAAAGCGATTTCGATGTAAAAGCCGATTCTAAGATAACTTAAGATTAAGCGCAGTTTACGTCTAAACATAGTTTGCGTCTAAACTCAGTTTACGTCTAAACACAGTTTACGTCTAAACGCAGTTTGCGTCTAAACGCAGTTTGCATCTAAACGCAGTTTTACGTCTAAACTCAGTTTACGTCTAAACGCAGTTTGCGTCTAAATGCAGTTTTACGTCTAAACTCAGTTTTACGTCTAGACGTAGTTTGAGCAGTTTACGTCTCAACACAGTTTTACATCTAAACACAGTTTTACGTCTAAACGCAGTTTTGCGTCTAAACGCAGTTTTACGTCTAAATGTAGTTTACGTCTAAAAGCATATTCTGAACTTTGAAAAGCGTTTTATGTATGCGCAGAAAGCAGTTTGCAGTTCTAAATGGAATCAAAACGTAAATGTAAATTGCAATGTAATGATCGTCGATTTACATCTAAATGCAGATTCGAAAAGATCTGAACTTAGAAACTTATTTGTAAAAGCACAGAAGATAGTTTGCAGTTATAAATCGAATCAGAACGTAAGCATAAACTGCAATGTAAAGATCGTACGAAAACATCGATTTACGTCTGAATGCAGATTCGGAAAGATCAGAACTTAGAGATTTGTTCGTAAAAGCGTAGAGGGCAGTAGCTATGTAGGAGGTTTGCAGTAATGATAGAGTGCTCAAAGTAAAAGCAAACCAGAGATTTAGAGTGGTTCGGTCAGTCTTGACCTACTCCACTTTTGGCTTCCTCCACCGACGAGGACACCGACGTCAACTAGAGGCCTTCCTTCAATAGGCGAAGGCCAACTGCCCTTTTACAGTTTCACTCCTTTTGACGGGATCAGGAGACAACCCTTCCAGAACCTTTCTCTCCTCTCTTTACAACTCAAGACTTTGAAGAAAAGAAGGAGGAGAACTTAAAGGCTTTTCAACAATTTTGAGCTCTAGAATCACAGAGAAGATCAAGATTTCGGTGTTGGTCTCTTGCTCTTTCTGTGCTGAATGGGTGGGGTATTTATAGGCTCCAACCCAGTTCAAATTTGGAGCTCAAAATGATCAAATCCCGGAATTCCGGGATTAGGCGGTTGCACCTCCTGACTGGAGAGGTTGCACTGCCTGGCAGAGCTCGGAGACTGAGCCCAGGCGGTTGCACCTCTCTATCAGGGGCAGTTGCACCGCCTGAGTCTGGCTCGGTGTCTGAGCCCCAGGCGGTGACACCTCCTGACTGAGGTGGTTGCACCTCTCCTGCCAGAGCTCGAAGACCGAGCTCAGGCGGTGCTACCTCTGTCAGGGGAGGTTGCACCGCCTAGTCTCGCTCGGAGACTGAGCCCAAGCGGTGCCACCTCCTGCCTGGGGCGGTTGCACTGCCCAGCTTCGCTGGGAGATCCTCTCCTGGCGGTGCTACCTCCAACCCTGGCGGTGCCACCTCTTTCACTATTTCAACTCACTTGGTTTGGCTCCAAACTTGGTCCAAACCAGTCCGAACTTGGGCCTAATTGGCCCCTAGTTGGGTTATAGGATTAACACGTAATCCTAACCCTAATTAACGTGCTAACTATGAATTTAAAGATATTTTCTAAGCTATTACAAAGTTTGCAAGTCAAGACTTCTTCTAGCGAGCTTCCGGCAAACTTCCGACGGTCTTCCGATGAACTCTCGGAAACCATTCTGCGGACTCCCGGCAAGCTCCTAGACTTCACGATTTGATCTTAGCGAGTTCCAACGAGCTTCTTTGGCAAGCTCCGATCTTTCTCGGTGAGCTCCGCGAACTTCCAACGAACCTTCTGGCGAGCTTCCGAAAAACCCTTCGGCAAGCTCCCGACTCATTCTCGACTAGTTCCGATAGCATTCCCGACGAACCTTCGGACTTCCGTCGAACTCTCGAACTCACAACAAATCCTTCGCGCTTGACTCCGACACTTTGTTTCGCTTTATGTCTTCATCGTTATCATAGTTAATCCTGCACAACAAAAACAAAACTTCGATCGAGACAATTAATCCTAAGCAATTAACCAAGTTGTCCGACATGTCATTGGTCCCTCGATGCTTCATCCGATTCTTCGGTGCATCGTCCTCTCCTGCAGCCTATTGCCCAATCGGCCAGTTGACTCCGCAACTCCGATATCCTTGGCACAATACCCGCTCTTTTTGGCCCGATGCCCGATTCCACGGCCCGAAACCTTCTGTCGATACGTCGACCGATCCACCGGCCCGACGTCCAATCTTTTGACATGTTCCTTCGGCACAACATGATTTTCCTGCTTTAATTGTCTCATCCTGATCGAAGCATCCTACGTCACTCAAACCGCAGATTAAATCATAAACATATATCAAGTGGTTTCATCATCAAAATACGAGATTCAACACAACTCACTCCTTTCCCCTCTTTACTCTTCCAAAGCTTCTCCACCTCCATTTCTCCCTTCATAGCATACTCGTCATTTCGAAGCAAAAGATCAACAATCTTTCCCCCTCTTGAAGATCTCACTAAGGTATTCTCTAAGAAGCCCTTAAATTCTATTTTTGATTCATTTACTCTTGCTCATTACTATCCTCCTAAACAGCAGTAGTTATGGGGTCTAGAAGATCCTCAAGGGACAAAGGGAAGAGGAGATTAGTGGAAGATTTTGATCTTACCCTTTTCGATTCAAAATATCATGCTGAAAAGTTTTCCTCTTTCGAACTTAGGAGTGTCAATAAGGGAAAACATGTTGATTTAAATGAACTAAGAGACTTAGAGACAATCCAATGGTTTGCAAACTTAGATCTACTCCCTATTTTACAAATTAATGAACCCATCTATCCAAGACTTGTTAGATTGTTTTACAACAACATACAAGTAGATGAAGAAGAAAGAATATCTACCTATCTCTTAGGACAACACATCTCCATTACGGATAAATTCATTTGCGACATGATAGGCATTCCCATAAAAAGTAGAGGACTTTACTTTAAAGGATCATGGGATGATGAAACTGTTGGGACAACATATGTTGAAGCCTTAGGAACTATTTTTGCCAATCCCAACTTAACATTTGTTCCTAAAAGTTGTGAACATCTACTACCACTAAACACTAAGGTACTTCATCATATCTTAACTAGCATCATTCTCCCTAAACAATACCATTATGATGAAGTAAGCCAATTAGAATTAGGAACTATGTATTTGATCATGAAAGGACATGATATCTGTCTTGGTTATCTTATCCAGCAAAACATGTTAGAACTATCTAAAAAAGACATGATGCTTCCATATGGTGGTATAATCACTAAAATACTGAAAGCCTACGATATTCTAATACCACCGAAAGAAGAAGTAATAAAAGTAGATAGGTTTAGCATAATAAATAAAAAATCTACTTCACCGATTAAGATGTGTTTATAGAAACAGTAACTAGGTTAGAATGCCTAGAAAAACCGATCCCCCTCAACCTGAACTATAACCGGAAACACCAGTCTTTAGGGGTACTCAATCTCCTCCGATTTGTCCCTTTGAGAAAACATATTTATTTGAGCCAGCTCATACATCATCTGTCGAAGATATTGGGATTCGGATGGACTGATTTGAACAAAGACAAGAACGGCTTGAACATCGACAAGATCAAATCCTATCTGAGCTGCAGCAAATTCATCGACAATTTGACTCTTTATTTAGGCATTTTAATTTTCCATCTCCTGAATGAGCTTGTATGTGTATTGTAAACTATTTATGTTACTCAATATGATCACAATGCCTTGTGCCTTGATCCTTGATCTGGTTACTCGATGTATTTATTTATGAGCAGAGTTACAAACATCACTCATTGTTTAATCTCGTTACTCACTATCGGATTTTACATCGAAACTAAATGTTTTTGAAAACCTTATGTCTTGATTCCCATGATAAATATGATTTGTGAAAATGATATACCAATGCAGTTGATGCATCATGTTATATTCAACATCAACTAGCTGATATTTTTACAAAACCTCTAAGTGAAGAACAATTTGATTTCATAAGAAGAGAATTAGGAATGTTGATGTATCCAAACACATAAACTGTTTTTCAGACTTTATTGAATCACTTGATTGCCATTACATGCCAAAATAACTTGTTGGAAATTATGTGCTGAATACAAAAATTTCCATAATAATAAGCATGTTTTGTCTTCATTTTGAAAATCTGTAGCATAGTTTTGTCCGAATGCATGAAAGTGTTCATTTCATGTTTGGATCCGCTTAACAATTGGTATCCTAAAAATCAGATTTTCTCATACACTTATATGTGAAAAGTATTTTTCTAAAATGGATTTGATGAAATGATTCCTGCTTATGAATTCCATCTTGAAATATGGATGATAGTGTCTTTACTTGCAAAGATTTGCTTCACATACATATCTTGATACCTGAAGCATGATTTAATCTCTCATCGGTTTTAACTTCACTCAAAGTAAACTCACAAATGACCTTCCTCCTTCATGCAAAAAGATTATAACAAATAGAAAAGGAAGAAGTATTCAAAAGTGATCTACATATCATGCTTGTACAATTGATTTCCTATCACTTCCTATTGGAAAATAACTTGAACCTAGTAAAAGCATGAACGACTATCACACTTATGTTAAAAAATTGCTTATATTGTTCTCCTGGTGTCACAATTACCATGCTTTTTGTTGATGACAAAGGGGGAGAAATATATCAGTATTAATGCCTTGCTTTGCATTACCAAGAGATGCTATGATTGCTAGAATTTGCATTATGCCTTGTTTGTATCAGGTCAAGATATCAAACAAAAACTTGCATCGTAATTTTACGTATTGATATCTTACAATGTGATGAAATGCAATAATTGCTAAAACATTTGAAATGTGTGCATCATGTAATGATATCAAAATCTTACTTCACAGATGTACATGTTGATATCTTACAATATGATAAATTGCTACTATTACCATCATTCAAACTTGTAATGTAAAATTTGAAAATGACTGTCAAGCCTTGACATCATCTTCAGTAAGATACATCATGATGGGAATCATGATGGGAGTATTGATAAGTTTAAATGATTTTAACTTATCAATATGTCTCTTGAATTCAAAGGTTTTGAATTCTAAAAAGACTTATCTCAAGTATGACATATAGATAGGGGGAGTTAAGGGTAACTCCATTATCAATTGATTGTCATCATAAAAAAGGGGGAGATTGTTGAATCTCAGATTTTGATGATGAAGTCAATTGTCATTTGTTATCTAATCTATATGTTGAGACAAGTGTGCAAGATTAACTACGATGAAAGTAAGACATGCAGCAGGAGTTGCGCCGAAGTCAAGACAATGATCACGTTGGGAGTTCGAGAGATCGACGGAAGTTCGGACAGTCGTCGGAGGTTCTGCGAGAACAAATCCGAGAAGTCCATGAGCTTGCCAAAGAAGCTCATCGGAACTCACCAAGTGGATCGTCGCAAGTCCAGGAGTTTGCCGGAAGTCCGTAGGAGCATCACCGAGGGTTCATCGGATGATCGACGAAAGTTCGCCGAAGCTCGCCGGAAGAAGCGATTGACGCACCGGAGCAAGTTGCAGTAAATGTCTTAAGGAAATATCATAGTTAGCACAATGATTAAGTTGGAAATGGGAGGTGATCCAATTAACTTAATCTTGGGGCAATTGGGCCCTTGAAAAACCCAAATTGGGCCGAATGAATAAACCCATTCGGACCCTGATTTCTGCCAGGCGGTTGAACTACCCAAGGTAGGAGATTGCACCGCCTGGGCTCAGTCTCCGAGCGAGACTGGGCGGTGCAACCTCCCCTGACAAGAGGTGGCACCGCTTGGGTTCGGTCTCCGAGCACTGGCTGAGCGGTGCAACCGCCTCAGTCAGGAGGTTGCACCGCCTGAGCTTGATCTTCGAGCTCTGGCAGGAGGTGCAATCGCCCCTAACAGGAGGTAGCACTGCTCAGAGGCTTAGTCTTCGAGCTCTGCTAGGCGGTGCAACCGCTCCAGTCAGGAGGTGCAACCGCCTGATCCCAGAATTCTAGGAATTGTCAGTTTTGAGCTCTAAATTTGAACTGGATTGGGGCCTATAAATACCCCACCCATTCAGCACTGAAAGAGCACTGAACATACACCGAAATCTTGATCTTGTTCTGTGATTTTTAGAGCTAAAAATTATTGTAAAGGCCAAAAGTTCTTCTCCCTCTTTTCTTCCAAGTTCTGAGCTATAAAGAGAGGAGAGAAAATTCTGTAAGGGTTGTCTCCTAAGCCCGCCAAAAGGAGTGAAACTGTAAAAGGGTGGTTGGCCTTCGCCTATTGAAGGAAGGCCTCTAGTTGACGTCGGTGACCTCGTTGGTGGAGGAAGCCAAAAGTGGAGTAGGTCAAGATTGATCGAACCACTCTAAATCTCAGTTTGCATTTACTTTGAGCATCTTATTTTTACTGCAAACCTCCTCAATAGCTTACTGTCTTCTGTGTTTTTACGAACGTGTTTCAAAGTTTAGTACTTTCCGAATCGTCGTTTAGACGCAAATCAGTTTTATCGTACAAACATCATATTTCAGTTTGCGCTTACGTTCTGATTTCCATCATAACTGCAAACTGCCTTTATATCTTTGCTTTAACTGCATCTCGCTTCATCTCAAGTTAAAGTGGTTTACGAATCGACTTTCATACCAAAATCGCTTTTATCATACGAACGTTGTATTTCAGTTTGCGCTTATATTCTGATTTTCATCATAACTTCAAATTGCCTTCATAGATTTACTTTAACATCATCTCACTTGATCTTAAGTTAAAGTAATCTTAGAATCGGCTGTCACACCGAAATCACTCTTATCGCATGAACGCGATTTTAATCGTCGAAAGTTTTCTACTACACTAATTCACCCCCCCCCCCCCTCTTAGTGCTCTTGATCCTAACATGAAGGACCCATGGAACAATATGATCCTACTCTTGCCTCTGCAAGAGTTCATTTCCTGGACCTCTGTCTAAGGAAAGCACTGTGCCTCTGCTCCATGTTCCAACTTCTATGCTGGCTCCCTTCATGTAGCTTGGGTACTTTGCCAAGTTACACCCAAGTTGCTCCGCTCCTCGTTTTTCCATTGAGTCGATGGTGGCCCTCCCTTGAGTCCGATCTCCATATCGACTCCAAGTGTGCCTTCATTTAAGTTGCTTTGGGTCGCTCCCCCACTTGATCTCGTAATGCATCCACCAATGGATTCTCTCAAGCGAGATCATGCGATGACTCCTTGCCACTTGCTCAATCCATTGAGCTTCATGGAGTCGTTGTTTGTTGAGGTACTCCTCCTCAACTTATGAGGTCCGTCCCACATGATTCTCCCTCTGGAGAGCCGAGACTTATCCCTCCTGGATAACTATCCCATTGGAGCAACATCTCTCTTCGTTTCGGAGACCACCATCCCCTTGGACTACTCCGATTTGTTGAACAAACTGTGCATTGTTCTGCCTCCTGCAAATGCACTTGCTAGATTGTGACTCCACGTCAATACAGCCCCCGCTACACCACTCAAGGCCTAGCAACATGCTGAACTCATTGCACACTTCAACCTCCTACGGTCGCATCTTTTACATGCCGAAGAGAAAGTTTCAATGCTCCATGGCGCCGAGTTTCGGTCGCCTTGGGATGGCCGCAAACATTCCATCGTCTACATACAAGCCCATGTATGAGTACCGAATTCTTTGAGTTAGCAATTCCCCTCACCTCTGTGAGCTTTGCACAACTCTTACGGTCACTGAGCAACTCATTCCACCTTGCATAGTCTCATCCTTTACCAAGCGCCTCGCTTGCCTTGAGCACCATCAAGTATTGTTGTCAACGTTGAGTCGTAGCTCAAACTCAACCATCCCAACCTTTGTGTGCTCCGTATTCTTCCAGGCTTGTCTGTTCTCATGGTGCCTCTTGCGCGAAGGGTTGGCCATTCCTCTGAATGTCAATCTCAGATGGCCGCTCCTCCGAGCGACTCCTTTTACCTACATCTCCATACCTGTTTTCCCCCAAACGGTCGCGCGTGTGCTGACTGCCCTCAACGCAGCCCCGCTAGATCCCCCACGTTTGCATGCTAAGTGTTTCTATGAGTGCTTGTTGTTGAATCTCGGATTTTGAAGATGAAACTAATTGATTGTGTTTAGATGTTTAACTGCATTTTGAGTGATGCAGGTCTACTCGATCAGGATTAGGCAGTTGACGGAGGAGGAATTGACGTTGCGCCGGAGGAGATCACGTCAGGATATTGGACGGCAGAAGGCTTCGGACGTCGGGCATCGGGCCAAGGAGAGCGGAATTGCGCCAAGGATATCGGGGTTGTGGAGGTCAACCACCGATTGGGCAACAAGCCGCAAGAGAGGACGATGCGCTGAAGAATCGGATGAAGCGCCAACCAATGGCGTGCCGGGCAACGGAATGTCGATTCGCGTTGTAATAACTGTCTAGATCGGAGTAGAGTTTTGGATTGTGTGTGCAGGATTAACTTCGATAACGATGAAGACATAAAGCGAAACAAAGTGTTGGAGTCAAGCGCGAAGGATTCGTTGGGAGTTCGAGAGTTCGACGGAAGTCCGAAGGTTCGTCGGGAATGCTACCGGAACTAGCCGAGAATGAGTAGGGAGCTTGCCGAAGGGTTTCTCGGAAGCTCGCCGGAAGGTTTGTTGGAAGTTCGCGGAGCTCACCGAGAAAGATCGAAGCTTACCGAAGAAGCTCGTTGGAACTCGCCAAGATCAAATCGTGAAGTCTAGGAGCTTGCCGGGAGTCCGCAGAATGGTTTCCGAGAGTTTATCGGAAGACCGTCGGAAGTTCGCCGGAAGCTCGCCGGAAGAAGTCTTGACTTACGGACTTTGTAATAGCTTAGAAAATGTCTTTAAATTCGTAGTTAGCATGTTAATTAGGGTTAGGATTAGGTGTTAATCCTATAACCCAAGTAGGGGCCAATCCAAGTTCGAACTAGTTTGGGGCAAGATTGAAGCCCAACTAGTGGGCTGAAAACATTGTAGTTGGGCTGAAAACACTGTAGGCGGTAGCACCGCCTGGGCAGGGCGGTGGCACCGCTTGGGCAGGGCGGTGGCACCGCCCAGTGCCCGAGAGCTGGGCGGTAGCACCGCTTGGGCTGGGCGGTGGCACAGCCCAGCACTGTCAACGTTTGACAGTTACAGGCGGTGGCACTGCCATTGACAAGCGGTGGCACCGCCAGCATCGGGAACTCCACGAGAATTCAAATTTGGAGCCTAAATTTGAATCCTCTTGAGGCCTATAAATACCCCTCAAATCTCAGCTGAGATAACAACTTTTGAGAAGCATTTTGATTGAGAGAAAATTCTTAGAAAGTCTTAGCAAGTCTTATTTTCAATTTGCTAGAGAGTTCTCCTCCTTCTTTCTTATTGAAAATTTGTAAGAGGTTGAACTGCTTATAAAAGGTTGTAAGAGGGGTATTTACCCTTCCATTTCAAGAGATTTGCTAGTGAAAGGTGGGAGCCTCATCGAAGAGGGGCCTCGCAAGTGGAGTAGGTCATTTGACCGAACCACTCTAAAATCAGCGTGATCCTTGGTTTGCATTTCATTATTGCTATTTACATTATTGCAAACCTTCTTATATGCTTTAGTTCCTTATAACTTTTGCTGCGCATATTTAAGAATACGCTTTCAAGATTAAGCCTTTCAAGTTCCGTTCTTATCGTACGAAAGATTTTATAAAACCGAAGTTTTAATCCGCTGCACTAATTCAAACCCCCCCTCTTAGTGCCGCTCCGATCCTATCAATTGGTATCAGAGCCCAGTATTTATCATTTCGGATTTACACCTGAGAGAAATGGCTCTTTATGTCTTTCAAGAGGGCTTATCGGTTTTTCGTCCACCGTTGTTTAACGGATTGGACTACACTTATTGGAAAACTCGAATGAGAGTTTTCTTGATTTCTATGAATTTGGATTTATGGAATATCGTTGAAAATGGTTTTCAACTTCCCTCTAAACCGATGAACGAATGGTCGGATTTGGAGAAGAAGTATTTTTCTTTAAACGCAAAGGCTATGAATGCCTTATTTTGCGCTTTAGACAAAAATGAGTTCAATCGGATTTCTACGTGCGAAACGGCTTTTGATATTTGGCAAACACTTGAAATCACGCACGAGGGAACTAGTAGAGTCAAAGACTCGAAAGTTAACATTTTATTACATGATTTTGAGCTTTTTCAAATGCAACCAAGTGAGACTATAGGCGACATGTACACCCGTTTCACGGATGTCGTCAATAATCTAAGAGTTCTTGGTAAATCTTTTTCGAATTTTGATCTCGTAAGCAAGATCTTAAGATCCCTTCCAAAAAGGTGGGATTCTAAAATAACCACAATACAAGAAACAAAAGATTTAAATATTTTTCCACTTGAAGAACTTATCGGCTCATTGATGACATATGAAATGGTGCGTAATGCACATGATGAACACAATGAACACTTGAACCACCTTCCAAAGAACAGGAAGGATTTGGAACTCCGGACAAATGAATACCACTTGAGCGATAACTCAAGTGATGAGGACAATGATGAACTTGAACTTCGAACACTAAATCTTAATAAGTTTATTAAACAAAAATATAAAATAAACAATGAACTTGAACGGAGGAAGAGGCCAAAGAAGAGGAAGGCAACCAAGGATGAATCAAGAACTTCCAAAGGTGAAACGGCGAATTGGGCTTTGACGAGCTTCGACTACAAGGTAAGTAACTCAACTCTCTTGAATTATTTTGAAATTACATGAGTGCTTAACTTAGTTAGTAGGATTTTTTTTATGCTTTTCTTTCTAGTATTTTTGAAAAATTAAAAATTATGAATGATGATTGCTTAATTTGTGATAATACAAAGTTCCATGAATGTTTATGATTTTCGTATTGAATTTTGATGTATGGTTTTGACATAAAATTAATTTGCATGATTATGTTTAATAGGATTAATCTATGAGTGTGTATTTTGATATTATGCATGAGAATTTAAAATGATGATACCCTATGTTTTTGAATGATGCCTTGATGGTGATGATGCTTTCGGTTCTAAACATGATGCTCAACACTTTCATAAACATTTTCTTTTACTCAATCCAAAATGAAACACAAACAAAAATAAATATATATGTATGATCGTGATAAATTCATGTTGATTTTAGTTTCAAAACAAGATGCATTGTTTGCTACAAATTAAACATCATGATAATGGCATGTTTTATGATAATGCTTACACACCAAATGTGATTAATAGATAGAAGCAAACATAACGATGATTTTGCTCTCAACATGATGCATAGTTTTGACATGAAAATTTTAAATATGCTCATATGAAATCAATTGCATGACATGAAATTGGATTCTCTATCCTATTGAAATTAATGAACTCATTTCATGAATTATGTGAATATCTTGAATCAAATCTTTTGGAAAATGCCACATGCTTAATGCGATTCGACTTAATAAATCTTTATTTGCCTTTCTATCTTGAATGTTGACATTTCTTTTTAAAGCAAAGGCATGCTTATAAGAAGCAAAACACATGAATAGAAATTTATAAAAATGAAATACAATCCTCTATGTTATTGATTTTTCAATAAATCTATGCTTGTCATATATAAATTTATTGAATGTAATTTTGAGGATGATTTCAAATTTGACAAATGCTTGATTCGTATTTACGACATTAGATACATTTTAAATATGAATCATGCTTCAATCTTGTTAAATGCTTCAATCATTTTCTATCTCTAAAGTTCTCGATTTTTTATGAAATACAATTGATAAATTCATTTATGATATCTTGTAAATCACTTGAATTATGAATGAGATTTTGATGATGTGTTAAAGAATCACTTAAAAAGAAAATGTTTTTCCCATCTTAGCGAGATTAATGATTTCATGATATTGTGTGAATCTCGAAATTGATTTTGATGAAATGGTAATAACGTTATTCATGTTATGAATCTCAAAAATGATAATTTGATTATGATTTTTTTTTGAGTTAATGAATTAACTTGAATGAAACTTTGTTTCAACCGAATCATGAACTTGTTAAGAATAATTTTAATGAATCGTGAATCATATCTTTGGTATTCATGAATTGATCCTCATTGATATCTTTCATGAATTCTTTGTATATTTGGCTTGTCGAACGGTTGAAATATTTAACTATTGAGTCCTCCCTTTCTTTTTTACTTTGATAAAGGGGGAGAAGGTTTTGCTAGCTTGTGCATTGAAAATGAAAGTAAACTTCCTAGCATGCTAAGTTAAACTTGCAAGCTTACACTTCTCAAAAAGAGAAGAAAGATCTTGCCTAACAATATAATTGCTCTAGCCATGCTTTGTATCGAAAATAGGTTGATATCCTTAGAAGCATCGCATTAAATTTTTTAGTGTATCGCAATGTATCACATGTATCGCAAATTGAAAATTTTGAGACTATTATCATTTCATGTTTCACGATTGATATCTTTCATTGATATGATAAATTATCATTTCATCATATATCACACAATGATATCATGCTTTACGATTGTATCATGTGATTCTTGCTGAATTTTCATATTGAATTCTTTTAAGATATGATTTCTTTGTATTTATGGCTTGCTTGGCTTGAAATGTTTTTGGCATGATGCATGCAATGATGAAATATTCATAAAGTTAAAATGATGTATGTAATACTTATGATAATGATGTACATGATGTATTTATTGCACATGATGTGTATCATAAATACTTTAAATGATGAATGATTGGTATCATGATCAACGTGTTGATAAATGCTTAAAAATTTTAATGTTTGAGTATCATGTATGATATGCCTATTAATGATGATTGATTTATTTTTCGGTATCGTGCATAAAAAATAAGGTTTTTGAAATTGTGTATGTTTTAATTTGAATATATAATGATGCACAAATAAGAATGATACTTACCTTTGTCATAATATGAAAATAAATATAAGGGTCTTCCCATCTTTTTGACAATGACAAAAGCAGAGCAAGAATTTCTACGTGGACATCATGAAAAGAGGCAAACTAACTAGCTTGCACAATTCAAGATGAAAGCAAAAATTGCACTTCTCAAAAGAGAGATGCAAATGTAACATTTGCCAAATTGTTTGCTTGCCTCATGTAAAATATTATCTCTTGCAAATTTGACATTTTTGCTAGCTTGTATATTGTGAAACTTACATATCGTAAAAGTTGGCTAGCTTGTACTCTTCCCTTCTTTTCGACAAAAATAAAGGGGAGAAAGCTTTGCTAGTTAGAACATGTAAAGAAAAGTAAAGTGCAATCTTGCACAAGAAGCAAGTGTTGAATTGCCATGATTAAACTTAAGAATCTTGTTATGCTTTTGTGCTTATATGTTGCGATGAAAATCTAGCTTCATGTTACAAAAACTTGCATATCTTTTAAAATAGCTAGAGCAACTTCTCCTTTTTGTTGATGACATAGGGGGAGAAGTATATTGATGACTTCATGCATTGAATTGAATATTTTATATATTTGCATGATGGTTTAAATATTTTTTCATAACATGTGATGAATGTTACTTGGATTTGGGATAATCCAAGTGCTCTATCAATGGCATATTGATAGGGGGAGTTTGGTTAAACTCCGGGGAGTTTAGGTTAACTCCGTTAGTCATCAATTAGTTGTCATCATCAAAAAGAGGGAGATTGTTGAATCTCGAATTTTGATGATGAAACTAATTGATTGTGTTTAGATGTTTAACTGCATTTTGAGTGATGCAGGTCTACTCGATCAGGATTAGACAGTTGACACAGGAGGAATTGACGTTGCGCCGGAGGAGATCACGTCAGGATATTGGACGGCAGAAGGCTTCGGACGTCGGGCATCGGGCCAAGGAGAGCGGAATTGCGCTAAGGATATCGGGGTTGCGGAGGTCAACCACCGATTGGGCAACAAGCCACAAGAGAGGACGATGCACTGAAGAATCGGATGAAGCGCCAACCAATGACATGCCGGGCAACGGAATGACGATTCGCGTTGTAATAACTGTCTAGATCGGAGTAGAGTTTTGGATTGTGTGTGCAGGATTAACTACGATAACGATGAAGACATAAAGCGAAACAAAGTGCTGGAGTCAAGCGTGAAGGATTCGTTGGGAGTTCGAGAGTTCGACGGAAGTCCGAAGGTTCGTCGGGAATGCTGCCGGAACTAGCCGAGAATGAGTAGGGAGCTTGCCGAAGGGTTTTTCGGAAGCTCGCCGGAAGGTTCGTTGGAAGTTCGCGGAGCTCACCGAGAAAGATCGGAGCTTACCGAAGAAGCTCGTTGGAACTCGCCAAGATCAAATCGTGAAGTCTAGGAGCTTGCCGGGAGTCCGCAGAATGGTTTCCGAGAGTTTATCGGAAGACCGTCGGAAGTTCGCCGGAAGCTCACCGGAAGAAGTCTTGACTTACGAACTTTGTAATAGTTAAGAAAATGTCTTTAAATTCATAGTTAGCATGTTAATTAGGGTTAGGATTAGGTGTTAATCCTATAACCCAAGTAGGGGCCAATTGGGCCCAAGTTCGGACTAGTTTGGGGAAAGATTGAAGCCCAACTAGTGGGCTGAAAACACTGTAGTTGGGCTGAAAACACTGTAGGCGGTAGCACCGCTAGAGCTGGGCGGTGGCACCGCCCAGTGCCCGAGAGCTGGGCGGTAGCACCGCTTGGGCTGGGCGGTGGCACCGCCAAGCACTATCAGCGCCTAACACGGACATGCTGTGGCACCGCTAGTGCAACGGTCGACAGGCGGTGGCACCGCCAGCCTCGGGAACTCAAGGGAATTCAAATTTTGGAGATCAAATTTGAATCCTCTTGGGGTCTATAAATACCCCCCAATTCTCAGCAGAGACAACAACCTTTGAGAAGCAAGAGAGAGAGCCAAAAGTCTTAGCAAAGTCTTTAGCAAGTTTTTGTCTTAAATTGCTTTGAGTGTTCACATCCTTCTTTCTATTCAAAAATTTGTAAGAGTGTGAACCACTTGTAAAAGGTTGTAAGAGGGGTATTAGTCCTTCCCCTACAAGAGATTTGCTAGTGGAAGTTGGGAGCCTCCTCGAAGAAGGCTTCGCAAGTGGATGTAGGTCATTTTGACCAAACCACTTTAAAACTGCTGTGTTTTCTGGTTGGCATCCTACTCTTGCCATTTATATACTGCAAACTTCTTTACTTAGTTACTACACTTCCATACGTTTCTAAGTTATCAAGCTTCTAAAATCGTTTTCCATTGATATTGCTTTGTTATCGTGCGAAAGATTTATCAAAACCGAAGTTTTAATCCGCTACACTAATTCACCCCCCCCTCTTAGTGCCGCTCCGATCCTAACACTTGTCCCGCTCTGATACCATCTATCATGGACTTAACTGGTTTTGCCTAAGTCGTGTGGCACCTATGCGTGTCCGTCCGCAAAGGTCAGCTTTCCCGAAGCGTCCCTTGTCCCTTAGGACACACAAAAGAGAGAGCGGGTTAGAGAAAATGCCTCATTCGGGATCCACAAGCAAACATTTCCGAAAACACTTCATAGACAAAGCAAATTATAAACAGACTTTACAAGCTCTGAATAGTTGCACACCAAAGGGTAAAATTATCCATTATAGACCGAACTAAAATAGGACTATTAAGCCTTCGGTTGTCCCTCTACATGCTAGTCAAAGTATGAACATACCAAAAGACACGGACATACATAAGTATTACATTAAACATCTTATTTAGAAGTTTGTCCGTGACACTTGGGTGCATCAATTAGGTTCCAAACCTTATTAGAGTATATGAATTCTATCTCAAAATTCATGGCCTCTTACCACTTCCTAGAGTCTATACTCGTAATAGCCTCCTCATAAGTTTGAGGATCAATATCCTCAACACCCTCTCCCCTATATGTTTCACATATCTCTTAATAGGAAGAGATACTCTGCTAGACCTACGTAAAGTCAGAACTTATGTGCTAGGTACTTGAACAGACTCAGGGTGTGGAATAGTGCTTGAGCTAGGTTCTTCAACCTCGCTCAACTCTACCATGCTCCTACTATCTCTATCAAGAATGTGTTCTTTCTCAAGGATCATTGCTCTTTTGGCTACAAAGATTTTTTGAACCATAAGGTGATAGAAATAATATCCATTAATTTCCTTAGGGTATCTCATGAATATGCACCATTTTGCCCTGGTTTCTAATTTGTTGGGGTTGTGTCTTTTGATATGGGCTGGGTTGCCCCAAATTTTATCACCCTTAAGATTGAGCTTATTCCATTTCCATATCTCATATAGAGTAGGCACCACCAACTTAGTTAGAATTATGTTTAAAAGGTAAGCTGTGGTCTCTATGGCGTATCCCCAGAATGAGATGAGAAGGTCGATGAAACTCATCATAGACCACACCATGTCTAACAATATGCGATTCCTCCATTCGAATACACTATTAAGCTGGGGTGTATAAGGAGGTGTCCACTAGGACAAAATCCTATGGTCCTTATGTTAGGATCAAGAGTGGCACTAAGAGAGGGTGGGGGAGGTGTGAATTAGTGCAGCGAAAAAAGCGTTGATTTCAAAAAATATTCATTTTGATTCAATCCGTTTCGGAAAGAAATTAAACTTGAAAGCTTTTGTAAGAGTGTAAAGAGAAGGTTAAGGAAGTTTGCAGTAATGTAATTGCACAAATAGAAAAGCAAATAAGAATTTAGAGTGGTTTGATCGTTGTGACCTATATCCACTTTTGATTCCTCCTCCGTCGAGGTCACCGACATCCATTACTAGTCTTCCTTCAATAGACGAAGACCAATCACCTCTTTACAGTGCTTTCTCCATTTCGCAGGTTTAGAAGATAATCCTTACAAGTCTCACACTTCTCTTGAATGATCTCAACACTTAGAAAGGGAGGAGGAGGACCCTAGCACTTTTACAACATTTTAACACTTCAAATATTCAAGATTATGCCCACACTTTCGTGTCCTTTCATGTAGAAAAGGGTGGGGTATTTATAGGCCCTAATGACTTCAAAATTGGAGCCAAAAAGTATCTCATCCTGATTTTTTGGGGTACTGGCGGTACCACCGCCTGACACCTAACACTAGGCGGTATCACTGCCTAGTTTGGGCGGTACGACCGCCTGACAGAGCTCGAGACCGAGCTCTGGCGGTACCACCACCTGAAAGGGGTGGTACCACCACTGGCAGCATTAACTTTCGGTGGTACCACCGCCCAGTCTGGGTAGTACCACCACCCAAAACACCTAGGAGACCGGGTCTGCCAGGCAGTGCCACCGCCGGTCGTGGTTTTAGGTGTTGAATGGGTTGTTCATTCTGGCCCAATTTAGCCATGTTAAAGGCCTAGTTGGCCCCTGATTGAGTTACTAAGATTACCTCCCAATCCTAACTCAACTTATAGTTCTAACTATGAGTAAAACAAGCAATTAGTCTGGTATGTCAATTTTTCTTTCAGCAAACTTCTCGGTGAAACTTCCGACGAGCTTCCGGCGAACTCCCAATGAACTCTCAGCGATCTTTTGACGAACTCTCGATGATCTTTTGACGAGCTCTCAGCGATCTTTCAATGAGCCTCCGATGAACTTCTAACGAACTCTCGGTGAGCTCCCAACACACTTCTGGTACATCGTCCGAATCTTCGACTCCGGCCTATCATTTGCTTTATGCTTGACTGCTATCATAGTTAATCCTATACACTTATCTCAACACATAGATTAGGTCAAATAAGTCACCAATTGATTTCATCATTAAAATTTGAGATTCAACAATCTTCTCCTTTTTGAGGATGACAACCAATTGGTGTAGGAGTTAATCTTAACTCCCCCTATCTATATGCCATATTTTTAGAAGACATTTTTTAATTTAAAGCTTTTAAATTCAAGCATCAAACTGATAAGTTATTATTCAATCATGCATGACATGATACGTATCATGATTCACCGATTCAAAATATGATATCACGTATCCATTTTTAAATTTTGAAAGATGATATGAATGACAATTCTATTAGGATCGGAACAGCACTAAGAGGGGGGGGGGGGGGGGGGAATTAGTTTAGCGGATTAAAACTCATAAGTTTAAAATTGATTTTGTGTGGAGATTTCTATTCGATGAAGGATGACTTAGCTAAAATAGCTCGAGTAAAGGAAGTCAAGAGTAGGGAGAAGAAAACTGAAAAGTTCGCTACTAAGAAGATAAGTGGTTCAAAAAATTAAACACTCATACATTCAAGGAACACCTGATAGAACCCTTGCAGATTCTAAACTTGGGGTTGATCTCTTTAGGGGATCGACCTCCTTGGAACTCTATAGGGGTTCCTCCCTCCAAGTTGCTGCTCAAAGACTGCAGAAAAGATTCATCTATTGCTTATGAAAAGAGGAGGAATACATGACTATTTATAGGGCTTCTAAACCCTAACTCCTAATAGGACTCCTACTCAAGACTCCTACTTCTAACCAACTCCTAATAGGACTCATACTCAAGACTCTTATTCCTTTACAACTCCTTATTCTTCTCTAAGAAACAACCTCCTAACCCTAGCCGGCCTCTTCACCTCTTTAATAGGGGTCGGCTTAGGTAGGTTTTACATGAATGTCCCTCTCAATTAGGACTCTCCAAGCTAGAGTCCTAATAGACCCCTCTTCAAATCAGCCTTATCCTCGAGGCTAATGATTCATGAATTTTGGGAATTTGATCTTCAAGTCGTCATAATTCTCCCAAGTGGCATCTTCTATTGGTAGGTTCGCCCACTGTATTTGCACTTCATTAGTGGGTCATCGTCGTGGAGTCACGATCCATCGATCAATAATGGCACTTGGCTGGGTTTGGAGTTCTCCTTGGGTAGTCTTATTTGGTGGGTGGCTTTGGGTTGTCTCCAAGCACCTATTTACAACTTTCGTTTGGCCATCAGTTTGTGGGTGATATACCATACTCCTTTTCAATTTAATACCCTACATATGGAATAACTTTATCCAAAATCTGCTTGTGAAGATGCAAGTAGAATTTGTCACAAGCATAATGCATCCCTTATAGTGTAATTCTTTTGAGTCCCAATTGTAATGAGCCACGGAGCTTGGTGCTTCCTCCAATTTTTTTATAATCTTACTAGTCTCTGAATCTTCCTACCATTCTATCTAAATATCCTCAAGGAAGTCGCTGGTCGGGAGTAAAATGACCGAAACTTTAACTTGCTCGGGTAGCTGCGAAAGCACATCTACAAGAACATTCTCTTTCCTCTTTTTATAAGTTATTTCATAATCAAATCTAAGAAGTTTTGTTACCCATTTTTTCTGCTCAGGGGATGATATCTTTCGCTCCAAAAAGTACTTGAGGCTTTTATGGTTGGTTTTAATTTGAAATCGTTGACTAATCAAGTAGGGTCTCCACCTCGTTGATGTGCGCACAATTGCGAGCATCTCCTTATCATATGTTGACTTATTTTGATGGGAGAGAGATAATGCCTTGCTAGTGTATAAGTGTGGTCGACTATCTTGCATGAGAATGACTCCAATTCTGACTCCAGATGCGTCGACCTCAATAATGAAGGGTCGGTTGAAATCTGGTAGTGTTAGCACCGGCGTCGTCATCATGGCTGCCTTAAGTTTGTCGAAGGCAGCGGAGGCTCTGTCCGACCATTGGAAGACATATTTTTTCAGTAAGGAAGTAAGTGGTCCACTGATCTCTCCATAGTTTTTCACGAACTTGCAGTAGTAGCCTATTAAACCCAGAAAGCCATGTAGCAATTTTATGTTCCTCGGGGTCAGCCAGTTTTGAATTGTTCCAATTTTGAAGGGGTTTACTACCACACCTTCCTCTGATATGATATGCCCAAGATATTCTACCTTCTTTTGAAGAAAGAAAAAATTCATAGTGGTTGTTGTGTGTTCAAAATGTGGTTTTCGGTATGTCTTCTTCTCATACTTGTATTTGATGATACCCGGATCGAAGGTCCAGCTTTGTGAAGATTTGTGCTCCCTTAGCAACTCATCTACTACTGGAATAGGGTATTTATCCTTGATGGTTATGCCATTGAGAGCTCGGTAATCAACACATAATCACCATATTCCATCCTTCTTTCGTATGAGGAGCACCGGTGAAGAGTAGGGGCTACAACATGGCCGAATAACTCCTGTTTTGAGCATCTCTTTTACAATACTTTCTATTTCATCCTTCTGGAGATGTGGATACTGATATGGCTGAGCATTTGCTAGAGATTTTCCTGGAAGAATCATTATACAATGATTATGCCGACGGGTAAGAGGTAGGTTGCGCGGTTCGACAAATATATCTGAAAATTCAGCAAGCAAAGGAAGTAGATTTGGATCTTCAAATTTTGTTGGCTCTCCCTTAGTTTGCTGCTCAAGTTGTACCAAAAATCTGCTGCATGCTTTATGCAAAACCTTCTCTATTTGTTGTGTGCAAATCGTTGTTACGTCGCCCTCATGTTTCCCGTGCAGTATCACCTGTTTCTCCTTACTGTAAAATTTTATAATTAGTTGCATAAAATTCCAAGAAATATCACCTAATGTCATCAACCATTTAATTCTGAGTATGGCCTCATAATCATCAAGAGGGAGGAGGAAGAAATCTGCAATTATCTCTTGGTCCTGCAGCAATAGTTTCACCTGCGGGCACCTATGATCACACTTCAAAATCCGTCCGTTGGCGACCTTAACGACAAACCTGCTGCAATTCTCAATAGGTAAGTTCATATGGACAGCAACCTTAGTGTTTAGGAAGTTATTAGTGCTGCCCATGTCGATGAGAATAGTGACCAGTTGTTGTTTGAGAAGGCCTCCAACTTTCATCGTTTGCGGGTTTGAGTAGCCAGCTAGTGTATGTACCGTAACTTCGGTCGGTTATGGCTCTTCTTCTACATCTTCTTCTTCATGTTCAAGGCTCTCTTTTGGATGTTCAATAACCTCTTCTTCTATCGGTTCAATCATAAGAAGTCCCCCTTTACTACAGCGATGCTTACGGCTCCATGGCTCGTCACAATGCCAACATAACCCCTTCGCATATCGCTCCCGAAGCTCTTCTCTTGTTAATCTCTTTGGTGTAGGGACTTGGTCGATAGTAGAGGGGGCTAAGGGCTTCAATATTACTGGTTGAGGAGTGACCCTAGTCCTCCGAGCTTCATGGTTCAATTGCTTCTCTTGATGTCGTGAGAAAGAGATGGCTGCCATAAGCGTATACGGTTGTCGCGTTTTAACTTCTCCTCGGATCTCCGACTTCAAGCCATCAATGAAGGTCCTCAATAGCTATTTTTGAGACCAATCATGAGTTTGATTAGATAACCTTTTAAACCTGGTTTGGTACTCCTGAATGGTAGAGGTTTGTCGGATCTTTGCTAGTTGTCCGTCAATATTCTCGTAATCGGTTGGTCTGAAGTGGATCAGCAGTCCTTCTTTGAATTGTTGCCATGAAAGGACTCCATAAGTATGTTCAAACTAGTCAAACAACTGTATAGTATCCCCTTTAAGATATATAGCTGCAATTTTCACCATAGATGCATCCGCGATTTTATGGTACCGAAAATATCACTCCGCGCGCGAGATCCAACCAATTGGGTCTCCTTCTTCCCATCTAGGGAAGTCCACTCTCATGCATGGATAGTTGGGGTTGGTCATAGAGCTTCCCCTCTCTTGGAAGTCATATCTTTGGGCTTGGTGTGATTGGGCAAAGCTCTCTCCTTGATGTGATTTCTTCGGGCTTAGTGGTCGGCCCAATTTGAGTTCGGTAAAGAGCATCTGAATCTTATCCTCCATATGCGCCTCCAAGGGTTCGAATTTAGTATTGATTGCCTCCTTAGATGCCATAGTATATACCTCCAAATCTATGATATTAAGATATCTCTTTTTTTGTTAGGTTAAAGGCATGTATAGGTTGAGAGAAGTGATGGTCGAAAGGGTTGGTGGATCGGTGGATGTAGGCTACGATTTAGGCTTGTTTTGTGGCAGTTTTGGGTGCAGTTTGAGGGTGTGGTTTAGTAGAGTTTTAGGGCTGTGGATGAAAGTTTTGGATCTGTGGTAGATGGTAGCAAAGGTTTGATATAAATCAATAGAACTTGTAGCAAGTATGTGCTGTCTTGTAAGAGTAGAATTGTCGTCGAAGAAACAATGGTTTCTCGATGTAATTTCTACCAAAAACATAAGAGAATTGAGGAGGGAATTGATAGAAAAATTACAGATTATATTACAGCACAGATGTCTAATTTAATCAAGAGAATTTTGGCAGTATAACAGCAAGAAAATTGGTGCAAGTTGCAATAGCAGAATTGTCGTCGAAAAATTTTAGCGGGTTACGATGAAAATTTGCAGCAACACAAAATCATTTTAGAGATGAATTCCTTAATATATCAATCTTAGATGGAAGCCAAGATGATCTATGAACGTATAAGAAATTTCATTCAAAAAAGATTGCAAATAGATGGGTTAATGCAAGAATATGCCGCTGAAATTTTCTGCAGCACAGATTTTTAAGTATAGCAGATTGGACATAAAAGATCAGTGGTTTATATTTAAAATTTTTCGATGAAACCAAAGGAAAATCCACTGTTAGGAAGTGTCAAAGCTATCATAAAAATTTCGTAGAGATTTGGATAGAAAAAAATATAGTATCAAGATCAAACAAACAGTGCTATGTGGCTGAAATTTTACAGTGCAGATTTTCAAGTATAGCAGATTAGACGTAAAAGATCAATGGTTTATATTGAGAATTTTTTGAAAAAACTAAAGGTAAATCTGCTGTTAGGAAGTGTCAAAGATGTCATAAAAATTTCATAGAAATTTGGATAGAAAAAACACAGTAGCAAGATCAAACAGATGGTGCTATGTGGCTGGAATTCTGCAATGTATCTTTCGTCGTAGAGATGAAAACTTTGTGACGAAAGGTTTATGCAGCAATATAGGAACAGTTTTTTTTTTGGATTTTCGAATAAGGATAACTAAATTGCAGCAGCAGTAAGGTAGGAAACCAGAACCTGTTGCAATTTACGGGGAGATCAAAGGATGATCCACGGTGGTGGAGATGATGGCGGAATTCGGCGATGATTTTTTAAGCAATTGTGGGAATTGCTTTGGGAGGTTGTGGAGGGCTGATGGATGGCAGTGGAAGGGCAGCGAGATGCCAAGAACACTGCTCTGATACTAGGTGTTAGAACCATTGCAGATTCTAAACTTGGGGTTGATCTCTTTAGGGGATCGGCTTCCTTGGAACTCTATAGGGGTTCCTCCCTCCAAGTTGCTACTCAAAGGCTGCAGAAAAGATTCATCTATTGCTTATCAAAAGGGGAGGAATACATGGCTATTTATAGGGCTTCTAAACCCTAACTCCTAATAGGACTCCTACTCAAGACTCCTACTTCTAACCAACTCCTAATAGGACTCCTACTCAAGACTCCTATTCCTTTACAACTCCTTATTCTTCTCTAAAAAACAATCTCCTAACTGTTGGGAAATCTTGGGGGCTGCATCATATGCGCAGCGGAAGAACAAGAGAAACAAAATCCCCGATTCTCAAAGAGATGTTCGTCGTCATGTGAAGATTGGTGCGCAAAATCCGCGAAACTTAAAACTGCGTATAGAGTAGATTGTGTTACCTAGGGAGATCGTATATCCCTGTTTCCTTGCAGATCCTTAGGAGAGGGTGAAGGAGGTCAAGCGTCCTCCTCTCTAGCGGTGATCCACACAGCAGGGTTGCGACGACGCTCCTCAAAACTCCAGGCCGGCTCTAAGGTGGAGAGGGAAAGGAGAATAGGAAAGGCAAGCAAAGGCTCTAGCCCATTAGGCTCTGAATCCCTCCTATTTATAGAGGTCCCCTGTCAAACCCTAATGGGTCCTCCCCTAGTGGGTATTGGATCTACATCCAATAAGACAAGGGCTCCATCAGATATCTCATATCCGAACCTCTACTCATCGCAATGCCTACCATATGTGTGTGACCCTCTAGGCCCAATATCGAGCTGGCCCTGAGTCATACTTGTCAGAACTCCTTCTAACTCAGTGAATTATTATCTCTGTAATAATTCACTCGACCCATCGACTACGGACGTACTAGGCCATTACGCCGTAGTCCCCGGACGATACAGGGGAATCCAATCCATTGGACCTATCTGTCCTCAGTGCTAGTCATAGGTGCCCAGCAAGCCAATCACGTGAGTGATGGCAAGTGTGACTTGATACAGAATCTTTTTGCTTATTGTATTTTGGCGTATATCACTTTATAACTATTGCATAAATGCATACATATATTGTGATGTCCTTGGATTTGTGCAATGAAAATCGGATCCTGATGAGATCACGATAATGAGATCGATTCACCTTTAAACACATATCCTAACTAATCCCGGTCATAGGTTACTCGAGAGGGGCATCGTGATAACCAGATAGACTGGTGTGCTGTATACCCGTCCATATGATGGATGCAGCTGGTCTCATAGCTGCTCGTGTAGGGACACTAGGGATACAGTATATGTGCTCATTGGAGAATGAGTTCACTGATTGATCCGCTTACGGAATGCTGGATGGTTGATGATGCCTTATTGTCAGACAGCGATTCCGTAGTCCTAGTGGTGTATCTGGTCCTTAGACTTGAGACACTAAGGATGTCCTGTATGAGTGCTCCACTCTTTGATACCAGAGTTATAGGTTTGGCTGTCCTAGATCTAGTACAGTTGGTTATTAGGAGTGGTAGTCGACCTTACGAGGGATATTGAGTGTCGATAGAGGATCATCCACTCTCGGCGTCATGAGAGGAATATCCCATGTGTTCTTACTCAGACAAATCCCTGGCTAGGGTCATTCGGGTTCAGAGAGAAAGAGTTCTCTAGGAGAATCTGATTAGAGCGAGACTCGAGTAGAAACCGTATGGGTCTGACAACACCATGCTCGATATACGGTCTTTGGGATATTAGATGGATGAGGGACTATAGGTACACGGTAACTGAGGACAGACAGGTCCAATGGATTGGATTCCCCTGTATCGTCTGGGGACTACGGCGTAGTGGCCTAGTACATCCGTAGTCGATGAGTCGAGTGAATTATTATAGAGATAATAATTCACTGAGTTAGAAGGAGTTTTGATAGGTATGACTCACGGCCTGCTCGACATTGGGCCTAGAGGGTCACACACATATGGTAGGCATTGCGATGAGTAGAGGTTCGGATATGAGATATCCGACGGAGCCCTTGTCTTATTTGATGCAGATCCAATACCCACTAGGGGAGGACCCATTAGGGTTTGACAGGGGATCTCTATAAATAGGAGGGATTCAGAGCCTCACAGGCTAGAGCCTTTCTTGCCTTTCCTATTCTCCTCTTCCTCTCCACCTCATATCAGGCCTGGAGTTTTTTAGGAGCGTCGTCGCAACCCTGTTTTGTGGATCACCGCTAGAGAGGAGGACGCTTGACCTCCTTTACCCTCTCCTAAGGATCTGCAAGGAAACAGGGATATACGATCTCCCAATCTTCGCACGACGACGAACATCTTTTTGGGAATCGAGGATTTTGTTTTCTTGTTCTTTTGCTGCGCATGTGATGTCGCCCCCATGATTTTCCCAACAATGGTATCAGAGCTAGGTTGTTCGTGCAAATGATTGGGTTTGAACTGCGTGTGTTGTGTGTAGGAAGAATATTGACGTCAAAATCATGACGCAAAAGCGAGAAAGGGCAACAACAGTTGCTGCCCTTGATCTACGTGCGTGAAGCGCAACCGAAGGCGGGCAAAGGCGCCGCAGGGCAGCGGCGTCTGCCGCCGCAGGGCAGCGACGCCTGCCGCCGCTGCTCCCGCGGGTGAAACCCCCCGATAGGGGCGGCCGCCCGGCGGGACAGCACTGCTTGCGGAGGCAGCGGCGCCCGAAGGGAGCGCCCACCCGCAGCGGCAGCGCCGCCAACAGGCGTGCCGCATGCAGGAAAGGGCAGTGCCCTCGACCCACCGCACAGGCCGCCGCCGGCCGGGTGGCGGCGACGGCAGTAGTGAAAGGGCGAAAGGACATTAGGGTTTTCTGGGCAAAAGATAGTTTTACCCCTCGGAATTTGAGAAATTCCAATTTCTGTCTTTTGTCCAAATTATGAAAATACCCCTATAAATTCAGAAATTCCCTATATATCCCAGATTTCAGAAAATATTAATTAATTAAAAGGTTTAGTTGATTATTATTTTCATTATTATCTAGTAGTCCTACATGATGATAATTATTTATACATGTGATGTATGATGTGTGGACGGATGATCATGGACCGTGTGATGTGTGTACTTGTGATTATTATTATTGAGGTCTGCGAGCCTCCATTATATTTCTCGTTTATTGTCGGGCCTGCGTGCCTATGATTAAGTATGATTAAGTTGTAATCACATGAGGAGGCGCAGCGGGAGCGTGGATGCGATAGCGGGACCCATGAGATGGACGATTGTGATGCATGAAGATGCATCAAGATGTCGACGGAATCGACGAGGACGAGATGGACGATCACATGGCATGGAGATGCATCGTTGCACACAAAGATCTTGATGTAAGTGATTAGGCCTACTAGCTCGGGCCTAATCACATTAGGTTGTGGTCCATGATCATTTGGTGTGATTGCTTATACACATACTAGATATGTATATATATTTGCATGCGATGTAGATATATATTAAATATGTATATGTGTGACATGTCATATTAGGAGACCAAATCATAGAAACATCTCTCGATAATATTAAGTCGGTAAACGTGAGGCAATTAGATTGACCCACGTGGCCTTCTATCGTTATGAGTAGGAACCGATTCCCGGTGTAGGTTGAGTTGGTCGAGTCCCTCGAGACTCACCTATATCGCGATTCGCTATCTTTCTTACGACATAGAGATGTCACCGGTGACCTGAGGGCATGGTATACTTGGTTGAGTCCCTCGAGGGTATATCATCAAATCAGACTCATCTTGTAACGAAGGTGTTGACTTAACCGAGCATCATGGTTGGTCGAGTCCCTCGAGGCCATGGTGATTCGGAGGCCGAACAGGACGGGAATCACAAGGAGTTATGATCGGCAAGAGTTGCCTACCTTTTAGGCTTAGTGTGATTGGTCGAGTCCCTCGAGGTTACACTAAGACACTGATTGGATCCTGATCCTCACTAGAAGTCTGCCGGAGACTTCCGTTTCACGAGCTGAGGGTGTCGCATGACTCGTTAGTAAAATAGTGGGAGCATATTAAGATAGAAGTCCATATCTTGATATTTTATTTCTTGCAAAATCTGCATGTTATTCATTTTTGTCGCATCTTTATTTTCAGAAAATGTCGCTTTGAAATCCCTTACGTGGCATACTTGATGTCAACCGCCTCACTGGTCCAAATTATACGGATTGGCTCCGTAACTTGAGAATTGTTCTCACAGCGGAGAAAATCGTGTACGTCCTTGATACAGTGATACCTACGCCCGAAGAAGGGGCAAACGAGGATGAGATCGCTCGCTACGTGAAGTACATTGATGACTCCACTCTTGCTCAGTGCTATATGTTGGGCTCTATGACTCCTGAGTTATATAGACAACATGAAAAGTTGGATGCTAGATCCATTCTCCTACATGTCCGTAAATTGTTTGAGGAACAGGGAAGGACTCAACGATATGAGATATCCAAGAGCCTCTTCCGCGCTAGGATGATTGAGGGGACACCGGTTCATGACCATGTCCTAAAGATGATTGAGTGGATAGAGAAACTCACAGGTCTAGGAATGGTCCTAGAGGATAACTTGTGTGTGGACATTGTACTTCAGTCCCTACCAGATTCCTTTTTATAGTTCATAATGAATTTTAATATGAACAAGCTTGAGGTGACTCTCCCAAAGCTCCTCAATATGTTGAGGGAGGCAGAGAGTACTATTATGAAAGAGAAGCCAGTTCTCTATACTGGTGAGACCAGAAAGAAAAGGAAAGCAAAAAGGTCCCTTAAGAAGGGAAAGGGCAAGGGCAGACCAGGTAAAGCAAAGGTTGCTATGAAAGACCCAGCAAAGGATAAAGGCCAGTGCTTCCACTATGGTAAAGATGGGCACTGGAAGAGGAATTGCAAAGAGGGCGAGATAGAAGCTTGGAGAAGCTTCAGGTACATTCATGATCAATCTCCAATTGTTAGATTTTTGTGATAGTGCATTGGTATTGGATACCAGTATTGCTTATCACATCTTCAATTTATTGTAAATTCTAGCAAAGTCGAGGGGAGATTGGCGAGAGGAATATTGCATAAAGGTTTGTTTATGCTAGACACTACTCTACATATCATGAATGTAAATGTGTCCAAAAGGAAACGAGATGAGTTGAATAGTGCAAACCTGTGGCATTGTAGGCTAGGTCATATCCATGAAAGAAGGATTCAAAAGTTGCTAAATGATGGATATCTAGATCCATTCGACTATGTGTCATATGCAACTTGTCAGCCTTGCATTCGTGGAAAACTGACCAACTCTCCATTTAGTGGAACTGGAGAGAGAGCCACTGAGTTGTTGGAACTCATACATAGTGATGTATGTGGACCCATGTCAACTCATGCCATTTGAGGTTACTCCTACTTCATTACATTTACTGATGATTTCTCAAGGTATGGATATGTGTACTTAATGAAGTACAAGTCCGAGGCCTTTGAGAAATTCAGAGAGTATAAGAATGAGGTGGAGAACCAGACTGGAAAGAGTATCAAAACTCTTCGATCAGATCGAGGAGGTGAGTACTTAAGTACAGAGTTTACTCAGTTCCTCAAGGACCATGGGATATTATCCAAATGGACACCTCCTTACACACCTCAGCTCAATGGTGTCTCTGAAAGGAGAAATCGTACGTTATTAGATATGGTACGGTCCATGATGAGTTTCGCTGACCTACCCGTCTCATTCTAGGGATATGCCCTAGAAACCGCAGCTTACCTTCTGAACAGAATTCCAACTAAATCGGTAGTGTCTACACCATATGAGATATGGAAAGGGAAGAAGCCTGATCTTAAGGTTGTTAAGATTTGGAGCTGCCCTACCCACGTTAAAAGACATAACCCCGATAAGTTAGAATCAAGGACAGAGCGATGCAAATTTGTGGGATACCCCAAGGAAACTTGTGGGTATTATTTCTATCATCTCGAGGACCAAAAGGTCTTTGTAGCTAAGAGAGTAGTGTTCCTTGAGAAGGAACACATTCTTGGCGGAGATAGTGGGAGAATAATAGAGTTGAGCAAGGTTGGAGAACCAAGCTCAAGCACCACTCTACAGCCCGAGTCTGTTCAGGTACCTAATACACAAGTTTCAACTTTACGTAAGTCTAATAGAGTATCTTATCCTCTTGAGAGATATGTGGGACATATTAGAGGAGAGGATGTTGAGGATATTGATCCTCAAACCTACAAGGAGGCTATTATGAGTATAGACTCTGGGAAGTGGCAAGAAACCATGAATTCTGAGATGGATTCTATGTACTCCAATAAGGTTTGGAACCTAGTTGATGCGCCCGAAGGTATTGTACCCATCGGTTGCAAGTGGATCTTTAAGAAAAAGATCGGAGTAGATGGAAAGGTAGAGACTTATAAAGCAAGGCTAGTGGCTAAGGGGTATCGTCAAAGGCAAGGTGTGATTACGATGAAACCTTCTCACCCGTAGCAATGCTAAAATCCATCAGAATTCTATTGGCTATTGCAGCACACTATGATTATGAGATATGGCAGATGGATGTGAAAACCACATTCCTTAATGGGAACATCGAGGAGGGGGTGTATATGATACAACCTAAGGGATTCGTGTCCAAGAACTGCCCAGATAAGGTGTGTAGGTTGCTTAGATCCATTTATGGACTAAAGCAAGCTTCCCGAAGTTGGAACATAAGATTTGATGAAGCAATCAGATCTTATGACTTCGTTAAGAACGAAGATGAGCCTTGTGTGTACAGGAAGGTAAGTGGGAGTGCTATTATTATTATTTTTTTGGTGTTATATGTGGATGACATCCTGATCATTGGGAATGACGTAGGAATGCTATCCACGGTAAAGACTTGGTTATCTAGACACTTCTCCATGAAGGACTTAGGGGAAGCATCCTATATCTTGGGGATTAGAATCTATAGAGATAGATCCAAGAGGATGTTTGGTTTGTCCCAGTCCAAGTACATAGAAACCATTGTCAAAAGGTTTGGCATGGAAAATTCCAAGAGAGGTCTCATACCGATGAGACATAGGATATCGCTTTCTACGAGTATGTCCCCAAAGACTCCAGAAGAAAGGGCGAACATGAATATGATACCTTATGCCTCAGCAATAGGGTCTATCATATATGCCATGCTATGTACTAGGCCTGATATAGCGCATGCTTTGAGTGTCACAAGCAGGTATCAGGCGGATCCAGGCTTGGAGCACTGGAAAGCAGTAAAGTGTATCCTTAAGTACTTGAGAAGGACTAAGGATCTTTTACTAGTATATGGAGGCAATAGCCTTAAGATTGAATGCTACACTGACTCAAGTTTTCAGTCTGATGTCGATGATAGCAAGTCGAATTCAGGGTATGTGTACACCTTGAATGGAGGAGCAGTGTGCTGGAAGAGTTCTAAGCAAGATACCACTGTTGACTCGACCACAGAGGCAGAGTACATTGCTGCATCAGATGCAACAAAGGAGGGAGTCTGGGTGAAGAAGTTCATCACAGATTTGGGAGCCGTTCCGGATAGCGAGAAGTCAACTTCCTTATTTTGCGACAACTATGGGGTGATTACTCAAATAAGGGAACCCGGGTCTCATCAGAAATGTTCTGAGAAGGTTCCACTTTATCATAGAGATCGTAGCTCGAGGAGATGTAACAGTGGAAAGAGTTCCATCCGAAGATAACATTACAGATCCACTGATAAAGCCGTTGTCTCATTTTGTCTTTGAGCGTCACAGGGGTCTGATGAGGATCAGACACATAGGTGATTGGCTTTAGGTCAAGTGGGAGATTGCTAGTTATAGGTGCCCAGCAAGCCAATCACGTGAGTGATGGCACGTGTGACTTGATACAGAATCTTTTTGCTTATTATATTTTGGCGCATATCACTTTATAACTATTGCATAAATGCATACATATATTGTGATGTCCTTGGATTTGTGCAATGGGAATCGGATCATGATGAGATCACGATAATGAGATCGATTCACCTTTAAACACATATCCTAACTAATCCCGGTCATAGGTTACTCGAAAGGGACATCGTTGTAACCGGATAGATTGGTGTGCTGTATACCCGTCCATATGATGGATGCAGCTGGTCTCATAGCTGCTCGTGTAGGGACACTAGGGATACAGTACAGGTGCTCATTGGAGAATGAGTTCACTGATTGATCCGCTTACGGAATGCTGGATGGTTGATTCTATAGTCCTAGTGGTGTATCTGGTCCTTAGACTTGAGACACCAAGGATGTCCTGTATGAGTGCTCCACTCTTTGATACCAGACTTATAGGTTTGGCTATCCCAGATCTAGTACAGTTGGTCATTGGGAGTGGTAGTCGACCTTACGAGGGCTATTGAGTGTCGATAGAGGATCATCCACTCTCGGCGTCATGAGAGGAATATCCCATGTGTTCTTGCTCAGACAAATCCCTGGCCAGGGTCATTCGGGTTGAGAGAGAAAGAGTTCTCCGGGAGAATCTGATTAGAGCGAGACTCGAGTAGAAACCGTATGGGTTTGACAATACCATGCTCGATATACAGTCTCTGGGATATTAGATGGATGAGGGACTATAGGTACACGGTAACTGAGGATAGACAGGTCCAATGGATTGGATTCCCCTGTATCGTTTGGGTACTATGGCATCGTGGCCTAATACGTCCGTAGTCGATGAGTTGAGTGAATTATTACAGAGATAATAATTCACTGAGTTAGAAGGAGTTCTGATAGGTATGACTCACGGCCAGCTCAATATTGGGCCTAGAGGGTCACACACATATGGTAGGCATTACGATGAGTAGAGGTTCGGAAATGAGATATCCGACGGAGCCCTTGTCTTATTGGATGCAGATCCAATACCCACTAGGGGAGGACCCATTAGGGTTTGACAAGGGACCTCTATAAATAGGAGGGATTCAGAGCCTCATAGGCTAGAGCCTTTGCTTGCCTTTCCTATTCTCCTCTTCCTCTCCACCTCAGATCAGGCCTGGAGTTTTTTAGGAGCGTCGTCACAACCCTACTGTGTGGATCACCGCTAGAGAGGAGGACGCTTGACCTCCTTTACCCTCTCCTAAAGATCTGCAAGGAAACAGGGATATACGATCTCCCTAGGTAACACAATCTACTCTATACACAGTTTCATGTTTCGCAGATTTTTGCACACCAATCTTCGCACGACGACGAACATCTTTTTGGGAATCGGGGATTTTGTTTTCTTGTTCTTTCGCTGCGCATGTGATGTCGCCCCCATGATTTTCCCAACACTCAGTTACCGTGTACCTATAGTCCCTCATCCATCTAATATCCCAGAGATCGTATATCGAGCTTGGTGCTGTTAGATCCATACGGTTTCTACTCGAGTCTCGCTCTAATCGGATTCTCCCGGAGAACTCTTTCTCTCTCAACCCGAATGACCCTGGCCAGGGATTTGTCTGAGCAAGAACACATGGGATATTCCTCTCATGATGCCGAGAGTGGATGATCCTCTATCGACACTCAATAGCCCTCGTATGGTTGACTACCACTCCCAATGACCAGTTATACTAGATCTGGGACAGCCAAACCTATAAGTCTGGTATCAAAGAGTGTAGCACTCATACAGGACATCCTTGGTGTCTCAAGTCTAAGGACCAGATATACCACTAGGACTACGGAATCGCTGTCTGACAAAAAGGCATTATCAACCATCCAACATTCCGTAAGCGGATCAATCAGTGAACTCATTCTCCAATGAGCACCTGTACTATATCCCTAATGTCCCAACATGAGCAGCTATGAGACCAGCTGCATCCATCATATGGACGGGTATACAGCATACCAGTCTGTCCGGTTATCACGATGTCCCTCTCGAGTAACCTATGACCGGGATTATTTAGGATATGTGTTTAAAGGTGAATCGATCTCATTATCGTGATCTCATCACGATTCGATTCCCATTGCACAAATCCAAGGACATCACATTATATATATGCATTTATACAATAGTTATAAAGTGATATACACCAAAATATAATAAGCAAAAAGATTCTGTATCAAGTCACACATGCCATCACTCATGTGATTGACTTGCTGGGCACCTATGATTAGCAATCTCCCACGTGACCTAAAGCCAATTACCTATGTGTTTGATCCCCATAAGACCCTTGTGACGCTCAAAGACAATCTGAGACAATGGCTTTGTTAGTGGATCTACAATGTTATCTTCGGATGGAACTATTTCCACTGCTACATCTCCTCGGGTTACGATCTCTCTGATAAGTTGGAACCTCCTCAGAACACTTCTGATGAGACCCGAGTTCCCTTATTTCAATAATCGCCCCATAGTTGTCGCAATATAAGGAAGTCGGCTCCTCGCTACTCGGCACGACTCCCAAATCTATGATGAACTTCTTCACCCAGACTCCCTCCTTTGCTGCATCTCATGTAGCAATGTACTCCGCCTCTGTGGTCGAGTCAGTAGTGGTATCTTGCTTGGAACTCTTCCAGCACACTACTCCTCCATTCAAGGTGTACACATACCCTGAATTCAACATGCTATCATCGACATCAGACTGAAAACTTGAGTCAGTGTAGCCTTCAATCTTAAGGCTATTACCTCCATATACTAGTAAAAGATCCTTAGTCCTTCTCAAGTACTTAAGGATACACTTTACTGCTTTCCAGTGCTCCAAGCCTGGATCCGCCTGATACCTGCTCGTGACACTTAGAGAATGCGTTATATCAGGCCTCGTACATAGCATGACATACATGATAGACCCTACTGATGAGGCATAAGGTATCATATCCATGTTCGCCATTTCTTTTGGAGTCTTTGGGGACATACTCGTAGAAAGCGATATCCCATGTCTCATCGGTATGAGACCTCTCTTGGAATTTTCCATGCCAAACCTTTTGACAATGATTTCTATGTACCTGGATTGGGACAAGCCATTCATCCTCTTGGATCTATCTCTATAGATTCTAATCCCCAAGATATAGGATGCTTCCCCTAAGTCCTTCATGGAGAAGTGTCTAGACCAAGCCTTTACTGTGGATAACATTCCTACGTCATTCCCAATGATGAGGATGTCATCCACATATAACACCAAAAAGGTGATAGCGCTCCCACTTACCTTCCTGTATACACAAGGCTCATCTTCGTTCTTAACGAAGTCATAAGATCTGATTGCCTCTTCAAATCTTATGTTCCAACTTCGGGAAGCTTACTTTAGTCCATAAATGGATCTAAGCAACCTACACACCTTATCTGGGCAGTTCTTGGACACGAATCCCTCAGGTTGCATCATATACACCTCTTCCTCGAGGTTCCCATTGAGGTATGCGGTTTTCACATCCATCTGCCAGATCTCATAATCATAGTGTGCTGCAATAGCCAATAGAATTCTGATGGATTTTAGCATTGCTACGGGTGAGAAGGTTTCATCGTAGTCAACACCTTGCCTTTGACGATACCCCTTAGCCACTAGCCTTGCTTTATAGGTCTCTACCTTTCCATCTACTCCGATCTTTTTCTTAAAGATCCACTTGCAACTGATGGGTACAATACCTTCGGGCACATCAACTAGGTTCCAAACCTTATTGGAGTACATAGAATCCATCTTAGAATTCATGGCTTCTTGACACTTCCCGGAGTCTATACTCATAATAGCCTCCTCGTAGGTCTGAGGATCAATATCCTCAACATCCACTCCTCTAATATGTCCCACATATCTCACAGGAGGATGGGATACTCTATGAGACCTGTGTAAAGTTGAAACTTGTGTATTAGGTACCTGAACATACTCGGGCTGTAGAGTGGTGCTTGAGCTTGGTTCTCCAACCTCGCTCAACTCTATCATTCTCCCACTGTCTCCGCCAAGAATGTGTTCCTTCTCAAGGAACACTGCTCTCTTAGCTACAAAGACCATTTGGTCCTCGAGATGATAGAAATAATACCCACAAGTTTCCTTGGGGTATCCCACAAATTTGCATCGCTCTATCCTTAATTCTAACTTATCGGGGTTGTGTCTTTTAACATGGGCAGGGCAGCCCCAAATCTTAACAACCTTAAGATCAGGCTTCTTCCCTTTCCATATCTCATATGGTGTAGACACTACCGACTTAGGCGGAACTCTATTCAGAAGGTAAGCTGCGGTTTCTAGGGCATATCCCCAGAATGAGATGGGTAGGTCAGCGAAACTCATCATGGACCGTACCATATCTAATAACGTACAATTTTTCCTTTCAAAGACACCATTGAGCTGAGGTGTATAAGGAGGTGTCCATTGGGATAATATCCCATGGTTCTTGAGGAACTGAGTAAACTCTGTACTTAAGTACTCACCTCCTCGATCTGATCGAAGAGTTTTGATACTCTTTCCAGTCTGGTTCTCCACCTCATTCTTATACTCTCTGAATTTCTCAAAGGCCTCAGACTTGTACTTCATTAAGTACACATATCCGTACCTTGAGAAATCATCAGTAAATGTAATGAAGTAGGAGTAACCTTCAATGGCATGAATTGACATGGGTCCACATACATCACTATCTATGAGTTCCAACAACTCAGTGGCTCTCTCTCCAGTTCCACTAAATGGAGAGTTGGTCAGTTTTCCACGAATGCAAGGCTCACAAGTTGCATATGACACATAATCAAATGGATCTAGATATCCATCATTTAGTAACTTTTAAATCTTTCTTTCATGGATGTGACCTAGCCTACAATGCCATAGGTATACACTGTTCAACTCATCTCGTTTCCTTTTGGACACATTTACATTCATGATATGTGGAGTAGTGTCTAACATAAATAAACCTTTATGCAATATTCCACTCGCCAATCTCCCCTCAGCTTTGCTAGAATTTACAATAAATTGTAGATGTGATATGCAATACTGATATCCAATACCAATGCACTCTCATAAAAATCTGACAATTGAAGATTGATCATGAATGTACCTGAAGCTTCTCCAAGCTTCTATTTCGCCCTCTCTATAAGGTACTCTTTGCAGTTCCTCTTCCAGTGCCCATCTTTACCATAGTGGAAGCACTGGCCTTTGTCCTTTCATGGGTCTTTCTTAGCAACCTTTGCTTTACCTGGTTTGCACTTGCCCTTTCCCTTCTTAAGGGACCTTTCTGCTTTCCTTTTCTGGTCTCACCAGTGTAGACTCAAAAATTTAAAAAATATTTAAGAAAAAAAAATTTAAAAATAATACAAAAAATAAATTCGAACAAAAGAAGGACCAAGTGATTTGCTATGAATGCAAAAAATCGGGACACTACAAGAACGATTGTCCTCAAGCCAAAAAGAGAACATCAAAGAAGAAGGCGCTCAAGGCAACATGGGATGATTCAAGCACGTCCGAAGAAGAGGAGTCCAACACCGAGCAAGTTGCTCATTACACCCTAATTGCCATCGGAGAAGAGGTAACGGATTTAATTGATGTAGATTTACCTTATCATGAATTGTTAAATGCTTTCCATGAATTATTTGATGAATGTAAGACAATTAGTAGAAAATACAAATTACTAAAAAAGGAGCATGATAGTCTCACTTGTGATATCGATAAATTAAAAACTGAATATCATGATAGTTTAGCTCCATGTATAAAATGTCATGATCTAGAATCTCTCCAATAGGAGAACTTGCTACTTAAGGACACCTTGAAGAAATTCGAGGTTGGTAGCAAATCTTTGAACATGATCCTTACAAATAAGGGTCACGTTCCTAAAAGAAGTGGAATCGGATTTGTGAGAAGTCCTCACCAAAATCCAACCACCTTCATTAAAGGCCCCGTCTTACATGTTCGGCACCAAAGCAATTGCAACTTTTGTTACAAATATGGACATAAAACTTATAAATATCCATTCAAAAAATTAGTCCGAACAAACTAATTTGGGTTCCTAAAGGAACCATGATTAATTCTATGCAATATGATGAACAAGTTTTTAAGGCACCCAAAAGAAAATGGGTACCTAAAAATAATCCCTTCTTGTAGAAATATACACCATCACAAGCAAGGAGCAAGAGATGGTATCTAGATAGTGGATGCTCAAGACATATGACTGGAGATCCATCTCATTTCTCTATGCTCACTAGCAAAGAAGAAGGGTACGTCACCTTCGGAGACAACAACCAAGGCAAAATCATTGGCAAGGGAACCATAGGTAACAAATTAAAATTTTCTATTAATGATGTCTTACTAGTTAATGGATTGAAACATAATCTCTTGAGTGTTAGTCAATTATGCAATAAAGGTTATATCGTTAGATTTGAATCAAATGTGTGTATTATTGAAAAACCAAACCATAACATAACTATGATTGTATTAAAACAAAATAATGTCTACACCATCAACCTTGATGAACTAAGTAATGAAATGTGCTTCTCTGCTTTAAATGATGATGCTTGGCTTTGGCATAGGAGACTAGGCCATGCAAGCATGAAACTAATATCTAAGATCTCATCTAGAGACTTAGTGCGAGGAATTCCAAATATAAAGTTTATTAAGGACAAAGTATGCGATGCATGTCAACTAGGTAAACAAATAAAAACTAGTTTCAAACCAAAAACTTAAATTAGCACCACTAGACCATTACAATTGATTCATTTGGACTTATTTGGACCAATTGACACAACATGTATAGGGGGAAGTAAATATGCATTTGTAATTGTGGATGACTATACTAGATACACTTGGACCTATTTCTTAGCTCACAAAAGTGATTGCTTCAAGTGTTTCTCTAAATTTTGTAAACTCACTCAAAACGTAAAAGGTTTCATTATTTCATCAATTCGGAGTGATCATGGTGGCGAATTTCAAAACCGTGACTTTCAAAATTTTTGTGAGGTTAATGGATACAATCACAACTTCTCCACTCCGAGGAATCCCCAACAAAATGGAGTAGTTGAAAGAAAATAGAAATCTACAAGAAATGACAAGAACTATGTTAAATGAACATAGTTTACCTAAGTATTTTTGGGCCGAAGCTGTAAATACGGCTTGCTACATCATGAATAGAGTCCTAATAAGACCATCCTTATCAAAAACTCCCTATGAATTATGGAATAACAAAAAACTAAATATTTCCTATTTTAAAGTTTTCGGTTGTAAATGCTTTATTTTGAATGAAAGGGATGCCTTAGGAAAATTTGATGCTAAATTCGATGAAGGCATCTTTCTTGGTTACTCTTCCGTTTCTAAGGCTTTTCGGGTTTTTAACAAAAGATCCTTAGTAATAGAAGAGTCTATTCATGTAGTTTTTGATGAAATTTCTAATTTAAAGAAATATGATTTTGATGATTATCTTGGTTTTGATAATTTGAATTTAAATAAACCCCCTCCTCAAAATAGCAACTTGGATGCACCTTCTTCTGAAATTTCCTTACCCAAGGAATGGAAGTATATAGATGCTCATCCAAAGGAGCTAATTATTGGAGATACATCAAAAGGGGTTCAAACTCGTTCCTCTTTCAAGAATTTTTGTGCTAACGTCGCCTTCCTTTCTTAAATCGAACCTAAATGCATTGACGAGGCCATAAAAGATGATTTTTGGGTTATCGCAATGCAAGAGGAATTGAATCAATTTGAGAGGAATAAGGTATGGAAGCTTGTTCCTAGACCTAGTGACCATTTAGTCATGTTACTAAATGGGTCTTTAGAAACAAGCAAGATGAAAATGGTATCGTGGTTAGAAACAAGGCTAGATTAGTGGTCAAAGGTTTCAACCAAGAAGAAGGTATCAATTACGAAGAAACCTTCGCTCCCGTGGCTCCATTAGAAGCCATAAGGATGCTCCTTGCCTATGCTAGTAGTAATAATTTTAAACTAGTTTAAATGGATGTCAAAAGTGCTTTCTTGAATGGTTTTATTTCCGAAGAAATATATGTCGAACAACCTCCTGGATTTGAAAATTCTCTTCTTCCTAATCATGTATTCAAATTGACTAAGGCTCTCTATGGCTTGAAACAAGCTCCTAGAGCTTGGTATGAAAGGCTTAGTTCCTTTCTTATTTTAAATAATTTTACCAAAGGCAAGGTTGATACTACATTGTTTATTAAACATTTTGAAAATAATTTTCTTATTGTGCAAATTTATGTTGACGATATTATTTTTGGCTCTTCGGATGAATCACTATGTGAATCATTTGCCAAATGTATGAGTCATGAATTTGAAATGAGTTTAATGGGTGAATTAACTTTCTTTTTGGGATTACAAATCAAACAACTTAGTGATGGTATATTTCTTAACCAATCTAAATATACATTAGAATTATTAAAACGATTTAACATGGATAATTCAAAAGCAATAAACACCCCTATGAGCACTTCGACTAAGTTAGATATGGATGAAAATAGTGAAAATTTCGATCAAAAAATATATAGGGGAATGATAGGTAGTCTACTCTACCTCACCGCGACTAGACCGGATATTATGTTTAGTGTAGGACTTTGCGCTAGGTTTCAATCAAATCCTAAATTATCTCATCTTAAAAGTGTTAAAAGAATATTTAGGTATCTTAAAGGAACTCTAAATTTAGGATTGTGGTATCCAAAATCTGAAAATTTTGATTTAATAGCTTATGCAGATGCCGATTTTGGCGGATGCTGGATAGATAGAAAAAGTACATCCGGAACATGCCAATTTTTAGGACATGCACTTGTTTCTTGGACTTCCAAGAAATAAAATTCAGTTGCACTATCTACGGCAGAAGCCAAATACATTGCTGCAAGTGCATGCTGTGCACAAGTTGTTTGGATGAAAAATACATTAGAAGACTATGGAATTCACTTCAAAAATGTTCCCATAAAATGTGATAATACTAGTGCCATATGTCTCATCAAAAATCCAATTCAGCACTCTAGAACTAAGCATGTCGATATTAGGCATCATTTCAAACGCGATCATGTCCTTAACAATAATGTTGTTTTAGAATTTATTGACACAAAGCATCAATTGGTAGATATTTTTACAAAAGCCATAAATGAAGACCAATTTGAATTTATTAGAAGGGAACTAGGCATGTTAAATTATCCCTGAAAATAAGCTTGTTTGAATATATTTTTTGAAAAATGTCTCATCCTTTTCTGTTTTTCTATGAATTTGACTTCATCACTCTCCTTTGATTCAAGATGATATACTGATGTACAACTCATTATCTTAACCTATCTTGAGTCAAACACCTTAAAAAAAAAAAAAAAAATCAGCGCTGCACGCCATCAGTGGCACCGCCAGAACCGGCGGTAGCAACGCCTGAGCGCTCGAGCGCCAGGCGGTGGCACCGCCCGAGACACCCTATAAATCCGAAATGGTTAGGGCCGGCGGTGACACCGCCCCCAACCCGTGGAACCCTTGCTCCAACTCTCCCAAACTCTCTCAATCCCTCATTCTAACTTCTACAAACCTTGGAGAAGGATTCTTGTTGGTCCAAACTCTCCATCATCCAAGAAACACTCCATAAGGTAAAATCTTCACTTCCTTTTCTTCTTGTTTTACCTACTCATTATAATTTCATATTTCTCTTATCATCTTGTCTAGACAATGGCTCCTAAGAGATCAAAAGGGAAAATGATTGAAGGAGATTCATATGACCACAATCTTTTTAGATCCAAAGAAGACGCCCTTAGGTTTCCAAATTTTGAAACAAGATATATCCATAAGGGTAAACATGTTGATCTCGATGAACTAGGAGACTTAGAACCCATTAGGTGGTTTGCTCATCTAGAGGCTCTACCTCTCTTACAAATAGATGAACCAATTTATCCTAGATTCGTTAGGCTCTTTTATGCAAACCTATGGGTAGATAACGATAGCCTAAGTACTTACATTTTAGGAACACAAATTAGGATTTCTGATAATTCTATTTGTGAACTAATTGGAATCACTGAAAAAGATAGGGGCTGCTATTTTAGAGGAAAATGGGATGTTAATATAATAGGAGCAACTTACACCGAAGATGTCGAAACCATTTTTGCAAACTCGAACCTCGGAATAATACCCAAGAGTTGCGAACACTTACTACCTTTTAACTCTAAGATTCTTCATCATATCATGACAAGCATACTATTCCCTAAGCAATATCATCTTGATGAAATGAGTCTAATAGAGATAAGCACTATATATTGGATTATGACCGGTCAACATAATTGTTTTGGATACTCAATACAGCAACACATGCAGGACATCATAGCTAAAGATATTATGTTGCCATATGGGGGGTTAATCACTAGATTTCTTTGTGCTTATGACATTTGCATCCCACCCGATGAAGAAAGAATTCAAAGTGATAGATATAACATCATCAATAAAAATCTACTAAAGAGACTTAGGTGCAGGTTTAACAATGGAATATGGGTAAGACAACCTAGAATGATTGATCCTATTCCTCCACCAGTAGAACAACCAGAAACACCAATTTTTAGGGGAAATGAATCTTCTCCTCCTAGTCCCTTTGGTGCAGCACCTTCAGCTCCTATTTCATCCTCTGAAGGACTCATTATGGTAAAACTGTCTCAGATCAAATTTCAACAAGACCAACTCAAATCGCAGCAAGAACAAATTCAACTCCAGCAAATTGAAATTTTGAAGGAACTACGACAACTAAATCAAAAAATAGATGTTATGTATCAGCACTATGGATTACCTCCTAAGGATTGATGTATGTTTTTATTCTGTTCTGTTTACTTTTAATCTCAAGTTCCAAGCTGGTCATCTTTTGAACGAAAACTGAACCTTCTTTTTAAATGTATTTTTAAAATTCTGGATATATGCTTCTGGATGAATGCTCATTTTTCCTTTTAAGATGAATTCTGGATAAGTATTTTTGGTAAATTTGAATGATTAATCTTAATGCTGTATTCTTTCTCTAATGATTTTATGATATATTGTGCATCTCGAAATTAATTTTGATGGCTTGATTATGAGTTTTAAGTTGACGAATTGAATTTGAATGGATTTGTATTCGAATTATGATCTTGACTTATTGGAGTTACTACGTGAAATTTTTTTTACATCGCTATCTCTTCCTTGTACATCTACAATTTTTGTTATTTATAGAAAGAAGAGATTGATAAAATGAATGAATGCTGAATTTTCCTTTAAGATGAATTTAGCATACTTAATTTTGACTGATAAATTTTTCTGATCAATGCTGAATTCCTGATGTTATAATCACAAATTATGTGCTTCAAGTCTCATTCCCTTTTTGTTGATGACAAAGGGGGAGAAAAGTGATGACTTGTATCATTTTAATAGCATGACTTATATCATTTTAATAGCATGACTTATATGAATTGCAAAAAGCTTGTGTGATATGAATGTCTTATATGCCTTGCAAAATCTTTGAGAATATCGCAAGATCGATTGATAATATTAAAAGCATGTCTAATATGTATATCATGAAATTCATGTTGAAAATCTTTATCTCCTGTCGTAGTAAAAATTGTCTCTTATCATTCGACTTGAAAATGATTTTCATCGAAGTTTCGCATTTACTTATGCTCAATGAGAATAACGATAAGTTCTACGGTTAGAACTTATCGGTTTATGCTTGAATTCAATGGGATAGAATTCAAGTATTTTTACCTTCTCATAATATGGCATATAGATAGGGGGAGTTATGTTTAACTCCGTCATCAATTGATTGTCATCATCAAAAAGGGGGAGATTGTTGAATCTCAGATTTTGATAATAAAATCAATTGATGGGTTAATTGATCTAATCCATATTATTGAGTTAAGTGTGCAGGATTAACTATGATAACCAGAAAACACAAAGCAATAATACCGGAGTCAAGTTCGATAGACGTTTAAGAGTCCGAAGAATCGTCGGAGATGCTGCCGGAACCATCCGAGAAGAAATCAGGAACCTGTCGGAATTTTCGGAAGTTCGCCGAAGAGATCGTCGGAGGTTCACGGAGATTACCGAGAAGGCTCGGCTACTCGTTAAAGTCATCACAAGATCGGGAGCTTGTTGGGAGTCCGTCGGAAGAAGTTCGTCGGAATGCTCGCCGGAACAAGACTCGACGTTCGCGGTTGAAAACTTTCTTAGGATGTTTTTTTGTTATGTAGTTCACTTGTAATTAGGATTAGGATTAAGAGATAATCCTATATCCTGGTTAGGGGCCAACTTGGCCCAAAATTAGACTTGGTTTGGGCTAAATTTGAAGCCCAACCAGTGAACCGAAGGGTTTGGCGGTGGCACCGCCAGACTGGGCGGTTGCACCGCCCAGCACCCGAGAGCCAAGCGGTGGCACCGCCCGTCCACTGTCAGTGTCTGACACTGACAGGCGGTGGCACCGCCAGCATCGGGAACCCAAAGAGAATTCAAATTTTGGAGCCCAAATTTGAATCCTCTTGAGGCCTATAAATACCCCTCAAATCTCAACTGAGATTACAACTTTTTGAGCAGCAATTGTTTGAGAGAAAGGTCTTAGAAAAGTCTTTGCTAGTCTTGTTTTCAATTTGCTAGTGTTTACCTCCTTCTTTCTTGCTGAAAATATGTAAGAGAGTGAACCGCTTGTAAAAAGTTGTAAAGAGGGGTATTTACCCTTCCCCTTCAAGTGATTTGCTAGTGGAAGGTGGGAGCCTCATCGAAGAGGGGCCTCGCAAGTGGATGTAGGTCATTTGACCGAACCTCTGTAAAATCGGCGTGATCTCTGGTTTGCATTTACTTATTGTCATTTACATTACTGCAAACCATTTGCACTTTAATGCTATACTTCTTTGTCTCCGTCTTACTTATCTCTTCATGTTAAAACGCAATCGAAACGGTTTCAAACGAAAATGTTACTTATCATATGAAGTTTTCGAAAGTGTTTAAATCGTAAAAAGTTTATCACACTTTACCGCTGCACTAATTCACACCCCCCCCCTCTTAGTGCCGCTCCGATCCTAACACTTTCTCCATTCGTTGGGTCGAAACAGTGGTAACGTTGCTTCCGCGCTTCCCGCGTAGGATGATCTGTTTGCCCTTACAATAGAATTTCATAATTAATTTAGAAAAGTTCCAAGAGACATCACCTAGTGTAGTCAGCCATTCTATACCAAGCACTGCCTCATAGTCATCGATTGGTAGGAGGAAGAAATCGGTGATAATTTCTTGGTCTTGCAGTAATAGTTTCACCTGCAGGCATCTTTGGTCGCACTTTAGGATTTTGCCGTCGACAACCTTTACATCGAACTTACTGCAACCTTCAATATGCAGTGCCATCCGAGCAGCAACCCTACTATTCAGGAAGTTATTAGTGCTACCCATATTGATGAGAACAGTGATCAGCTGTTGTTTGAGAAGGCCTCTAACTTTCATCGTTTGCGGGTTTGAGTAGCCAGCTAGTGCGTGTACCGTAATGTCGGTCGGCTGTGGCTCTTCTTCCATATCTTCTTCTTCATGTTCAAGGCTCTCTTCTAGATGTTCAATGACCTCTTCTTCTACTGGTTCAATCATAAGAAGTCTACCTTTTTTACAGCGATGCTCGCGGCTCCACGGCTCATCGTAATGCTAACATAACCCCTTCGCTGATCGCTCCTGAAGTTCTTCTCTTGTTAACCTTTTTGGTGCAGGGACTCGGTTGATAGTAGGGGGGGCTGAGGGCTTTAGTATTGTAGGTCGCGGAGTGATCCTAGCCCTCCAGGCTTCATGGTTCAATCGCTCCTCTTGAAGTCGTGCGAAAGAGATGGCTGCCATAAGCGTGTATGGTTGTCGCGCCTTAACTTCTCCCCGGATCTCTGGCTTTAAGCCATCAATAAAGGTCCCCAATAACTGTTTTTCAGACCAATCACGAGTTTGATTAGATAACCTTTCAAACTTGGTTTGGTACTCCTGAATGGTGGAGGTTTGTCGGATCTTTGCTAGTTGTCCGTCAATGTTCTCGTAATAAGTTGGTCCGAAGCGGATCAGTAGTCGTTCTTTGAATTATCGCCATGAAAGGACTCCATAAGTGTGTTCAAACCAGTCAAACCATTGTATGGCATCCCCTTCAAGATGTATAGCTATAATTTCCACCATAGATGCATCCGCAGTTTTATGGTACCGAAAATATCGCTCCGCACGCGAGATCCAACCAATTAGGTCTCCTTCTTCCCATCTAGGGAAGTCCACTCTCATGCGTGAATAGTTGTGGTCGGTCATAGTGTTGAATCTCGGATTTTGATGATGAAGTCAATTGTCATTTGTTATCTAATCTATGTGTTGAGATAAGTGTGCAGGATTAACTACGATGAGAGTAAGACAAGCAGCAGGAGTTGCGCCGGAGTCAAGATCATGATCACGTTGGGAGTTCGAGAGTTCGACGGAAGTTCGGACGGTCGTCGGAGGTTCAGAGAGAATAGATCCGAGAAGTCCAGAAGCTTGCCAAGCGAAGCTCGTCGGAACTCGCCAAGTGGATCGTCGCAAAGTCCAGGAGTATGCCGGATGTCCGCAGAAGGATCACCGAGGGTTATCGGTTGATCGACGGAAGTTGGCAGGAAACTCGCCGGAAGAAGCGATTGACGCATCGGAGCAAAGCTGCAGAAGTTGTCTTAGAGTTAATCGTAGTTAGCATGATGATTAAGCATGAAAATGGGAGGTGATCCCATTAGCTTAATCTTGGGGCAATTGGGCCCCTGAAAAGATTCAAAGTGGGCCGAATGGAGTGAACCATTCGGACCCTGATTGCACCAGGAGGTGCAACCGCCCCAGCCAGGAGGTGCAACCGCCTGGGCTGTGGGGTTGAGAGGTGCAACCGCCCCAGCCAGGAGGTGCAACCGCCTGGGCTGTGGGGTTGAGAGGTGCAACCGCCCCAGCCAGGAGGTGCAACCGCCTGGGCTGCGAGGCTGGGAGGTGCAACCGCCCCAGCCAAGAGGTTGCACCGCCAGAGCTCAAGTTCCGAGCTCTGCCAGGCGATGCAACCACCAAGCTCAGTCTTCGAGCTCTGGCAGATAGGTGCATCAGCCTGAGCTCAGTCTCGAGCTCTGCCAGGTGATGCATTCACCAAGCTCAGTCTTCGAGCTCTGGCAGAGAGGTGCATCAGCCTGAGCTCAGTTTCGAGCTCTGCTAGGTGATGCAACCACCGAGCTCAGATTTCGAGCTTTGCCAGGTGATGCAACCACCAAGCTCAGTCTTCGAGCTCTGCCAGGTGATGCAACCATCGAGCTCAGTCTTCGAGCTCTGGCAGAGAGAAGCAATCGGCAGAGCTCAGTCGTCGAGCTCTGCCAGGCGGTGCCACCTCTCCAGTCGAGAGGTGCAACCGCCTGATCCCAGAATTCTGGGATTTGATCGATTTGATCGTTTTGAGCTCGAATTTTGAATTGGGTTGAGGCCTATAAATACCCCACCCATTCAGCACTGAAAAGATACAGACCTATACCGAAATCGTGATCTTTTCTGTGATTCTAAAGAGCTCAAAAGTGTTGTAAAGCCTTTAAGTCTCCTCCTTCTGTTCTTCAAGTTTTCAATTGTAAAGTGAGGAGAGAAAGGTCTGTAAAGGTTGTCTCCTAAGCCTGTCAAAAGGAGAGAAATTGTAAGAGGGAAGTTTGGCCTTCGCCCATTGAAGGAAGGCACCTAGTTGACGTCGGCAACCTCATCGGTGGAGGAAGCCAAAAGTGGAGTAGGTCAAGGCTGACCGAACCACTCTAAATCTCTGGTTTGCGTTTATTTTCGAGCACTTTATCATTACTGCAAACCTCCCTCATCACTACTGCTCTCTGCGCTTTCACGAACAAGTTTCAAGTGCTGTTCTTCCAAATCTGCATTCAGACGTAAACTCATATTTTCATACATTACAGTTTACGTTTTCATTTGATTCTGCAGAACTGTTTTCCGTGCTTTTACGAACGAGCTTCTTTGCAGTTTACGCTTACATTTTAATCCTATTAATAACTGCAATCTGTCCTCTACGATTTTACGAACGAGTTTCAACATTTAGACGTAAAACTGCATTCAGACGTAAATCGGCTTTCCTCGCTCAATCATCAGATTTCAGTTCACGTTTACGTCTTGATTTCAACTGCATACTGCCTTCTGCGAGTATACAAACGAGTTTCAAAGTTTAGACGTAAATCTGCGTCTAGACGTAAAACTGCGTTTAGACGTAAATCTGCGTTTAGACGTAAAACTGCGTTTAGACGTAAAACTGCGTTTAGACGTAAATCTGCGTTTAGACGTAAAACTGCGTTTAGACGTAAAACTGCGTTTAGACGTAAATCTGCGTTTAGACGTAAATCTGCATTTAGACGTAAATCTGAGTTTCGACGCAAAACTGCGCTTAGACGCAAAACTGCGCTTAGACGCAATCTGCGCTTAGACGCAAACTGCACTTAGATACAAACTGAGAATTTGCTTTTGCATCATAATAGTTTTTGAACGAACGCAGCTTTCGGTTTTTAAATTATTATAAGATTTCCGCTGCACTAATTCACCCCCCCCCCCCTCTTAGTGCTCTTGATCCTAACAATTGGTATCAGAGCAAGGTTAACTCTCTAAAGGATTAAAACCCAAGAGAGATGGCATACGCCGGAAACCAAGAGGGGCATTCGATTACACGTCCACCCATGTTCAGTGGAACGGACTACACTTACTGGAAGACCCGAATGAGGATCTTTCTTATTTCTATGGATTTTGAACTGTGGAACCTTGTTGAAAATGGATTTTCAAAATCTTCTCTTCCAATGATCGATTGGAACGATTTGGAGAAGAAGGCTTTCGCTCTTAATGCAAAGGCTATGAATGCCTTATTTTGCGCTCTTGATAAAAACGAGTTTAATCGTGTTTCAACTTGCGAAACTGCTTTTGATATTTGGCACACACTTGAAGTGACCCACGAGGGCACAAGTAGAGTGAAAGAGTCAAAAATCAATCTGTTGCTGCATTCTTTTGAACTTTTCCGAATGAAACCGAGTGAAACCATTGGCGACATGTTTACCCGTTTCACGGATGTCGTCAACGGTCTAAAAGGACTCGGAAAGAGCTTTTCGGATTTTGAGCTTGTTAATAAGATACTAAGATCCCTTCCTAAGAGTTGGGATCCTAAAGTCACCGCCATTCAAGAGGCAAAAGATCTGCAAAATTTCCCTCTTGAAGAACTAATCGGGTCATTAATGACCTACGAAATGACCTGCAAAGCTCATGAAGAGCAAGAAGACATCCTTCCAAAGAACAGGAAGGATATGGCACTTAAAACTTCTGAATGCCACTTGAGAGAAAACTCAAGTGATGAGGATTGTGACGATGACTTGGCACTTTTGACAAGAAAGTTTAAGAAATTCTTCAAAAGAAACAAGTTTAAAAACGATGTGAAAAATAAACTTGAATCAAAGAAGGACCAAGTGATCTGCTACGAGTGTAAAAAGCCGGGACACTACAAAAGTGATTGTCCCCAAGTCAAGAAAAGAACAACAAAGAAGAAGGCGCTCCAAGCAACATGGGATGATTCGAGCGCATCTGAGGAAGAGGAGTCCAACACCGAGCAAGTTGCTCATTACGCCTTTATGGCCATCGAAGAGGAGGTAACGGATTTATTAGATGCTGATTTATCTTTCGATGAATTACTAAATGCCTTCCATGATTTATTTGATGAATGCAAAGTTATAAATAGAAAATACAAGTTGCTAAAAAAGGTACATGATAATCTTACTTGTGAGTTTGATAAATTAAAAGTCGAACATCATGATAGTTTAAAGTCATGTATCAAATGTCATGATTTAGAAACTATACAAAAAGAAAACTTGCTACTTAAGGACACCTTGAAGAAATTCGAGGTTGGTAGCAAGTCATTAAACATGATCCTTACAAACAAGGGTCATGCTCCCAAAAGAAGTGGGATTGGATTTGTGAGGAGTCCTCACCGAAATCCAACTACCTTTGTAAAAGGCCCCATCTTACACGTTCAACACCAAACCAAGTGCAACTTTTGTTGCAAATCTGGACACAAGACACATTGTTGTCCATTCAAGAAAATAAGTCCAAACAAATTGATTTGGGTTCCTAAAGGAACCATGATAAACTCTATGCAACATGATAGAAAATGTAGATCTATTTATGAGGCACCCAAAAGCAAATGGGTTCCTAAAGATCATTCGTTCCTATAAAAACATTAGGCCGGAGCAAGAAATAATGTTCTGCTCCTTGACTCTCAATGGTCATAAACCAAGAATCAAAAAGGGACTCGCAACGCTTAAGTAACAAGTGGAAGCTATGAAATCACAAATACGATACAATTAGAAATATATCATATCCAAATTCACATACCCCCCTGATCTTCAAAACCTGTTCATCTACGAATTAATTCTTATAGAAACTAAATGTGTCATGATCTTAAAAGGGACACCAAACAAACATACGCACGTTAAAAGATCTATCTTACAAAGAGCTTCTTCCTTAAATAAAAACTCATACGAAATCATGTAACAAACATCAATTGCTCTGAAACTCTCCTCAAGGCAAAGGCTCCCTAATCAAATCATCTTAAGAGCTCACCTGCTGCAGGCGGTGGCACCTCTCCAGCTGGCGGTTGCACCTCCAGCTATCACGGGTTGCCAGAGGTTGCACCGCTCCAGCCAGAGGTGCAACCGCCAGCAGCTCTGCTCTTTAAAATCACGCTAGGGCCGGCTGAGGAACCGACCCCAACTCACCCCCATTTCCTCCTCTACTCTTCCAAGTCTCCTCCATTCCCATTTCACTCCTCTAAGCCTTCCAAATACCTCTTATTTCGGAGCAAAACATCAAGAATCCTTCCTTCTCTTGAAGATTTCACAAAGGTACTCTTTAAGAAGCTCTTAAATTCTGTTTTGTTCTTCATTTACTTTAGCTCATCATCATCCCTCTAAACAGCAGTAGTAATGGGATCTAGAAGATCCTCAAGGGACAAGGGAAAGAGGAGAGTAGTAGAAGAGTTTGATCTCACTCTTTTTTATTCCAAAAACCATGCTGAAAAATTTCTCTCCTTCGAACTAAGAAGCATCAATAAGGGAAAATACGTAGATCTGAATGAACTAAGAGATGTAGAGACTATCCATTGGTTTGCAAACCTAAATCTACTTCCCATTTTGCAGATCAACGAACCCATTTATCCTAGACTAGTTAGATTGTTTTATAACAACATGCAAAAAGATGATGAAGAAAGGATATCAACCTATCTCTTAGGACAACACATCTCAATCACTGATAGATTCATTTGTGATATAATAGGTATTCCCATGAAAAGCATAGGACTTTACTTCAAAGGATCATGGGATAAAAAAACTATTGAAACATCCTACGTTGAAGCCTTAGGAACAATCCTTGCCAATCCTAACGTAGAATCTATTCCTAAAAGTTGTGAACATCTAATGCCCTTTAACACTAAGATACTTCATCATATCATGACTAGTATAATTCTTCCTAAGCAATACCATCATGATGAAGTGAGTCAATTGGAATTAGGAATTATGTACCTAATTATGAAAGAACGTGACATTTGTCTTGGCTATCTGATCCAACAAAACATGTTGGAATTATCTACGAAAGATATGATGCTCCCATATGGTGGAATTATTACTAGAATAATGAAAGCTTACGACATTCAAATACCACTAGAAGAAGAAGTAATGAAATCAGATAGATTCAGCATAATAAACAAAAATCTACTTCACCGACTAAGATGTCACTATAGGAACGGTAACTGGGTTAGAATGCCTAGAAGAACTGATCCCCCTCAACCTGAACCTGAACCAGAGCCGGAAACCCCAGTCTTTAGGAGTACCCACTCTCCTCCGATCTGTCCCTTTGAGGAAACACATCCGGTTGAGCAAACTCACACATCATCCATCGAAGATATCGGGATTCGGATGGACCGATTTGAGCAACGACAAGAAAGGCTTGAACTTCGACAAGATCAAATCCTAACCGAGCTACAACAAATCCATCGACAATTTGACTCTTTACTTAGGCACTTTAATCTTCCACCTCATGAATAAGCTTGTATAAACATCTGATGTTTTTGATATGACATGTTGTAAACTCCTTATGAAGGACTTTGTCTTTATGGTTACCTGATATGCTGTACATATGTTACCCTGATATGGTTATCTTTGTCTGTGTAAGCATATTTGCAAACATCTCTTGTTGTTTATCTCGGTTTTTGCACTGAAACTAAAAAGGTTCAAAAGCCTATGCCTTGAAAATATGAAGCAACATACCAATGTAAGTTGATAAGTCAGCAGTATGACATTGATATGGTTGCTATTGCTAATATAATGCTATCATGCCATGTATCAAACAAAAATTTGCATCATACGAGCTGATATCTTACCATGTGATGCAATGCTACACTTGCTGAAATAAAAATCCTGCTATGCAATATGATATAATGCTGCACTTGAAATAATTGTGTTACTACATCAAAATTATTTTTCGAATGTTATTACTATTACATGCCTTGACAACGCTTGATCAAATAACATGTTGCAAATTATGTGACAAATATTTTTAACCAAATGCATGTAAGAAGTTCATTTTTCGGGTTGTATGCTAAAAATGGGATGTTCCCGTACACTCTTATGAAAACTCTTTGGAAAATGACTTTCCTTCGTCAAGCAAAAACAATAAAGAAATATATGTGTCATGACTTCCTTTATATGCTTGATAATGCTATCATGCTTTTTGTTGATGACAAAGGGGGAGAAAAATATGAATTGATAAACACTATGTCATAGCTGAACTGCCATAATCATATCTATGTCATAGTTGCAAATACTTGAGTGATGCTATAAACAATGTTATGCCATCCTTGCATCACCAAGAGATATGTGAACATGTACTATAGTTTGCATCATATCTTGATTTGATATTGTGAAGAAAATGCAAACTTACTAGAAAATCTCAAATGTGAGCATCATATAAAAAGTCCTTCGTAGCTTTATATGATTACATGATGATTGGTTACAAACACTATCATACAAACTTGATGATGTATGTCATGCCTTGACATAATTCTTGAAGAGATACATCATGATAGGCATCATGATGGGAACATTGATAAGTTTAACTGATCTAACTTATCAATACGTCACTTGAATTCTTAGGTCTTGAATTCAAGGTTGACTTATCTCAACTATGGCATATAGATAGGGGGAGTTAAGGACAACTCCTTTATCAATTGATTGTCATCATCAAAAAGGGGGAGATTGTTGAATCTCGGATTTTGATGATGAAGTCAATTGTCATTTGTTATCTAATCTATGTGTTGAGATAAGTGTGCAGGATTAACTACGATGAGAGTAAGACAAGCAGCAGGAGTTGCGCCGGAGTCAAGATCATGATCACGTTGGGAGTTCGAGAGTTCGACGGAAGTTCGGACGGTCGTCGGAGGTTCAGAGAGAACAGATCCGAGAAGTCCAGAAGCTTGCCAAGCGAAGCTCGTCGGAACTCGCCAAGTGGATCGTCGCAAAGTCCAGGAGTATGCCGGATGTCCACAGAAGGATCACCGAGGGTTATCGGTTGATCGACGGAAGTTGGCAGGAAACTCGCCGGAAGAAGCGATTGACGCATCGGAGCAAAGCTGCAGAAGTTGTCTTAGAGTTAATCGTAGTTAGCATGATGATTAAGCATGAAAATGGGAGGTGATCCCATTAGCTTAATCTTGGGGCAATTGGGCCCCTGAAAAGATTCAAAGTGGGCCGAATGGAGTGAACCATTCGGACCCTGATTGCACCAGGAGGTGCAACCGCCCCAGCCAGGAGGTGCAACCGCCTGGGCTGTGGGGTTGAGAGGTGCAACCGCCCCAGCCAGGAGGTGCAACCGCCTGGGCTGTGGGGTTGAGAGGTGCAACCGCCCCAGCCAGGAGGTGCAACCGCCTGGGCTGCGAGGCTGGGAGGTGCAACCGCCCCAGCCAAGAGGTTGCACCGCCAGAGCTCAAGTTCCGAGCTCTGCCAGGCGATGCAACCACCAAGCTCAGTCTTCGAGCTCTGGCAGATAGGTGCATCAGCCTGAGCTCAGTCTCGAGCTCTGCCAGGTGATGCATTCACCAAGCTCAGTCTTCGAGCTCTGGCAGAGAGGTGCATCAGCCTGAGCTCAGTTTCGAGCTCTGCCAGGTGATGCAACCACCGAGCTCAGATTTCGAGCTTTGCCAGGTGATGCAACCACCAAGCTCAGTCTTCGAGCTCTGCCAGGTGATGCAACCATCGAGCTCAGTCTTCGAGCTCTGGCAGAGAGAAGCAATCGGCAGAGCTCAGTCGTCGAGCTTTGCCAGGCGGTGCCACCTCTCCAGTCGAGAGGTGCAACCGCCTGATCCCAGAATTCTGGGATTTGATCGATTTGATCGTTTTGAGCTCGAATTTTGAATTGGGTTGAGGCCTATAAATACCCCACCCATTCAGCACTGAAAAGATACAGACCTATACCGAAATCGTGATCTTTTCTGTGATTCTAAAGAGCTCAAAAGTGTTGTAAAGCCTTTAAGTCTCCTCCTTCTGTTCTTCAAGTTTTCAATTGTAAAGTGAGGAGAGAAAGGTCTGTAAAGGTTGTCTCCTAAGCCTGTCAAAATGAGAGAAATTGTAAGAGGGAAGTTTGGCCTTCGCCCATTGAAGGAAGGCACCTAGTTGACGTCGGCAACCTCATCGGTGGAGGAAGCCAAAAGTGGAGTAGGTCAAGGCTGACCGAACCACTCTAAATCTCTGGTTTGCGTTTATTTTCGAGCACTTTATCATTACTGCAAACCTCCCTCATCACTACTGCTCTCTGCGCTTTCACGAACAAGTTTCAAGTGCTGTTCTTCCAAATCTGCATTCAGACGTAAACTCGTATTTTCATACATTACAGTTTACGTTTTCATTTGATTCTGCAGAACTGTTTTCCGTGCTTTTACGAACGAGCTTCTTTGCAGTTTACGCTTACATTTTAATCCTATTAATAACTGCAATCTGTCCTCTACGATTTTACGAACGAGTTTCAACATTTAGACGTAAAACTGCATTCAGACGTAAATCGGCTTTCCTCGCTCAATCATCAGATTTCAGTTCACGTTTACGTCTTGATTTCAACTGCATACTGCCTTCTGCGAGTATACAAACGAGTTTCAAAGTTTAGACGTAAATCTGCGTCTAGACGTAAAACTGCGTTTAGACGTAAATCTGCGTTTAGACGTAAAACTGCGTTTAGACGTAAAACTGCGTTTAGACGTAAATCTGCGTTTAGACGTAAAACTGCGTTTAGACGTAAAACTGCGTTTAGACGTAAAACTGCGTTTAGACGTAAATCTGCGTTTAGACGTAAATCTGCATTTAGACGTAAATCTGAGTTTAGACGCAAAACTGCGCTTAGACGCAAAACTGCGCTTAGACGCAAAACTGCGCTTAGACGCAATCTGCGCTTAGACGCAAACTGCACTTAGATACAAACTGAGAATTTGCTTTTGCATCATAATAGTTTTTGAACGAACGCAGCTTTTGGTTTTTAAATTATTATAAGATTTCCGCTGCACTAATTCACCCCCCCCCCCTCTTAGTGCTCTTGATCCTAACACATAGAGCCTCCCTCTCTTGGAAGTCATCTCTTTGGGCATGATGTGATTGGTTAGAGCTCTCTCCTTAATGTGATTTCTTCGGGCTTGGTGGTCGGCCCAAACTGAATTCGGTAAGGAGAGTCCGAATCTTATCCTCCATTCGTGCCTCAAAGGCTTCAAATTTAGCATTGATTGCCTCCTCAGATGCTATAGTATATGACTCCAAATCTGTGATGTTAAGATCTCTCTTTTGTTGACGGGTTAAAGACATGTATAGGTTTGATAGAAATTAGTGAAAGTTTACTACAGAATTGTGTTGTCTTGTAAGAGCAGAATTATCGTCGAAGAAACAACGGTTTCTCGACGAAATCTCCACCAAAAATTTGAGAGATTTGAGGAGGGAATTAACAGTAATATCTTAGTTTATATGACAGAGAAAATATAGTATCAAGATCAAACAAATAGTGCTATGCGGCTGAAATTCTGCAATGTATCTTTCGTTGTAGAGATGAAAACTTTGTGACGAAAAGTTTATGCAGCAATATAGGAACAATTTTTTTTTTTTTTTGGATTTTCGGATAGGGATAACTAAATTGCAGCAGCATTAAGGTAGGAAACCAGAACCTGTTGTAAGTCACGGGATGATCCGCGGTGGTGGAGATAATGGTGGAATTTGGCGACGATCTTTTAAGCAATTGTGGGAATTGCTTTGGACAGTTGTGGAGGGTTGATGGATGGCTATGGAAGGGCAGCGAGACGCCAAGAACGCTGCTCTGATACCAGGTGTTAGAACCCTTACATATTCTAAATTTGGGGTTGATCGCTTTAGGGGATCAGCCCCCTTGGAACTCTATAGGGGTTTCGCCCTCCAAGTTGCTGCTCAAAGGCTGCAGAAAAGATTCATCTATTGCTTATGAAAAGAGGAGGAATACATGGCTATTTATAGGGCTTCTAAACCCTAACTCCTAATAGGATTCCTACTCAAGACTCCTACTTCTAACCAACTCCTAATAGGACTCCTACTTAAGACTCATATTCCTTTATAACTCCTAATTCTTGTCTAAGAAATAATCTCCTAAACCTAGCCGACCTCTTCACCTCTTTAATAAGAGTCGGCTTAGGTAGGTTTTACATGAATGTCCCTCTCAATTAGGACTCTCCTAGCTAGAGTCCTAACAGTCTTCCGTGCTTGCATCAAATTTTACATCGGATGAAAGCCTTGGTCATCAGCATATGGGGGCTGTGTTCCACCAAGGGAAAAGTTCGTATGCAAGTACCAGTGAGTCCCATGGGAGGGACTTGATCATACAGAGGTATAACCGAAGCAGCTGGAGAGTTGGACTGCTCCAGAGCTCATATTCGCTTAAGGGTGCCCGACTAGTCAGAGGACAAGATCGAGTAAGCGAACGTTGCTACCAAGGAAGCTAAGGAGAACAGAATCGGTGCAAACCCGATAACGTGATGGCAGAGGCCATGCATGGGAGTTGTAGTCTATCTTTCCATCGACCAAAGGGAGCTGCTTGGATATCACAGAGGTGTTGAAGTAGGGGGTCGAAAGGGGTGAGGAAGCGACGACGAGTCCAGAGGGACTTAGCTACCCAAAATTAAGCATAAGTTAGAATGGAGGTGAACTCAGAGGAGTGCCACGGAGACATATCTACTGATCGTGAAGAAAATGGATGCAGATGCGAGGCGACGGATAGTAGGGCCATGGGCATGGCAGCGCCATGATACCGCAAAGGTGGGACTTCCGTGAAAGGCATTGATCCCTTGCTCTCATGGAGGGAGAGCTCTTGGTCGTAAAAGGAGCCGAGGAGGCGGAGCATGCAGAGGCAAATCTCCAAGTATCGAGACAAGGCTGAAGGGCAGAGGCCAAGGAACTTCGTAAGACCGGTGTCAACGAGCTTCTCATCAAGATAGCCAAAATTGAAGGACTTCGGGTCATATAAGAGTGCACGACCAAGGAACGAAGCAGGCAGTATGTGGTGCTGTACCTTTGCTACTTAGGGGAGTAGGCGGCAGGGTTGATGGAGAAGACGGTACAATCCCAGAGACGACCAAATCTATTAGAGAATTACTCTAAGTTGGGGTGAAAACTTCTTGCATTCCAGAAGTTCGATGGCATTGAGAGGTGAATCACAGTAGCTAACTCAACGCAAGGAGTGCAAACACTTCAAGTGCTTCAGAAGTGTGAGCAAAGAGCAGGCGAAGGCCAGTAACCAGCTCGATGCATGGAGTACAACCTCGAGGAGGCGGGCGAAGTCAAGTAACCTTTGCCTTTTGAATCCTTAAGAGAATGGGCGAAACCGAGTACCCCAATTCTCTTATCTATCCAGTAGAGGAGCTCTGCACAAGTTCAAAGACTCTTCGAAGATAATGGAAGACAATAGTTGTCAAATCCTCACCAATGGTGATCAGTGCTACTCAGAGTAGATTGTCCGCTTCATTTCCCAACGAAATGCCAATCGAAAGCGGAAGTGATGTGAACCTACTTGGAAGTGACAACTAAGTGAAAAAAGAGTCAATGGGCAAATTTTGTGGAGGAAGGACCCAAAACTTCAGAAGTTTATGAGACGATGCTCGTTAAAAGCTCCAACAAGCATCCACCCAGTTCAAACAGCATGAGGCATTTGAGAGACTGGCACAGTAAGGATAGTCTTTTCCTTCATTTGGAGGATCCATAGGAATCAACAAGGATCAACATAACTCAGTCAACCCCACACCAGAGTCAGAGTCATTGGTGAATTGAAGCAGCATGGCGGATCAAAGGTTCAACTACTCAAAAATAGTAGCGGAGAGCAACTGGGAGGCAAGAGGCACATTGTAGCTGGAGTAGAAGATTGAAGACTCAGCAAAGGCGAGGAGTTGCAGTGTCGACAAAGGCTTCAACGAGGACGTTGAAGGAATAAGTGGGGGAGAATGTCACGGACAAACTTCTAAACAAGATGTTTGATGTAATTTTTATGTATGTCCATGTCTTTTGGTATGTTCATACTTTGACTAGCATGTAGAGGGACAATCGAAGGCTTAATAGTCCCATTTTAGTTCGATCTATAATGGACCATTTTACCCTTTGTTGTGCAACTGTTCAGAGCTTGTAAAGTCTATTTGTAATTTACTTTATCTATAAAGTGTTTTCGAAAATGTTTGCTTGTGGATCCCGAATGAGGCATTTTCTCTAACCTGTTCTCTCTTTTGTGGGTCCTAAGGGACATGGGAGGCTTCGGGGAGGTTGACCTTTGCGGACGGACATGCAAGGGTGCCACACGACTTAGGCAAAACTAGCTAAGTCAATGACACGACGTCCAATCTTCTGACATGTTCCTCTGGCCCAACATGATTTTCCTGTTTTAATTGTCTTATCTTGATCAAAGCATCTTGCATCACTCAAAATACAGATTAAAACATAAACACATATTGATTGGTTTTATCATCAAAATATGAGATTCAATAATCTCTCCCTTTTTGATGATGACAACCAATCGATGACGGAGTTAACCTTAACCCCTGGAGTTTAAACAAACTCCCCCAATCAATATACCATATTGATAGATACTCTTGGATTCAAAAATCCAAGCAACATGTCATGATAAAATCATGACATATAATTAACATACTTCTCCCCCTTTGTCATCAACAAAAAGGATAAGTACCATAATCAAGTGTTTGTGATATACAAGTTCAACTCATTGCATGAAAAACATAATATCCATTTTTATCATCATGTAAGTTTGCTATCATCATAGATATACATGGTAGTACGATAGCAAGTTTACAATATACAAGCTAGCAAAAATTTTTCAACATTTTAAAACATGCAACCTAGCAATTTTGAGATGTTCAAGAAAGCAACTCTTGCTTCTTGAAATATAAGTTTTGCTAGATGTGCAAGTTAACTTTTTGCTTCTTAAGATAGGCAAGATAGCACTCCTTGGTGATGTTCAAGATAGCAATTTCTTCTCTTTTGAGAAGTGTAATTTTTACTTTTTTTTTTAATTATGCAAGCTAGCAAATTAGCTTTCTAGCATGTTTTGCTCCTCCTTTGCCATTATCAAAAAGAAGGGAAGATCCTTTATGTTAATTTCTAAATTATGACAATGGTAAATAGCATAGATGAAAATTCAAGTCTTGAATGCCAAAATAATTATTTTATCATAAATATTTCATCATTGCATGCATCATTATCATATGTTAAAGTATTGTATGCATAATACCAAATCATCATATATATTTTTAAAACATATAAACTCATCATTATATGCATGATTCCAAATCATCATTCATATTATTTCAATCATTGTTTCAATCATTACTATAACTCATCATGCACAAAATGTAAAATCAGATACAAACATTTATTTTCAAAATATTTATCACTATTTTCATGTATGATAATAAAGTATTCATGATATTGAACATTAAATCAATATTTTTTAAGTATTTATCATTTCATGATTGTTGGTACCAAACATTTATCATTTAAAGCATTCATGATACATATCATATGCAATACATCACATACATCATCATAATAAATAGCATATGTATCATTCCAAATCATAAATATTTCAAATCATCATGGTATTAATCTGTCAAATTATATCCTGCCATGCATGATCATAACTTTTTTCATTTTATCATTGTAAACAAGAAAGAATAAGGGAAGAACAAAATAGTATAAAATATTTTAATTATTTCAAGGCATACAAGCCATAAATCCAACGGCATCATGTCATGAAAGATAAGACATCTTGAATTACAAAAGACATGATTCATTTTATCAAATCTCTTCTTTTAATAAATAACAAAAATTGTAGGTGTACAAAGAAGAGATCATGATTAAAAAAAAATCTCAAGTAGTAAATCCAAGAAATCAAGATCATGATTTGAATACAAACTTATTCAAATTCAAATAGTCAAATTCATCAAAATCTCAACATTACTTTCAAGAGATTCGAAATGGTATACATAGATTTATCATAATAATCATTAAGATCAATAAGATAGAGAAAAATAATTTTCAAAAAAAATATTTTCCTCTTTTTGGTTGTTTCAATTCATATGTTTTTATTTCATTTATGTCAAATAAAAACATGTATCATGTTTAAAACTGAAAGTGTAAGATTTATTATGACAAAGATCAATAAGACACTTTCATTATGATAAAAATTAATAATCCATAAATCACAAGATTCATCGTGCATAATTTCGAATTAAAAACCATTAAACATGATTTCAAATCAATATGCTCAAGTTTTTTGTATGAAAACATACATCATACTTAAAACCAAAAATGTAACATTTCATCATGATAAAAATCAATAATCCATAAATTACTTAAAAATCATCATGCATAATTTCGAAATTTATTAAGCATGATCATTATGCATTACTTCAAATCAAACATGATTTCATTTATTTTCAAAATATTCATCATGATAGGACATACAAGGTAAAGAAATCATTAAACATAAAGGATATTCATCAATCATGGTTTTATTGAGCATAAGGTATTTTCAACCAAAATTATCTTGTTATTTATTGTATTCATGCATTTTTTCTTTTTAGGTGAATCTATCTTTTCATGGATAGGTTTCCATACAAAAGCCATTCATCATCATTAAGTATGATATTAAACTTCTTAATATTATCATTAAAACATCAAGCATGGTTTCAATCAAAATTGGAAATCATCAAGATACACATTTTTTCTTTTTAAGAAAAAAATACATATGATCATTAGATTTAAATCTACCATTTTATTCCATTAACATAAAACATGCAATTTTCATTATTATTTTCAAAATTACGATCATGATCCTATTTTCGTATTTTCAATTTTTTAAACATATAATTTTTAAGAAAAATAATTATTAAAAAAAATGTATCATGGAAAACATCAAGTAATTTCAAAATAAATTAAGGGGTTTCGATTACCTCGTTATTGAAAGCGATTAAGGAGTAGTTTGCCACCTTGCCTTTCTTGATTTTCTCTTCGTTTTCGGAGGAGCTCGATTCATCCCAATTTTTGTTCTTCTTCTTGCGTTCAAAGCAAGTAGTTTCGTTCTTTTTGCTTTTTAATTTTTATTTCATTTGTAGTTTAAGTTCACCATCACTTGAGCTTATGCTCGAGTGGTCTTCAAATGTTCTATGTCCCAAATCCTTCCTATTCTTTGGAAGGTTATTTTCGAGTTCCCTTTTTGCCATATTGTTCATTTCGTAGGTCATTAGAGACCCAATAAGTTCTTCGAGAGGAAATATTTTAAGGTCCTTGGCCTCTTGAATGGCCATAACTTTTGGATCCCAACTCTTTGGAAGGGATCTTAAAATTTTAGTTACTAGTTCAAATTTAGAAAAACCTTTACTAAGAGCTTTGAGTCCATTGATGACATCCGTGAAACGGGTGTACATGTCTCTGATGGACTCACTTGGTTTCATCTGAAAAAGTTCGTAAGAATGTACAAGAATGTTAATTTTGGACACTTTCACTTGGCTAGCACCTTCATGAGTGACCTCAAGAGTTCTCCAAATATCAAAAGCCAAATCACAAATCGAAACGCAATTAAATTCATTTTTATCAAATGCACAAAACAAGGTATTTATAGCCTTTGTGTTTAAAGCAAAAACCTTCTTCTCCGATTCATCTCATTCGCTCATCGAAAGAGAAGATTTTTTAAATTCATTTTCAATAATATTATAAAGCTCAAAATTCATGGAAATAAGGAAGATTCTCATATTAGTCTTCCAATATGTGTAATATGACCCATTAAACATAGGTGGACATGTAATAGAGTGACCCTCTTGCATGCCAGAGTAAGCCATCTCTCTTGGGTATTAAACCAAATATGAGAGTGAGCCTTGATCTGATACCAATTGTTAGGATCGGAGCGGCACTAGGGGGGGGGTGTGAATTAGTATAGCGGATTAAAACTCATAAGTTTGAAATCGATTTTGTAAATGTGTAGAGATTTTGATTCAATGAAGGATGACGTAGCTAAAATAGCTCGATTAAAGGAAGTCAAGAGTAGGGAGAAGAAAACCGAATAGTTTGCTGCTAAGAAGATAAGTGGTTCAGAAAATTAAACACTCACACATTCAAGGAACACTACAATGTAAAGTGGTTCGGTCAAATGACCTACATCCACTTATGAAGCCTTTTTCGATGAGACTCCCAACTTTCACTAGAAAATCACTTTGAAGGGGAAGGACCAAATACCCCTCTTACAACCTTTTTACAAGTGGTTCACACTCTTACAGAATTTTCAAAGAGAAAGAGGGAGGTGAACACTTAAGCTATTGAAAACAAGATTTTGCTAAAGCTTTTTCTCAATTTCTAACTTCTCAAAAAGGTGTTATCTCTAAGAATTGAGTGGTATTTATAGGCCCCAAGAGGATTCAAATTTGGGCTCCAAATTTGAATTGCTTTTGGGTTTCCCGGTGTTGCGGTGCCACCGCTTGTCAGTGGCAGTGCCACCGCCTGTCAATGTATGACACTAATAGTGTACTGGCGGTGCCACCGTTAGACCTCTCGGGTTCTAGGCGGCGCCACTGCCCAGTCCAACAGTGTACTGGCGATGCCATCGCCGGACCTCTCGGGTTCTGGGCGGTGCGATCGCCCAATCCGGTAGTGCCACCGCCCAGTCCGGTAGTGTACTAGTGGTGCCACCACCAAACCTCTCAATTTCTGGGTGGTGCCACCGCCTGGACTATTCCAGCTCACTGATTAGGCTCCAAACTTAGCCTAAACTAGTCCAAACTCGAGCCCAATTGACCCCTAACCGGGTTATAGGATTAACCCTTAATCCTAACCCAAATTATATACAAACTATGAAATTAAGACATAGTCCTAAGCAAATTTTTAAGCGGCAATGTCGAGTTTCCTTCTAGCGAGCTTTCCAGCGAACTTCCGGCGGACTTCCGATACACCCTCGAATTTCTTCCGGCGGACTCCCAATAGGCTCTCGGTCTTATGGCGAGTTCAACGAGTCTTTGACAAGTATCCAAACCTTCTCGGTGATCTCTGCGAACCTTCGACGATCTTTTCGGCGGACTTCCAAAAACTTTGGTAAGTCCCCGATTATATCTCGGTTGGTTTTGCCAGCACTTCCGATGATTCTTTGGACTTTCGCCGGACTCTCGAACACCTATCAAACTTGACTCTGGTAAACTTACTTTATGTCTTCAAGCTATCATAGTTAATCCTGCACATGTAAAACACACTTCGATCTAGACAATTCATCCTAAGCATCTAATTAAGTTGTCCGGCATGTCATTGGTCCCTCGACGCTTCGTCCGATTCTTCGGCGCATCATTCTCTCCTGCGGCCTATTGCCCAATCGGCCAATTGAATCTGCAACTCTGATATCCTTGGCGCAATATCCGCTCTTCTTGGCCCGATGCCCGAATCTACGGCTCGAAGCCTTCTATCGATATGTCGACCGATCCACCAGCCCGACTTCCAATCTTTTGACATGTTCCTCCGGCCCAACATGATTTTCCTGCTTTAATTGTCTCATCCTGATCGAAGCATCCTACGTCATTCAAAATGCATATTAAAACATAAACATATATTTATTGGTTTCATCATCAAAATCTGAGATTCAACAAATTCATCATGGTATCAATTGTAAATAGCAAGTTAAGCTCATGAAACCTCATCATAATAATTTGATATGAAATCAAGCATGATACTAGGAATGAAACATTTAAACGTAATCATGCCACATAAGTAATTATGCCACATTACGATATATTTCAAATAAACATTTGATATATTTTAAGTATTTGTATTTGATGGTACCAATCATATTTCAAGTATTTATGATAAGATATAAGCATATTTACGGTAAGATAAATTACATATATTTATAATGTCAATGCCAATTGGTCATCAATTTTGCCATTTTTTGGTATCATTTCTCCCCTTTTGTTATCAACAAAAAGGAGAATAATTCAACAATGTAAGTGTGGTAAAAATTCAGGCAAGTTTCACACTAATTTATCTAATCGATATTGCATCGTTGCATGGTAACATTCAAAAGTTCTTAACATCAAAAGTTATCAATATTAAAGCGATCGTTGCAACATCAAAAGTTATCAACATTAAAGAGATAGATTCTCTACATTGTCATTAAAACTTTGCATAAGAAGAGGAAGGAAAGTAAGGAAGGAATCCAATCGAATTTGTGAAACGATTTTATTCAAAATATCATGTGAAATCAGATCATCATTCTTGTAAGTAATCATCACACACTAATATTCATCTTTCAAGGATCAAGATATTCATCAGAATTCATAAAATTCATCTTTCATGAGAAGAATAAAAAAGAATTCATGGAAGAGGAGTATCGCATGAAAAAAGAAATTCATGAACAGAACTTCATAATTCAAAACCATTTCTTATTAAAAATTCACAAGAGTTAAACCCATGAGAGATCTATTTGTTAATGAAATCCATGAAGTGATTAAGTATATCAAAAATCATTAAGTGATGGAGCAAGGGTATGAAGTAAACTTGATACCAAGGAAGATAAAAATAAAATAGATTCATGAAAGCCCCATTCTTGAAATACATTAAGAGAAGGATAGTCTGGAAAATAAATACAACAAACTCAATATTTGAACAATTTAACATTCCTAACTCCCTTCTAATGAAATTAATTTTTTCATTAGAACAATACAACAAACTCAAAGGTTTTGTAAAGATATCGTCCAATTGATGTTTTGTATTAATGAATTATAAAATTACGTCATGATTATTAATAGGATTTTTCGTTAAATATATTATACTTGTGTTTTCACACTTCATATGTATAGTCTTTAGGTGAATTCCATAATCCTCTAAAGTGTTTTTCATCTATATAACTTGAGCATAGCATGCACCTACTGCAATATACTCACCTTCGATTGTGGATAATGCAACCGAGTTTTCTTTCTTGGAAGACCAAGAGACAAGTGCATGTCCTAAAAATTGACATGTTCCGGATGTGTTTTTTCTATCTATTTGATAGCTAGCAAAATCAACATCGGCATAACCAAGCAATTCAAAATTTTTAGATTTTGGATATCATAATCCCAGTTTAGGAGTTCCTTTTAGGTATCTAAAAATCATTTTAACGGCTTTTAAATGAGTACTTGGGGTTATATTAAAGCCTAGCATAAAATTCTACGCTAAACATGATGTCTGGTCTAGTTGCGATGAGATATAGTAAACTATCTATCATACCCCTATAAGCTTTTTGATCAAAGTTTTCTCCACCTTTGTCAATGTTTAACTTAGTGAAGGTACTCATCGGAGTATTAATAGCCTTTGAACTATCCATATTAAATCGTTTTAGTAAGTCTAATGCATATTTTGTTTGACTCATAAAAATGTCATCATTAAGTTGTTTGATTTGCAAGCCTAAAAAGAAAGTTAAGTCACCCATTAAACTCATTTCAAACTCTTGGTTCATATTTTTGGCAAATGATTCGCATTAAGATTCATTCGTGGAATCGAAAATAATATCATCAACATAAATTTGAATAATAAGAAAATTATTTTTAAAATTTTTAATAAATAATGTGATATCTACCTTGCCTTTAAAGAAATTATTTTGGATAAGAAATGAGCTAAGTCTCTCAGACCAAGCCCTTGGGGCTTGTTTCAATCTATAGAGAGCTTTAGTCAATTTAAACACATGATTAGAAAAATTATCATTCTCAAATCCGGGAGGTTATTCAACATAAATTTCTTCATAAATAAAGCCATTAAGAAAAGCACTTTTAACATCCACTTGAAATAATTTAAAGTTATTACTATTAGCATAGGCAAAGAGCATGCTTATGGTTGCTAATCGTGCCACAAGAGTGAAGGTTTCTTCATAATCTATACCTTCTTCTTGATTGAAACCCTTAGCCACTAATCTAGCCTTGTTTCTAACCACGATACTAAATTCATCTTGCTTGTTTCTAAAGACCCATTTAGTACCAATAACTAAATAGTCATTTGGCCATGGAACAAGCTTCCACACCTCATTTCTCTCAAATTGATTAAACTTTTCTTGCATTGCGAGAACCCATGAATTATCTTTCAAGACTTCATCAATGCATTTAGGTTCAATTTAAGAAAGAAAAGCGGTGTTGGCACAAAAATTTTGAAGAGAAGAACGAGTTTGAAACCTTTTTGATGTGTATCATATGATTAGCTCCTTAGGATGAGCATCTATGTACTTTAATTCCTTGGGTAAGGATGTTTCGGAAGAAGATACATCCAAGTTGCTAGTTGAAGGAGAATGTTCATTTAAATTTAAAGCATCAAAATTAAGATCATCATCAAACTCATTTTTTTTAAATTCGGAAACTTCATTAAAGACAACATGAATATATTCTTCTATAACCAAAGTTTTTTTTGTTAAAAATATGAAAGACTTTAGAACTAGAAGAATAACCAAGAAAAATTCCTTGATCGGATTTTGCATCAAACTTTCCTAAAGCATCTTTTTCATTCAAGATAAAACATTTACAATCGAAAACTTTAAAATATAAAACATTAGATTTTTTATTGTTCCATAATTCATAAGGAGTTTTGGAAAGTAATGGTCTTACTAGAACCCTATTCATGATATAGCTTGCCATATTAACGGCTTTGGCTAAAAAATATTTGGGTAGACTATGTTCGTTCAACATGGTTCTTATCATTTCTTGTAAGTTTCTATTTTTTCTTTCTACTACTTCATTTTGTTGAGGATTTCTTGGAGTAGAGAAATTATGTTTGTATCTATTGGATTCATAAAAATTTTGGAAATCATGGTTTTGAAATTTACCACCGTGATCACTCCGAATTGATGAAATCATAAAGCCTTTTTTATTTTGAACAAGTTTACAAAACTTAGAAAAATACCTACAGCAATCACTTTTGTGTGCCAAGAAGTATGTCCAAGTGTATCTACTATAATCGTCCATAATGACAAAGGCGTATTTGCTATCTCCTAGGCTTGATGTATCAATTGGTCTAAACAAATCCATATGGATCAATTGCAATGGTGTAGAGGTGCTTTTATTGGATTCATAAAAATTTTGGAAATCATGGTTTTGAAATTTACCACCGTGATCACTCCGAATTGATGAAATCATAAAGCCTTTTTTATTTTGAACAAGTTTACAAAACTTAGAAAAATACCTAAAGCAATCACTTTTGTGTGCCAAGAAGTATGTCCAAGTGTATCTACTATAATCGTCCATAATGACAAAGGCGTATTTGCTATCTCCTAGGCTTGATGTATCAATTGGTCTAAACAAATCCATATGGATCAATTGCAATGGTGTAGAGGTGCTTATTTGATTCTTTGGTTTAAAACTACCTTTTATTTGTTTTCCTAGTTGACATGAATCACACACATTGTCTTTAACGAACTTAATGTTAGGAATACCTCTTACAAGTTCTTTAGATGAGATTTGAGATATTAGTTTCATGCTAGCATGACCTAATCTCCTATGCCAAAGCCAAGCATCATCATTCAAAATAAAAAAACACATTTCATTACAAAGATCATTAATATCGATAGTGTATATATTATTTTATTTTAGGGCAATCATAGATGTGTTTTTGTGTGATTTTTCAATAATGCAAGCATTGGATTCAAATCTAATGATGTATCCTTTATCACATAATTGACTAATGCTCAAAAGATTATACTTTAAGCCATCAACCAACAATACATCTTCAATCAAAAAGTTAGATTTGTTATCTCCAAAAGGTGACATACACTTTGTCTAGGCTAGTGAGCTTAGAGAATTGAGATGGATCTCCAGTCATGTGCCTTGAGTATCCACTATTAAGGTACCACCTCTTGCTCCTAGCTTATGATAGTAAATATTTCTATAAAAAAAGGTAATTTTTAGGTACCCATTTGACCTTGGGTGCCTCAAAAATTGATTGACTTAACTTCTCATTTTGTATAGAGTTCTTTACGGTTCCTTTAGGAACCCAAATTAATTTGTGTGGACTATATCTCTTAAGTGGATATTTATAGGCAACATGTCCAAGTTTGAAACAAAAGTTGCATTTGGTATGGGGTGATACATGCAAGGTAGGGCATTTAATAAATGTGGTTGGATTTCGGTAAGAGTTATTCACAAATCCAATTCCGTCTCTTCTATAAACATGACCCTTATTAGTAAGGATCATGTTCAAGGATTTGCTACCAATTTCAAAATTTTCTAAGGTTTTTTTAAGTAGCAAGTTTTCCTTTTTAAGTTTTTCTAATTCATTACATTTTGTGCAAGGAGCTAAACTATCATCGTGCTTAATTTTTAGTTTATCAAAATTACTAACAAGAGAGGCATGCTTCTTTTTCAACAATTTATATTTTTTAGTAACTAATTTGTATTCATCAAATAAATCATGAAAAGTACTTAGTAGTTCACCAAAATATAAATTTGCATTTAATGAACTGCTTACCTCATCTCCGATAGCCATTAGTGCATAGTGAGCAACTTACTCGGTATTAGTTGTCTTTGTTGAATCTCAGATTTTGATGATGAAACCAATTGATATGTGTTTATGTTTTAATCTATGTTTTGAGTGACGTAGGATGCTTTGATCAAGATGAGACAATTAAAGCAGAAAAATCATGTTGGGTCAGAGGAACATGTCAGAAGATTGGACGTCAGGCCGGTGGATCGGTCGACGTATCGACAGAAGGCTTCGGGTCGTGGATTCGGGCATCGGGCTAAGAAGAGTGGGTATTGCGCCAAGGATATCGGAGTTGCGAAGTCAACTGGCCAATTGGGCAATAGGCCGTAAGAGAGGACGATGTGCCAAAGAATCGGACGAAGCGTCGAGGGACCAATGACATGCCGGACAACTTGATTAGATGCTTAGGATTAATTGTCTAGATCAAAGTGTGTTTTACATGTGCAGGATTAACTATGATAGTTTGAAGACATAAAGTAAGTTTACCGGAGTCAAGTTCGATGGGTGTTCAAGAGTCCGCCGAAAGTCCGAAGAGTCGTCAGAAGTGCTACCGGAACCAAGAGAGAAAGAATCGGGGACTTGTCGAAGTTTTTGGAAGTCCACCGGAAAGATCGTTGGAGGTTCATGGAGATCACCGAGAAGGTTTGAATACTTGCCAAAGACTAGTTGAACTCGCCATAAGACTAGGAGCCAGTTGGGAGTCTATTGGAAGAAATCCGAGGATGTATCGGAAGTCCGCTAGAAGTTCAACAAAAAGCTTGCCGGAAGGAAACTCGACATTACCGATTAAAAAATTGCTTAGGTCTATGTCTTAATTTTGTAGTTTACATATAATTTGGGTTAGGATTAAGGGTTAATCCTATAACCTGGTTAAGGGCCAATTAGGCCCGAGTTTGGACTGGTTTGGGCCAAGTTTGGAGCCCAACCAATGAGCTGGAATAGTCCAGGCGATGGCACTGCTAGATTGGGCGGTGGCACCGCCTAGAACCCGAGAGGTCCGGTGGTGGCACCGCCCAAAACCTAAGAGGTCTAGCGGTGGCACCACCAGTACACTATCAGTGTTAGACATTGACAAGCAGTGGCACCGCCACTGACAAGCGGTGGCACCACCAGCACTGGGAAACCCAAAAACAATTCAAATTTGGAGTCCAAATTTGAATCCTCTTGAGGCCTATAAATACTCCTCAATTCTCAACAGAGACAAGATCTTTTTGAGAAGTTAGAAATTGAGAAAAAGCTTTAGCAAAGTCTTGTTTTCAATAGCTTAAGTGTTCACCTCCCTCTTTCTCTTTGAAAAATCTGTAAGAGTGTGAACCAATTGTAAAAAGGTTGTAAGAGGGGTATTTGGTCCTTCCTCTTCAAAGTGATTTTTTAGTGGAAGTTGGGAGTCTTATCGAAGAAGGCTTCGCAAGTGGATGTAGGTCATTTGACCGGACCACTTTACATTGTGGTGTTCCTTGAATATGTGAGTGTTTAATTTTCTAAACCACTTATCTTCTTAGCAGTAAACTATTCGGTTTTATTCTCCCTACTCTTGACTTCCTTTACTCGAGCTATTTTAGCTAAGTTATTCTTCATTGAATCAAAATCTCTATATATTTAGGAAATCGATTTCAAACTTATGAGTTTTAATCCGCTGCACTAATTCAAACCCCCCTCTTAGTGCCGCTCCGATTCTAACAATTAGTATCAGAGTCACGGTTTTCTACTTTGGTTTAACACACAAACAGAAATGACTCTTTTTAGCTTTCAAGATAGTTACTCTCTCATTCGTCCTCCCTTTTCCAATAGGACGGACTACACTTATTGGAAAACTCGAATGAGAGTTTTCTTACTTTATTTGGATTTGAATTTATGACATATTATCGAATCCGACTTTAAAAGGTCTTCTTTTCCAATGAAAGATTGGAATGATTTGGAGAAGAAGACTTTTTCTTTAAATGCTAGAGCTATGAATGCTCTATTTTGCGCCTTAGATAAAACAGAGTTTAATCGGATTTCTTTATGTGAAATAACTTTCGATATTTGGCACTTTCTTAAAACCACAGCACAAGTAGTGTTAAGGTTTCAAAGGTCAATCTTTTAATGCACGATTTTGAACTTTTTTGAATGAAACCAAGCGAAATCGTTGTTGACATGTACACCCGTTTTACGGATGTCATCAATGGTTTAAAAGCACTTAGTAGAAGTTTTTCAGAGTTTGAACTTGTAAATTAGATTTTGTATTCTCTTTCTAAAAATTGGAATTCAAAAGTAACTGCGATACAAGAAGTCAAAAACCTAAACAACTTACCACTTGAAGAACTAATTGGTTCGTTAATGACATATGAAATGGTGCATAATGCATGTGATGAACAAAATAAACAAAACAACCTTCTAAAGAACAGTAAGGATTTGGGACATAGAACACATGAAAACCACTTGAGCATAATCTCAAGTGACGGTGAATTTGAACTTACAAAGAAATTTAAAAAGTTAATAAAATAAAAATTAAAGAATAAAAAGAATGGAACTACTTGCTTTGAACACAAGAAGAAGAACACAAATTGGGATGAATCGAGCTCCTTCGAAGATGAGGAGAAAATAAAAAAAGGTGAGGTGGCAAATTATGCCTCAACGGCATTCAACGATGAAGATAATCGAAACCCCCTTAATTTATTTTGAAATTACTTGATGTTTCCGTGATGTATTTTTTTTTAATAATCATTTTTCTTGAAAAGTGCATGTTTTATGTTAATGGAATAAAATGTTAGATTTAAATCTAATGATCATATGTATGTTTTTCTTAAGAAGAAAAAATGTGTATCTTGATGATTTTCGATTTTGATTGAAACCATGCTTGATGTCTTAATGAAAATATTAAGAAGTTTAATATCATGCTTAATGATGATGCATGGCTTTTGTCTGAAAAACTAAGCATGAAACGATAGATTCACCTAAAAAGAAAAATGCATGACTACAACAAATAACAAAATAATTTTGGTTGAAAATACCTTATGCTCAATGAAAAAATGATTGATGAATATGCTTTATGTTTAATGATTTCTTTGCCTTCAATGTCATATCGTGATGAATATTTAAAAAATAAATAAAATCATGTTTGATTTGAAGTAATACATAATGATCATGCTTAATGAGTTTTCTTTTGAAATAATGCATAATGATTTTTGTGATTTATGGATTATCGATTTTTATGATAATAAAAGTGATTTTTTTGTTTAAAAAATGATGCATGTTTTGATTTGACATAAATGAAATAGGCATGCTTATATGAAATAGTGTAAGTGTCATGCTTGACGATTGTATACTTAATGATGCATAAAATTGTAATGAAAATATTAAAATTTTGATACCATGATTTGATGATTTTATGCATGAGATTTTAAAGTTATACATGATGATTTTTGTGGTTTATTGATCTTGAGGGTTTTCATGATGAGATTTATTTTTCGATCCTAATGTTGATGTATAGTTTTAACATAAGAACAAATATTTGAGCATGCTAATATAAAATCAATCACATTAATTGAAACAACTAAAAAGAGAAAAGTATTTTTCTTAAAAATTCTTTTTCTCTATTTTATTGACTTTAATGAATCTATTTGATCATCTTAAAAGTGATTTTGATGATTTGAATGAGTTTCATCTAACCACGATTTTTATCTTGATTTCTAAAAATTATAACTTGAAAATTTATTTTATAAATCAAGATTGTCTATTATGATTCTTTCTTTTCACTATTTGAGTTATTAAAAAAGAATCATAATATGTCGTTTGATATTCAAAATTTATGTTCACTATTCATGCATCTCATCACCAAAATTCTTTTTAATATTCTTCATGTGATGATATGAATGCATAAAATGCTCACGATATGATTTTTATACAATTCCGTGTGTATTCATGAAATATTTATCTCATTACTTAATTAATTCTTCTTAATGTTCCTAATGTGATGAAATGAAATTATGCATGAAATACAAATGAGAAGTTAATGATTATGCATAATAGAATGTAATAAACTTTGACATTTAGATACCATCAATTGAAAAGCTATGATCATGTTGCCAAAATGATGTATCATGAATGCTTGAATATCATGTATGATATGCTCATAATGATGATTGATTTATTTGTATCATGCATGAAAAATGAAATGTATGGTTTTGAAATTGTGCATGTTCGAATTTGAAAATATGATAATGCATAATGATGAAATTATGTAATGCAAATATTAAACATTTTGAAACCATGTTTTAATATCATGCATAATGATCATGCTTAAAATTTTTCGAAATTATGCATGGTGATTTTTAAGTAATTTATGGATTATTGATTTTTATCATGATGAGATGTTACATTTTTTGTTTTAAGTATGATGTATGTTTTCATACAAAAAACTTGAGCATATTGATTTAAAATCATGTTTAATGGTTTTATAATTCAAAATTATGTATGATGAATCTTGTAATTTACGGATTATTGATTTTTACCATAATGAAAGTGCCTTATTAATCTTTGTCATAATAAATCTTACACTTTCGGTTTTAAACATGATACATATTTTTATTTGGCATAAATGAAATAAAATCATATGAATTGAAACAACTAAAAAGAGAAAAAAAAAATTTGAAAATTTTTTTTCTCTATCTTATTGATCTTGATGATTATTATGATAAATCTATGTATATCATTTTGAATCTCTTGAAAGTAATGTTGAGATTTTGATGAATTTGATAATTTGAATTTGAATGAGTTTGTATTCAAATCATGATCTTGATTTCTTAGATTTACTACTTAGATTTTTTTTTAATCACGATCTCTTCTTTGTACACCTACAATTTTTATTATTTATAAAAAAAAGAGATTTGATAAAATGAATCATTTTTTTACAATTCAAGAGGTCTTATCTTTTCGTGACATAATGTCGTTGGATTTATGGCTTGTATACCTTGAAATAATTAAAATATTTTATACTATTTTATTTTTCCCTTATTCTTTCTTATTTACAATGATAAAATGGGAAAAAATTATGATCATGCATAGCAGGATACAATTTGACAGATTAATATCATGATGATTTAAAATATTTATGATTTGGAATGATACATATATTTTTTTTATTATGATGATGTATGTGATATATTACATATGATATGTATCATGGATGCTTTAAATAATAAATGTTTGGTACCAACAATCATGAAGTAATAAATACTTAAAAATGTTGATTTAATGTTCGGTATCATGAATACTTTATTATCATACATAAAAATAGTGATAAATATTTTGAAAATAAATGTTTGTATCATGTTAGATGATTTTATATTTTGTGCATGATGAGTTATAGTGATGATTGAAACAATGATTGAAATAATATGAATGATGATTTGGAATCATGCATATAATGATGAGTTTATATGTTTTGAAAATATATATGATGATTTAGTATTATGCATGCAATACTTTAATGTATGATAATGATGCACGTAATGATGAAATATTCATGATAAAATAATTATTTTGACATTAAGACTTGAATTTTCATCTATGCTATTTACTTTTGTCATCATTTAGAAATTAACATAAAGGGTCTTCCCTTCTTTTTAACAATGACAAAGGGGGAGCAAAATATGTTAGAAAGCTAATTTGCTAGCTCGCACAATTCAAGAAAAAAACAAAAATTATACTTCTCAAAAGAGAAGAAATTGCTATCTTGAACGTTACCAAGGAGTGCTATCTTGCCTATCTCAAGAAGCAAAAAGTTAACTTGCACATCTAGCAAAACTTATATTTCAAGAAGCAAGAGTTGCTTTTTTGAACATATAAAAATTGCTAGGTTGTGTGTCTTAAAATGTTAAAAACTTTTTGCTAGCTTGTATATTGTAAACTTGCTATCGAACTACCATGTATATCCATGATGATAGCAAACTTGCATGATGATAAAAATAGATATTATGTTTTTCATGCAATAAGTTGAACTTGTATTTCCAAACACATGATAGTGGAACTTCTCCTTTTTGTTGATGACAAAGGGGGAGAAGTATGATCATGTTATGCATGATGATGTGTTGTAAATATTCATGATGAATAATTGCAATGACTTGAATTTAGTTTGAATTCAAGGTTCTATCAATATAGCATATTGATAGGGGGAGTTTGTTTAAACTCTAGGAGTTAAGGTTAACTCCGTCATCAAGTGGTTGTCATCATTAAAAAGGGAGAGATTGTTGAATCTCGTATTTTGATGATGAAACCACTTAATATGTGTTTATGATTTACTCTGCGTTTTGAGTGATGCAGGATGCTTCGATCAGGATGAGACAATTAGAGCAGAAAAATCATGTTGGGTCATAGGAATATGTCAGGAGATTGGACGTCGGGCCGATGGATCGGTCGGCGTATCGACAAAAGGCTTCGGGCCATGGATTCGGGCATTGGGCCAAGAAGAGCGGAGATTGTGCCAAGGATATCGGAGTTGCAGAGTCAACTAGCCAATTGGACAATAGGTCATAAGAGAGGATGATGTGCTGAAGAATCGGACGAAGCGTCGAGGGACCAATAACATGCCGGACAACTTGATTAGATGCTTAGGATTAATTATCTAGATCGAAGTGTGTTTTACATATGCAGGAATAACTACGATAGCTTGAAGACATAAAGTAAGTTTACCGAAATCAAGTTCGATGCGTGTTCGAGAGTCCGCCGAAAGTCCGAAGAGTCGTCGGAAGTGCTGCCAGAACCAATCGAGAAAGAATCGGGGACTTACCGAAGTTTTGGAAGTCCACCGAATAGATTGTCGGAGGTTCGTGGAGGTCACGGAGAAGGTTCGGATACTTACCAAAGACTCGTTGAACTCGCCACAAGACCGGGAGCCTGTTGGGAGTCCATTGGAAGAAATCCGAGGATGTATCGGAAGTCCACCGGAAGTTCATCGGAAAGCTCACCGGAAGGAAACTCGACGTTGCCAATTAAAAATTTGCTTAGGTCTATGTCTTAATTTCGTAGTTTGCATATAATTTGGGTTAGGATTAAGGGTTAATCCTACAACCTGGTTAGAGGCCAATTGGGCCCAAGTTTGGACTGGTATGGGCTAAGTTTGGAGCATAACCAGTGAGCTGGAATAGTCCAAGCGGTGGCACCGTTGGACTAGGCGGTGGCACCACCTAGAACCCGAGAGGTTCGACAGTGGCACCGCTAGTACACTACCGGACTGGGGGGTGGCACCGCCCAGAACCCGAGAGGTCCGACGGTGGCACTGCCAATACACTACTAGACTGGGCGGTGGCACCACCCAGAACCCGAGAGGTCTAGCGGTGGCACCACTAGTACACTATCAGTGTCAGACATTGATAGAAGGTGGCACCGCCACTAACAGGCGATGGCACCACCAACACCGGGAAACCCAAAAGCAATTCAAATTCGGAGCCCAAATTTGAATCCTCCTGGGGCCTATAAATACCCCTCAATTCTCAATAGAGACAAGAACTTTTTAAGAAGTTAGAAATTGAGAAAAAGCTTTAGCAAAGTCTTGTTTTCAATAGCTTAATTGTTCACCTCCCTCTTTCTCTTTGAAAAATCTGTAAGAGTGTGAACCACTTGTAAAAAGGTTGTAAGAGGAGTATTTGGTCCTTCCCTTTCAAAGTGATTTGTTAGTGGAAATTGGGAGCCTCATCGAAGAAGGCTTCGCAAGTGGATGTAGGTCATTTGACCAAACCACTTTACATTGTGGTGTTCCTTGAATGTGTGAGTGTTTAATTTTCTGAACCACTTATCTTCTTAGTAGCAAACTGTTTGGTTTTATTCTCCCTACTCTTGACTTCCTTTACTCGAGCTATTTTAGCTAAGTCATCCTTCATCAAATAGAAATCTCTACACATTTACGAAATCGATTTCAAACTTATGAGTTTTAATCCGCTACACTAATTCACCCCCCCCCCCCCCCCTCCTCCTTAGTGTCGCTCCGATCCTAACATTTATAGGCCCTAATAGCTTCAGAATTGAAGCTAAAAAGTATCACATCCCTGGATTTTGAGGTACTGGTGGCACCACCACCATTATTGGGCGGTACTATCACCTGCAGACTGACATTGGGTGGTACCACCGTTTGATAGAGTTTGGAGACCGAGCTCTGGCGGTACCAACACTGGTAGCATTAACTGCTGGTAGTACCATCACCTAGTCTGGGCGGTGCCACCCCCGAGTCTAGTAGTGGGATTACCTCCCAATCCTAACTCAATTTAAGTTCTAACTATAATTATTAAGATATTTAAAAAAGCATTCTTGTTTCGGTATGTCAATTGTTCTTTTGGCAAGCTTCCGACGATCTTCCGGTGAACTTCCGATGATCTCTTGGTAATGTTTCGACGGACTCCCGGTAAGCTTCTAGATTTTATGATGATATTCTTGGTGAGTTCCAACAAGCTTCTTTGGGACTTCTCGGTTAGTTCCGGCAGAACTTCTAACAAACGTCTGAAGGACTCAGCAAAAGTTTTTCGGATTTGGAGCTCGTAAATAAGATTCTAAGATCCCTTCCTAAGAGTTGGGACCCTAAAGTCACTGCTATTCAAGAGGCTAAAGATTTAAATAACTTCCCTCTTGAATAACTAATTGGGTCATTAATGACCTACGAAATAACTTGCAAGGCTCATGAAGAGCAAAAAGACATCCTTCCAAAATAACAAGAAGGATATGACACTTAGAACTTTAGATGACCACTTATGAGAAAACTCAAGTGATGAGGACTGTGACGATGACTTGGCACTTCTAACAAGGAAATTCAAAAATTTTATTAAGAGAAACAAGTTTAAAAATGACACAAAAAATAAATTTGAACCCAAAAAGGACCAAGTCATTTGCTACGAGTGCAAAAAGCCGGGACACTACAAAATTGATTGTCCCCAAGCCAAGAAAAGAACATCAAAGAAGAAGGAAATCAAAGCAATGTGGGTTGACTCAAGTGTTAGGATCGAGAGTACTAAGAGGGGGGGGGGGGGTGAATTAGTGCAGCGAAAATTTTTCAGCGATTAAAACCGAAAGCTGCGTTCGTTTGATAAAAAACGATTTCGACGTAAAAGCTGATTCTAAGATTACTTTAACTTAAGATTAAGCGAGATGACGTTAAAGTAAATCTAAAAAGGCAGTTTGCAGTTTATGATGAAAATTAGAATGCAATCGTAAACTGAAATGCGACGTTCGTACGATAAAACCGGTTTACGTCTAAATGTCAATTTTGAAGATATTGAACTTCGAGATATGTTTTATAAATACGCAGAAGGCAGTTTGCAGTTATGATTGAAATCAAAATGTAAACGTAAACTGAAATGTAATGATGGTATGAAAAAGTCGATTTACGTTTAGACGCATATACGGAAAGCTATGAACTTAGAAACTCGTTCGTAAAAGCGTAGAAGGCAGTAGATATTTAGGAGGTTTGCAGTAAAGGTAAAAATGCTCAAAGTAAATGCAAACCGAGATTTAGAGTGGTTCGGTCAATCTTGACCTACTCCACTTTTGGCTTCCTCCACCGACAAGGTCACCGATGTCAACTAGAGGCCTTCCTTCAATAGGCGAAGGCCAACCACCCTTTTACAGCTTCACTCCTTTTGACGGAATTAGGAGACAACCCTTACAGAATTTTCTCTCCTCTCTTTACAACTCAGAACTTGGAAGAAAAGAGGGAGAAGAACTTTTGGCCTTTACAACAATTTTGAGCTCTAAGAATCACAGAAAATGATCAAGATTTCGGTGTATGTCTGTGCTCTTTCAGTGCTGAATGGGTGGGGTATTTATAGGCCCCAACCCAGTTCAAATTTGGAGCTCAAAACTGTCAATTCACGGAATTCCGGGATCAGGCGGTTGCACCTCCTGATTGGAGCGGTTGCACCGCCTAGCAGAGCTTGAAGACTAAGCCTCTGGGCGGTGCCACCTCCTATCAAGGGCGGTTGCACCTCCTGCCAGAGCTCGAAGACTGAGCTCAGGCGGTTGCACCTCCTGACTGAGGCGGTTGCACCGCCTGCCAGAGCTCGAAGACTGAGCTCAAGCGGTGCCACCTCTTGTTAGGGGCGGTTGCACCGCCCAATCTCGCTCGGAGACTGAGCCCAGGTGGTGCTACCTCCTGGCTGGGGCGGTTGCACCACCCAGTCTCCCTGGGAGACTTAGCCCAGGCGGTTGCACCTCCTGGCTTGGGCGGTTGCTCCTCCTACAGTAATCAGGGTCCGAATTGGTAGATTCATTCAGCCTAAATTGGGTCTTTCAGGGGCCCAATTACCCCAAGATTAAGCCAATGGGATCACCTCCCATTACCAACTTAATCATTGTGTTAACTATAATAAATCCTAAGACAATTTCTGCACCTTGCTCCGGTGCGTCAATTGCATCTTCCGGCGAGTTTCCGGCGAACTTCCGTCGATCATCCGATGAACCCTCGGTGATTCTCCTGCGGACTTCCGGCAAACTCCTGGACTTGCGACGATACACTTGGCGAGTTCCGACGAGCTTCTTTGGCAAGCTTATGGACTTCTCGGATTTGTTCCCGCAGAACCTCTGACGATAGTCCGTACTACCGTCGAGCTCTCGAACTCCCAACGTGATCATTGTCATGACTCCGGCGCAACTCCTGCTGCATGTCTTTCTTCCATCGTAGTTAGCCCTGCACACTCAAAACAAAAACTTCGATCGAGACAATTAATCCTAAGCAATTAACCAAGTTGTCCGGCATGTCATTGGTCCCTCGACGCTTCGTCCGATTCTTCAGCGCATCGTCCTCTCCTGCAACCTATTGCCCAATCGGCTAGTTGACTCCGCAACTCCGATATCCTTGGCACAATACCTGCTCTTCTTGGCCCGATGCCCAAGTCCACGGCCCGAAGCCTTCTGTCAATACGTCGACCGATCCATCGGCCCGACGTCCAATCTTCTGACATGTTCCTTCGGCACAACATGATTTTCCTGCTTTAATTGTCTCATCCTGATCGAGGCATCCTGTGTCACTCAAAACGTAGATTAAATCATAAACATATATCAAGTAGTTTCATCATCAAAATACGAGATTCAACAATCTCCCCCTTTCTGGTGATGACAACCACTTGATGACGGAGTTAAACTTAACTCCCGGAGTTTAAACAAACTCCCTCTATCAATATGCCATATTGATAAAACCTTGAATTCACACTGAATTCAAGTCATTGCAAATATTTATCATGAATACTTGCAACACGTCATTATGAACTTATGTATAAACTTATGCATAACATGTCATGTCATCAACATACTTCTCCCCCTTTGTCATCAACAAAAAGGAGAAGTACCACAATCAAGTGTTTGTGATATTGGTTCAACTCATTGCATGAAAAACATAATATCAAGTTTTATCATCATGCAGTTTTGAAGCCAGAAAATTTAGCAAATGTTACATCATGCTTAGAACATTCAAGCTATCAAGTTTTAAATATGCAAGTTTTATAGCATACAAGATAGCACTTTTATAACATGCAAGCTAGCAATGTTGCAACATTTTAGAACTTGCAAGCTAGCAATTTAGAGATGTTCAAGAAGGCAACTCTTGCTTCTTGAAATATGCAAGTTGCAAGCTAGCAAATTTTTATGATATGCAAGTTTTGCTTCTTGAGATAGGCAAGATAGCACTTTTGCAATTTTTGTTTGGCAAGCTTGTGATGTTCAAGATAACAAGCTCTTTCTTCTCTTTTGAGAAGTGTCATTTTTGCTTTCTTTGCAAAGTACAAGCTAGCAAAATGCCAAACTAGCAATAGATAATGTTTTACATGAGGCAAGCAAACAATTTGGCAAGTGTTACATTTGCATCTTCTCTTTAGATGTGCAAGAAAATAAATAAGTTTTTGCATTTTCTTGACATTTCAAGCTAGCAATTATCGGTGATTTTCAAGATAGCAATTTCTTTTCTTTTGTAATTTTTGCCTTTTTCTTGAATTGTGCTAGCAATCTATCTCCCCCTTTGTCATTGTCAAAAAGAAGGGAAAAACCCTTTACATCAATTTCTAAATCATGACAAAGATAAGTAATCATTCTTATTTGTGCATCATTATAGTTTCAATGCACAAATTCATTAACATTACATTTTTTTTTTTTTATGCATGATACCGAAAAATCAATCATCATCATGAGCATATCAAACATGATATTCAAGCATTCATGATATATCATTTTGGCAACATGATCATAGATATTCAAACGATAGTATCTAAATGTCATAATTCATTACATCCTATTATGCATGATCATTAACTCCTCATTTGCATTTCATGCATTATTTCATTTCATCTCATAAGGAATATCAAGAAGAGTTATTGGATGATGAGATAAATATTTTATGAATACACGGAATTGTATAAAAATCATATCATAAGTGTTTCATGTATGCATATTATCACATGAAGCATATTATCATTTTTAAGATTCATAACATGAATAACATTATTACTATTTCATCAAAATCAATCTCAAGATTCACACAATATCATGAAATCATTAATCTCGATAAGATAGGAAAAGCATTTTCTTTTTAAGTGATTCTTTTAACACATCATAAAAAACTCATTCATAATTCAAGTGATTTACAAGATATCATAAATGAATTTATCACTTGTATTTCATCAAAATCGAGAACTCTAGAGATAGAAAATGATTGAAGCATTTAATCTAATTGAAGCATGATTCATATTTAAAGTGTATCTTATGTCATAAATACGAATCAAGCATTTGTCAAATCTAAAATCATCCTCAAAATTTCATTCAATAAATTCATATATGACAAGCATAGATTTATTGAAAAATCAATAAGATAGAGGATTACATTTCAAGTGTTCATCAATTGTAGCATTTCATCACATGGTAAGATATCAATGCGTAAAATTACGATACAAGTTCTTGATATCTTAACGCATGATGCAAACATGGCATAATACAAATTTGGCAATCATAGCATCAATTCATATAAGCATTGCAAATATGGCAATCATATCAATTCATATATCTCTTGATGATGCAAGCATGGGATAATCATAGCATAGTGTTTATAGCATCAATTCATATATTTCTCCCCTTTTTTTAAGTGTTTCATCTTAAGTGATCGATTTCATGTTAGCATGCCTTTTCATTTATGTCAAATGAAAACATGCATCAACGTTTAGGATCGTAAAATGAATTTCATCATAAAACCATCAATCACAAAAATCATCATGTATAACTTTAAAATCTCATGCATAAAATCGTCAAATCATAGTATCAAAACTTTAATATTTTCATTGCAACATTAAGCAAGGTTTCATTGAACATAATTTTGAATGATTCTTATAAATGCCTAAAACTTCTTTAGTTTTAATTTATATGATTGACTTTATAATAGAATGCTCAAATCTTTATTCTTATGTAAAAACCATACATCATATTTAACAAACAAAGACAATGAAAAATATCAAGCCTTCCAGACAAAAGCTATGTATCGGCATTGAAAAGCAATATGAAAATCATCAAAATATACATTCTTGCTTCTCAAACACATAAATAAGATTAATCTCACTAGGTGTACAATCATTAGATTTCTATCTTGCATTAACATAAGACATGCAATTTTCATTATCATTTTCAAAATTACAAGCATGATCATATTTTTGCATTTTCATTATTAAATTATTAAAAATGTAATTTTCAAGAAAATTTAAAGAAAAAGAAAAATGCATCATGAAAAGCATCATGTAATTTCGAAGTAAATTAAAGGCATTTTGATTACCTCAGCGTCAAAAGGCGTAAAGGCATAGTTTGCCACCTCGCCTTTGTTGATTTTCTCCTTGTCTTCAGAGGAGCTCGATTCATCCTAATTTTTGTTCTTCTTCTTGCGTTCAAAGCAAGTAATTCCTTTCTTTTTACTTTTTAATTTTTGTTTCATTTGTAGTTTAAGTTCACCATCACTTGAGCTTATGCTCGAGTGGTCTTTAAATGTTCTATGTCCCAAATCCTTCCTGTTTTTTGGAAGGTGGTTCTCAAGTTCTTCACGTGCATTGCATGTCATTTCATATGTGATCAAGGAACCAATTACTTCTTCAAGTGGAAATTGGTTCAAGTTTTTCGATTCTTGAATAGCAGTTACTTTTGAATCCCAAGGTTTAGAAAGTGAGCGGAAAATCTTGTTTACGAGTTCAAAATCTGAAAAACATTTTCCAAGAGCTCTTAAACTATTGACGACATCCGTGAAACGGGTGTACATGTCGCTTATAGTCTCGATTGGTTGCATTCGAAAAAGCGCAAAATCATGCAATAAAATGTTAACTTTCGATTCTTTGATTCTACTAGTTCCCTCGTGCGTGATTTCAAGTGTTCGCCAAATGTCAAAAGCCGTTTCGCACGTAGAAATCCGATTGAACTCATTTTTGTCTAAAGCGCAAAATAAGGCATTCATAGCCTTCGCGTTTAAAGAAAAATACTTCTTCTCCAAATCCGACCATTCGTTCATCGGTTTAGAGGGAAGTTGAAAATCGTTTTCAACGATATTCCATAAATCGAAATTCATAGAAGTCAAGAAAACTCTCATTCGAGTTTTCCAATAAGTGTAGTCCAATCCGTTAAACAACGGTGGACGAAAAACCGATAAACCCTCTTGAAAGCCATGAAGAGCCATTTCTCTCGGGTGTAAATCCGAAATGAGAAATACCGGGCTCTGATACCAATTGTTACGATCGAGAGCACTAAGAGGGGGGGGGGTGAATTAGTGCAGCGGAATTTTTTCAACGATTAAAACCGAAAGCTGCGTTCGTTTGATAAAAAACGATTTTGACGTAAAAGTTGATTCTAAGATTACTTTAACTTAAGATTAAGCGAGATGACGTTAAATTAAATCTACAAAGGCAGTTTGCAGTTTATGATGAAAATTAGAATGCAAGCGCAAACTGAAATGCGACATTCGTACGATAAAACTCGTTTACGTCTAAATGTCAATTTTGAAGATATTGAACTTTGAGATATGTTTTATAAATGCACAGAAGGCAGTTTGCAGTTATGATTGAAATCAAAACGTAAACATAAACTGAAATGTAATGATCGTACGAAAAAGTCGATTTACGTTTAGACGCAGATTCGGAAAGCTCTGAACTTATAAACTCGTTCGTAAAAGCGCAGAAGGCAGTAGCTATTTAGGAGGTTTGCAGTAAAGATAAAAATGCTCAAAGTAAATGCAAACCAAGATTTAGAGTGGTTCGATCAATCTTGACCTACTCCACTTTTGGCTTCCTCCACCGACGAGGTCACCGACGTCAACTAGAGGCCTTCCTTCAATAGGCGAAGGCCAACCACCCTTTTATAGTTTCACTCCTTTTGACGGGCTTAGGAGACAACCCTTACAGAATTTTCTCTCCTCTCTTTACAACTCAGAACTTGGAAGAAAAGAGGGAGAAGAACTTTTGGCCTTTACAACAATTTTGAGCTCTAAGAATCACAGAAAAAGATCAAGATTTCGGTGTATGTCTGTGCTCTTTCAGTGCTGAATGGGTGGGGTATTTATAGGCCCCAACCCAGTTCAAATTTGGAGCTCAAAACTGTCAATTCCCGGAATTCCGGGATCAGGCGGTTGCACCTCCTGACTGGAGCGGTTGCACCGCCTGGTAGAGCTCGAAGACCGAGCCTCTGGGCGGTGCCACCTCCTGTCAGGGGTGGTTGCACCTCCTGCCAGAGCTCGAAGACTGAGCTTAGGCGGTTGCACCTCCTGACTAAGGCGGTTGCACCGCATGCTAGAGCTCGAAGACTGAGCTCAAGCGGTGCCACCTCTTGTCAGGGGCGGTTGCACCGCCCAGTCTCGCTCGAAGACTGAGCCCAGGCGGTTCTACCTCCTGGCTGGGGTGGTTGCACCGTCCAGTCTCCCTGGGAGACTTAGCCCAGGCGGTTGCACCTCCTGGCTTGGGCGGTTGCACCTCCTACAGTAATCAGGGTCTGAATGGGTAGATCCATTCGGCCCAAATTGGGTCTTTCAGGGGCCCAATTGCCCCAAGATTAAGCTAATGGGATCACCTCCCATTACCAACTTAATCATTGTGCTAACTATGATAAATCCTAAGACAATTTCTGTAGTTTTCTCCGGAGCGTCAATCGTATCTTCCGGCGAGCATCCGGCGAACTTCCGTCGATCATCCGATGAACCCTCGGTGATTCTCCCGCGGACTTCCGACAAACTCCTGGACTTCCGACGATACACTTGGCGAGTTCCGACGAGCTTCTTTGGCAAGCTTATGGACTTCTCGGATTTGTTCCCGCAGAACCTCCGATGACAGTCCGAACTTCCGTCGAGCTCTCGAACTCCCAACGTGATCATTGTCATGACTCCGGCGTAACTCCTGTTGCTTGTCTTTCTTCCATCGTAGTTAATCCTGCACACTCAAAACAAAAACTTCGATCAAGACAATTAATCCTAAGCAATTAACCAAGTTGTCCGGCATGTCATTGGTCCCTCGACGCTTCGTCCGATTCTTCGGCGCATCGTCCTCTCCTGCAGCCTTTTGCCCAATTGGCCAGTTGACTCCGCAACTCCGATATCCTTGGCACAATACTCGCTCTTCTTGGCCCGATGCCCGAGTCCACGGCCTGAAGCCTTCTGTCGATACGTCGACCGATCCACCGGCCCGACGTCCAATCTTCTGACATGTTCCTTCGGCACAACATGATTTTTCTACTTTAATTGTCTCATCCTGATCGAGGCATCCTACATCACTCAAAAAACAGATTAAATCATAAACATATATCAAGTAGTTTCATCATCAAAATACGAGATTCAACATCAAGTGCGTCCGAAGAAGAGGAGCCCAACACCAAGCAATTTGCTCATTATGCCCTAATGGCCATCGGAGAGGAGGTAACAAATTTAATTGATGTAGATTTATCATTTGATGAATTATTAAATGCCTTTCATGACTTATTTGATGAATGTAAAATAATTAGTAGAAAATATTAATTGCTAAAAAATAAGCATGATAGTCTTGTTAGCAATTTCAATGTGAAAAACGCCATGATCTAGAAACTCTCCAAAAGGAGACTTGCTACTTAATTCGAGGTTGGTAGCAAGTCTTTGAACATGATCCTCACAAATAAGGGTCACGTTCCCAAAAGAAGTGGAATCAGATTTATGAGAAGTCCTCATCAAAATCCAACCACCTTCGTAAATGGCCCTATCTTACATGTTCGACATCAAAGCAAATGCAACTTTTGTTGCAAACATAGACATAAAAAGTATCATTGTCCATTCAAGAAAATTAGTACGAACAAATTGATTTGGGTTCCTAAAAGAACCATGATAAACTCTATGCAACATGATAAACAATGTAGATCAATTTTTGAGACACCGAAAAATAAATGAGTACCTAAAAATCACCCTTTCTAGTAGAAATGTACACCATCAAAAGCTAGGATAAAGAGATAATATCCTGCTTTTTGGGTACTTAATATTCATAACTCGAGATCCAAAAGAACACGTAATGCTCTCTAGCCTAAATAATAAAAAAATGATTAGAAAATTAATATTACAGAGTGATACTCATATAATCCTGTTTGATCCCTCAAATTTCCAAACTCATAATTCTCCCTTCATATACCCTCCGAATTTCTGAACTCATCGAATTGATTTCTTCTTTACCTTCTGATCCAACTATATCATGAACTTACGTCTTGTAAGCAAAGTTTGTTATAAACTTGTGAAGCTTACCAACTTGGATAATAAGTCCTGAACATGTTTAAAATTGTGTATGACATTTAAAGTATAGTATGCGCATCACAAGATCTATCTTGAACGTACGAAATTTCTCATCTTGAAATGGAAACTCTTACGTAATTACGAAAGTAAAGTTGATTGCTCCACAAATTAAAACTCTCCTGAAGTCAAAACATTCAAATCAGCCCATACAGCCCCCAAACAAGTGCTCACCACTTGTAGGCGGTGGCACCGCCCAGTTGGCGGTAGCACTGTCGGCTGTCACGGGTTGCAAGCGGTTGCACCGCCCAGCCAGCGGTGCCATTGCCCACAACTTTGCCCCCTTTTAAACCAAGCTAGGGCCGGTGGTGGAACCGACCCCAACTCACTACCCTCTCCTTCTAGCAGCTCCAACACTTCTCCACCTCCATTTTTTCTCTTTAGTTGCCCAAATACTGCCCATTTTAAAACAAAGATTAATAATCTCCCACTCTCTTGAAGATCTCACTTAAGGTATTTTCTAAGAAGCTCTTGATTTCTGTTTACTCTTGCTCATTACTATCTTCTTAAATAGTAGTAGTTATGGGCTCGAGAAGATCCTCTAGGGACAAAGGGAAGAGGAGATTAGAAGAAGACTTTGATTCCACCATTTTTGATTCAAAACTTCATGCCCAAAAATTTGCTTCCATAGAGTTTAGAAATGTCCATAAGGGAAAGTATGTTGATCTAAATGAACTAAGTAATTTAGAGATAATTCAATGGTTTGTAAATTTAGATATACTCCCAATACTACAAATTAGTGAACTCATCTACCCAAGATTTGTTAAGTTGTTTTACAACAATCTACAAGTAAATGAAGAAGAAAAAGTATCTACCTATCTCTTAGGATAACACATTTCCATTACGGATAGATTCATTTTCGATATAATAGGCATTCCCATAAAAGATAGAGGTCTTTATTTTAGAAGATTGTGGGATAATGAAACAGTTGGGACAACGTACGTCGAAGCCCTAGAAACAATTTTCGGTAATCCCAACTTATTGATAGTTCCTAAAAGATGTGAGCATCTACTACCACTAAACACTAAAGTACTTCATCATATTCTAACTAGCATCATTCTCCCTAAACAATACCATCATGATGAAGTGAGTCAAATGGAATTAGAAACCATGTGATCATTAAAAGACATAACATCTATTTTGGTTACCTTATCCAATAGAATATGATAGAAATATCTAAGAAAGATATGATGCTTCCATATGGTGGTATAATCACTAGAATACTTAAAGCCTATATTATTCCTATACTACATGACGAAGTGGTAATAAAAGTAGATAGGTTTAGCATAATAAATAAAAATCTACTTCACCGATTGAGATGTCTTTATAGAAACGGCAATTGGGTTAGAATGTCTAGAAGAACCAATCCCCTCAACCTGAACATGAACCAGAAACACCAATCTTTAGGGGTACTCAATCTCCTCCGATCTGTCCCTTTGAGGAAACACATCCATTTGAGCAAGCTCCTGCATCATCTATCGAAGACATAGGGATTCGGATGGACCGATTTGAACAAAGAGAAGATCGATTTGAACAAAGACAAGATCGGCTTGAACATCCACAAGATCAAATCTTATCTGAGCTGCAGCAAATTCATCAACAATTTGACTCCTTATTTAGGCATTTTAATTTTTTACCTCCTGAATGAGCTTGTATATGTAAATGTGGTCACAATTTTTTCTTGTCTTGTTGTAATAATTATATTGTTGTAAACTCTTTATGCTACTCACCTTGATCATAATGCCCCTTGCCTTGATAACTACTAATCCTTGATATGTTTTACTTAATATATTATTTGGTGAGCATATGCAGAGTTAGGAATATTAATATAGATTGAACATCGTTTTTGGATTTTCCTTGAATCTCTTTACGCTACTCGTTTTCAAAATTTTCTTGATCACTTAAGTTTCACGTTGAGATTGAATGCTTCTATAACATGCTTACTTTATAAGTTGAAAATCTTGTGCCTTAATTTCCATGATGAGCATGTTATACTCTCATTATGATTTGAGAAGATTCATACATCGAATTCTTAATCCTTGAGCACTACAAGATTGTGTCCGAATGCATGAACTTGTTAAGATTATTTTTCGGACTTTCTTGATTTAATGATCAAATTAGTTAATTACCATAATGATTTTACACAATTACATGCCTTAATTACATGTTGGAAATTATGTGTCTTGGATACAAAAATTTTCATGATAATAAGCATGTTTTATCTTCATGATTGAATTTGAAAATCTATAGCAAAACCTTATCCGAATGCATGAATGTGTTAAATTTCATTTTCGAACCTTCTTGATCCTAACAATCAGATTTTCTCGATATATTATTCTCTTCTGGACTTAATGATTTTTGACATATGGAATCAACTAGCAAATGCATCTCTCATTGACTTATCATGTGAAAAATATCTTTCAAGAAATGGATTTGATGATTCCTTTTTATATCTTTTGAGAAATAGTTTAACGTGCAAGGATTTGATTCACATACATATCTTGATCCTTGTAAAAATGAAGCATGATTTATTATCTTATCAATTTTAACTTCATTCGAGTAAGCTCACAAATGACTTTCCTTCTTCATGCAAAAAGATAATAATAAATAAAGAGGAAGAAGTAATGAAAGTTATCTCCATGTCATGTTTTCCTTGAGATGTTTGTATAATTAGTATCCTATCACTCATTATTGAAAAATGGCATAAACCTAGTTAAAATTTGCCTATATCATTCTCGTTTTTGTTGATGACAAAGGGGGAGAAATATATGAATTGATACTATGAGTGCCATATTTGAATGAAAAATATATGAATTGATGCTATGATTGCCATACTTAAATTTGAATTACGTTGAAATATCAAAAGCTTTCATCGAAATATATGATAAATTGGTGATAGAATTGCTATGACTGCCATATTTGCACTACGTTATTGCCATATTTGCACTATGTTATGATATCTAGAGCTTACATCGTAATTCTACAAATTGATATCTTGTCGAGTGATGAAATGCTATGATTGCTAAACACTTGAAATATTCGCATTATGTTAAGATATCAAGAACTTACATCACAATTTTATATGTTGATATCTTGCCATATCATGAATTGCTACAATTGCTATCTTTCACATTTGAAATGTAAAACCTAAAAATGGATGTCAAGCCTTGACATCATTTTCAGAGAAATACATCATGATGGGAGTATTGATAAGGATAAATGATCTTAACTTATCAATATATCTCTTGAATTCAAAGGCTTTGAATTCAAGAATGACTTATCTCAAGTATGACATATAGATAGGGGGAGTTAACGTTAACTCCATTATCAATTGATTGTCATCATAAAAAAGGGGGAGATTATTGAATCTCGGATTTTGATGATGAAGTTAATTGTCATTTATTATCTAATCCACATATTGAGATAAGTGTATATGATTATCTACAATGACAGTAAGACATGCAGCAGGAGTTGTGTTGGAGTCAAGACCATGATCACGTTAGGGGTTCGAGAGTTCGATGAAAGTTCGGACGATCATCGGAGGTTCTGCGGGAACAAATCCAAGAAGTCCAGGAGTTTACCAAAGAAGCTCGTCGGAACTCGCCAAGTAGATTGTCATAAGTCTAGGAGATTTGCTAGAAGTCTGCTGGAGCATCGTCGAGGGTTCGTTGGAAGTTCGTCGGAAGCTCACCGGAAGAAGCGATTGACGCACTAGAGCAAGTTGTAGTAAATGTCTTAAGAATGGGAGGTAATCCCATTAACTTAATTTGAGGGCAATTAGGCCTTTGACAGACCTAAATTGGGCCGAATGGATCAGCTTATTCAGACCCAGATTTCCTGGCCGGCGGTGGCACCGCTTGGGTCGGCGATGGCATTGCCCAGGAGCTCAGTCTCCCAGGAAAACTAGGTGGTGGAACCGCCCCAGTCAAGTGGTGGCACCGCTTGGGCTCAGTCTCCGAGCAAGATTGGGCGGTGGAACCACCTTAGTCAAGCGGTGACACTGCTAGAGCTTGGTCTCCGAGCTCTGTCAAGCGGTCGTACCACCCAGTCCTAGCGGTAGTACCGCCAGGACCTCGGAAATCTAGGAGATGACATTTTTGAGCTCCAAATTCAAACCAGTTTGGGGCCTATATATACCTCACCCTTTCTTGCATGAAAGGGCACCGAAAATCTAATCTTACTTTGTGATTTTTAGAGCTCAAAAGTGTTGTAAAGGTTAGAAGTTCTCCGCCCTTTTTTCTTCCAAGTTTTGATCTTTTAAGAGAGGAGAGAAAACTCTGCAAGGATTGTCTCCTAAGCCTATAAAAAAGAGTGAAACTGTAAAAGGGTGGTTGGCCTTCGCCTATTGAAGGAAGGTCTCTAGTGGACGTTGACCTCATCAGAGGAGGAAGCCAAAAGTGGATGTAGGTCAAGATTGACCGAACAATTTTAAATCTCAGTTTGCATTTACTTTCTATTTTCTATCTTAACTGTAAACTGCTTCTATATCTTTACTTTAACTATACTTCATCTAATCTAAGTTAAAGTAATTTCTAGATCGGTTTTCATACCGAAATTGCTTTTATCGTATGAACGTCATATTTCGGTTTGCAATTACATTCTATTCTCTATCTTAACTGCAAACTACCTCTATATCTTTACTTAACGTTATTTTAAATCGTCGAAAGTTTTCCGCTGCACTAATTCAAACCCCTCCCCCTCCTCTTAGTGTTCTTGATCCTAATAATATTGATAGCATATGACTACATTTTTCTTGGGCTTTCTTTTGATCTTTCATTCTCTTCTTGCTAGATTTGTCTTATTTTTCTTCATGAATTTTTTGAATCTTTTTATGAAGAGTGTCATGTCTTTATTGTCATCACTTAAACTTTTGTTTAAGCAATCTTTCTTTGGATTTAAGGGTAATGTATTCTTTTTTTTGAAAGATTTTTTTCTTCTTCGCCGTGAGCTTTGTATATTATTTCATATGTTAATAAAGATCATATGAGTTCTTCAATGGGATGGTTATTCAAGTCTTTGGCATCATGAATCATAATTACTTTTGGACCATATTTTCTTTTTAGAAGAGACCTTAAAATCTTACTCACTAATTCTAGATTAATATAATTTTTACCAAAAGCTTTTAATCTATTGATAATATTTGTAAGACAAGTGTATATATATCACCAATGGATTTTCATAGTTTCATTTTAAATAACTTATAGCTATGAACTAAAAAGATTAATTTTATATTATTTTACTTTATTGTTCCTTCATATGTGATTTCAAATATGTGTAATATGTCATGTATAACGTCACAAGTAGAAACTCAATTATAAAATAAAGTATTAATAGCATTAGCATTTTAAAAAAATATTCTCATTTCAAAATTATTTCATTGATCATAGGAGGACGTGTAATAAAATGACCCGCTTGTTTGTCAAAAAATATTATTAATTATCTATTAGGTATTAATCTAAATAGGAAAACCTTGTTCCATTACCAATTGTTAGGATCTTAATGATACTATGAGGGGGGTAAATTAGTGAATTATAAATTTTTATCAACTTTAAAATTCAATCAAGAAAAACATGTATAGAAAATATGATTAACCAAATATTGAGTTCTGAGTAAGGGTTATGAATAAAGTAAATGATAATAAAAGAGCAATCACAAACAAAATTTATATGCAAGAGAAGAAATACAAACCAATTTATAGTAGTTCTTTCTTCTTGACATACATTTACTCCCAATTTCTCTTCTCTCAAGGTTCAGCTTTCATTATCGATTTTGCTTCGAATGAATGAAGATCAATAATCCTTTATAGTCTTTCTCCTTTTTAAGCTTAGCATAGAACATTAACACTCACTTTTTTATAAGAGACCTCTCACCTCTCTCACTTAGTATCATAACTAAACTCAAAAACAGAAAGAGATTAAAACAATACTCAAAGTAAGAACTACAATACTTCATAAACTCAAGAATGGATACTCCATCAATAAAGCCCGAGCAAGATATTTATAGCCTACAAAAGGCTTCCAAAATTGAGTTAAAATTTATATTCCTGACATTTTGGGATACGACCAGTATTACTATTGACTTTGGATAATAATACCATTATAATCTTTAAAACATAGGCATGAAATTGGACTCTTATGATATTTCCAATATAATTTTTGACATAGAGCAGCAATACTACTCCCGTGGTACTACAATCATAATTTTTTATAAGAAATTACAATACTAGACTTTGTTAATACTACCATCGTAATTTTTGATACGATATTGTAAACTTGACTTTAGTGGCACTACCACTATCATAAGTAGTACCCTTAATGACTTAGGTAGTTATGCCATGTGTTTGGTCTTCTAATAACCCAAAATTCAATCCAATATTAAGCCAGTTAGCTTTTATAATAAATGAGCTCTATTTTAGCCTAATGCTGACTCAAATTAGTTTAAAGTTACGTCAACCAAGACCTTGACTCATCAACCACTAATCTTGTATATCTTTGAAGCTTTTGGCATGTTGTCTACTCTTTCGACATATCGTCTAATTTTTCAACATTTTGTTTGAACTTTTAACACATCATCTTATCATTTAACATATTAATTTTGTCATAACATTTGATCTTTTGTAGTGATATCTGATCTTTTAAACATGATGTCCAAACCTCTAGTACGAAGTCTATTTTTGGGCACGTCAATCAATTCTTCGATTGGACATCTAATTTTTTTATATAATAATCTTCTAACATAATGTTTGACTCTCCTACTTGGCATTTAGCCTTTCGATAGTCTGAATCTATGATCGAAGTATTTTTTATATCACTTATCTTAAAAGAATATTTATTTATCAAACTTATCAATTGATTTTATTATTAAAATCTAAATTTTAATAATTATTTTGTTAGATAAACAGAAGGACATAAAATGATACATAATATAAACATTTTAGAGATGAAGGATACATGATACATGTGATTTTTACCTTTGAAAAGCTTTATACCTAGACCAAGTTCCAAATCGTTTAACTATTTTTCTATTCTAGGCATGATAATACTTAAAAAATAGGTAGGCCAAGTCAATTTTATCAAGTTGGATTAATGACAAAAATTGATTTTATCATAGTGGCAGTGGCACTTTAAGGAGGGCCTTACAAGATAATATTATAGAAAAATAAGATATAATATATCACGAGAGAATACTAGAATAGATTACTCCTTTCCCTTCTTTTTAAGCCAAATCCAAATTAACCATGATATTGCATTAGTTTAACCATGATCCAAAATTAATAGTAGTTAGTAATATAAAATAATATTAATATATTTTTATTTATATTAACAAAATTTTAAAATAATTGTAAAATTAGTCCGAAAATTAAAAATATAGTATTATAAAAATAAAACAAAAATCACATTAATGAATATTAGGAAAAGTAAATATAATAATATTATTTTATATATTTTAGATGAATAACAATAAAGCCATTAAAAACCAATAAATGATAAATATTAATGTTAAAAGTTTTTAAGCCTTCATGAGACGTTAGAAATAACTTATAAAAGTCTAAATGATCATTGATCCTATTTTTAAACTTTAATATAAGTATTTTCTATTTATTTGAGCTCTTAAAAGCATGAAATTATATCATTTTATTAAATTTTACATAATTTAAGTTGTATTTACAACCTTTGAGATAAAAATCATTTGAATATTATTATAAAAGTTCTTCTAAACTTTTGAGGGCATAAGAAAATTTTTGAAACTTGAGTCCCACTGTTTCCTAGTGGGGTTATACTATTTTTGGGTCTTATTTTAAAAATATATAACCCATTCAGAAATAGTGTATCTCATATTTTATTTTTTAAATTAATAAATTTTCAGCTTATAAAAGCCTAAATGATGATTTTATATCATTTATAGGCAATTAAAATAGTATTTTTATTTATTTTAGCCCTTAAGGCTTGAAATTGTGTCATTTTAATTTTACCTAATTTAAGGTGAATTTACAACCCCTTTGAAACAAAATCACTTGAATATTATTGTGGAAGGTCTGACACGAAAAATGGGAATACAGGAGATATACTATTTTTTATTAGGATTATATTATTTTTGGGTTTTTATTAAAAACAATATAAGCTCATTAAAAAAAGGATAATTCTTCACTTTTCCTAAAAAATTAAATTTTTAGAAAATATTAGAAATAGGTCTCGTTGATCATTTTTCTATTTTTAATCCTCCAAAATTAATATTTATTTATTTTATCTCTTAAAAGCATGAAATTATGTTATTTTTTCAATTTTACTATGAATTTCACCATTGGGATAAAAACCACTTGAATGTTATTATAAAATGTCTTCTAAAGTTTTTAGGATACAAAAATTGTTTGGGATACCTAACTCACACTGTTTCGAAGCGGTTAACTTTCTTTGAGGCCCTCTTAAAAAACAATGTAATCACATCCTACTTTTTCCAAAAATACTCAAATTTTAAGAAATCCTGCATATAACTTGAAAGGCCTAAGTGATCATTTTTTCTGTTTTTAATACCTTAAATTTTATGTTTTATTTTTGTTTCAACCTTTTAAAAAATGAAATTATGTCATCTTTTAAAGTTTACCAATTTCAAGATAAATTAAACATCCCTTTGGGATAAGAATAAGTTGAATATTATTATAGTAGGCTTTATTTGAAGGACACAAAATGTTTTTTCAAGGCTTGAGTTATATTATTTTTAGTCTATTTTTGGGGTCCTATTCAAAAATAATGTAACTCATATTTTATTTTTTTCAAAAACTATCAAATTTCGAGGAAACCATACAACAAACTTACAAAATGCCTAAATGACAATTTTTTATATTTTAAAATAGTTATTTTATATTTATTTCAGTCAATTTTTTAAAGTTTTAAGTACACAAAAAAATTTTAGATTGCCTAAGTTTGACTATTTTTGAATGATCCATACTATTTTTAGATCTTCTTCGAAATAGTGTAACTCATATTTAGCTTTTTCTAAAAATTTTAAAATTCCTATAAATATTGAAAATAACTTACAAACCATGAAAATGGATATTTATTTATTTCAACATTTAAACATATGAAATTATGTCATTCTTTTAAAATTTACCTAATTTAGGTGAATTTACCGCCCCTTTGCCATAAAATTCATTCAAATATTATTATAATATTTTATTTTCAAATTTTTAAGGACACAAAAAGATTGTGGAAGACCTTTTTTTATTGTTATTGAATGAAGTTGCATTATTTTTGGGTCTTATCAAAAAAATGGTGTAACTAATTTTTTTTACTTTTAAAAAAATTCTTAAATTATCTGAATACCTTGCAAATAAATTACAAAGGCATAAATAACCATTTTTCTATTTTTAAAACTTCCTAATAGATAATTTTTATTTATTTAAATCCTTTTAAAATATAATTTTTTTATTTTTCCTAATTTAAGGTAAATTTACCATCTCTTCGAGACAAAAACCAATTGAATATTATTATAGAAGGTTTTCTTAAAGTTTTAATGACACAATTTTTTTTAGAAAAGTTGAGTTACATTTTTTTGAAAGTTGTTAAATATGGGAAAGAGGAAGGGAGATCAGAAAATCATAAAAGAATTATTGAGGATATTTTTATTATTTTAAAAATTAGGCGATACAGACGAAAGAAAAGAAAAAGTAAAGCAAGAGGTTTTTTAAGAAATTTACCCATAGAAAATTAATCACTCAAACTTAAATAAAAAATATTCAAATTAGATTCGAATCCAGATTTGGATTCTTTGCTTGCCCCTCCTATAAATCTCTAAATCTTATGGGTGCAATCCAAGAAGGAAATGTGGCCCTTGCAGGTTTCCAAATTCACGAAAGGAGGACATCCCGCCCACCCACACCCTTCGGTCTATGAAAGGGGTCACTACGAAATCCTCTGTTGCTCACTACGAAACCCCTCGCTTGTTCTCCTTCTCTTCCTCGCCTTCTTGATTTTGATATCGCCTATCAATCCCCAGAGTCCATATCCATCAGTTATCCATTTCTATCCCACCTCAATCCTGCTCGTCTTTGCCTTCTCGACTTTTGCATCACTTGTCGATCCCTACAGTCCATCTCCATTGGTTATCCGTTGCTATCTCGTACTGAGATGACGAACCAAGAACTTTCTGCCGAAGTGGTAAAAGATCTTTCTTTGTTCTTCGTTGTTCTATTTTCGATTGGAGCAGATAGTTGTGTGTTCCGTGGCTAATGATATGGGATCTTTGTGTTTAGGTCGGGAATGCGTTTATTGATCAATATTGTTTTATTCTTCGGCATCATCCTGAGATGGTTCACCAGTTCTACAAAGAAAGCAGTAAGCTCGGTCGTCCTGATGATCACGGCAATGTGACATCGGTCACCACCATCGCTGTGAGTACTCCAGGTCCTATTCTTAAGGGGGGTATTGGAAAACAAAACCTTTTTCTTGAAATCCTTAACTTGTTTTTGCCGAATTGATGGGAAATAGACAATCAATGAGATGTTACTGGCCACCAGCTTGGGCGTACCAGAGATAAAGAAGGTGAACAGCCAGGAGTCTCACCATGGTGGGGTGTTGGTCCACGTAACAGGGCGTCTCACCAAGGAGGACAACGTCAAGAGGGACTTCTCCCAGTCCTTCTTCCTTGCTCCCCAGGAAACGGGCTATTTTGTGCTGAATGACATCCTGCAGTATGTGGATGAGATCGACGAACACCAGGGTTCTGGAGAGATCGATGAACGGCAGCGACACCAGGGCTCTGCGAATGGTATTATTCACTTCTTGTGCTCGTTGTCTCTCGAGAGTTCATAGTTCGTTTTGTTGGCTTATCTGGTCGTAATTGGTCTGTAGAACAAGAAGAAACAGTGTCAGTGCCCATTGATGTAGTGGTTGCTCCAGCAAAAGAAATCTGTGATTCTGTGAGCAATGACGAGAGCTCCGCTGTGCAAGAGAAAGAACCGGGCAATGAGGTCTGTGATTCTGTGAACGAGGGCGAGAGCTCGACTGTGCAAGAACAGGAACCGGGCGAAGAGGTCTGTGACTCTGTGAGCAATGGCGAGAGCTCGACTGTGCAAGGGAAGGAACCGAGCAATGAGGTCTCCGATTCTGCGAACAATGGCGAGAGCTCCACTGTGCAAGGGAAGGAACCGAGCAATGAGGTCTCCGATTCTGCGAACAATGGCGAGAGCTCCACTGTGCAAGGGAAGGAACCGAGCAATGAGGTCTCCGATTCTATGAACAATGGCGAGAGCTCGACTGTGCAAGAGAAACAACTGGACAATGAGGTGTCTAATGTAGTTTCAGATAGTTCTCATCAACAGATGCCCAAGAGGACATATGCTTCAGTGGTTAGTGCTTAATCTTGATATGATGCCAAACAAAATACTCGGTCAATATGTACATGCCGTAATGTTGCTAATGTTCATGCGTAAAATGTCATGATGGATGCAGATCAAATCTGCGAAAGATGTTCCTGTGAACGTAGCAACTGCAGAATGGGTTCCTGTGGTGGCAGCGCCATCTAAACCAGTCCCTGCTCCAACGCCTGAGGAGCCGATCTCCAGTTCTGGTACTGCTGAAAGCAACAACTTCAATTCCTCAAATTTACATAGGACAATTCTTTGAATTCACTTTGCATTCAGTCGATGAACGTTCCATCTGCGTCAAGAACATACCCCTCCATGCAACACCGGCACTTCTTGAGGAGCAGTTCAAGAGGTTTGGTCCTATCAAACCCGGTGGCAGCCAAGTTAGAGGCCATCATAAGGTTGGTCTCTCATACCATCTTGTGTAGCTTTCTGAAGACTCCCTATCTCTCTTTCATTTTTTATGATGCAAGAGAATTCACTTTCAGTGGCAGGAATCTCATTCTTGTTTTGGCTTTGTCGAGTTCCAAACATCCGATTCTGCCCGACGTGCGATAGAGGTCAATCTCGTATACTGTCATCAACACAAATTTCTTAAATCTTACATCTTCAATTTCTTTGAGTGATGTTTGCAACTTTGATTTCCTCCTACACATATTGATCGTGTTCATATTTCAGGCTTCTCCCATAGTTATGTCTGGCCGATCAGTCAAAATCGAGCCAAAAAAGATACTTAATCCAGGAGGTAAGTGTGGCATAAACTCTTCATCATCGTCACCATTGAGACTTACCTGTTTATAGTTCATTATAATAGAACTGCAGCAATAAATTAACCATGCAACTTAATATGATATTCATGCTGTGCAGTTGATAGATACGGAGGAAGATTTCCACCTGGTGGAGTGGATGGGCAGCAAAGTGGATTAAGGCAGCATGGTAACAGAGGCTATGTTGGAGGCAGGGCTGGGAACAGGACTCGATTAGATACAGCTGGTACTGGATCTGGAAGCCACAATAAGTGGAACTAAGGAGGCTCATTTCACAAGCAGATATTGATCTACGAAGGATTGCAAACTCTCCACAGAGTGCAAATTTTGTTTTTTTTTTCTTTCACAGGCTTGTTTTGTTCATTTGTACTTTCTGTTTCTGTGTTTCTGTGCATGGAATGAGAACATTTTGTAGCTTTTGTACAGGGGCAAATATTTGTATTATAAAAAAAGAACTAATCCATGAGATCTCACGAAATCCTCCTCTCATTCCTTTGTTGAGTGTTCACATGAACAACCAAATTTTCCTAAAGTGTTAGCCGGTGCATGCTAGAATCTCGTTCTATCAAGTGTGGAGTGGTCATGGTGGAGTGAGTTTGCAATATGATAGAGGCTGCTAACTTTCTTTGAATGCCAAGGGTAAATTAGCAAGTCTTGATGAGCACAGGCATGGGCTTGATGAGGCATCCTTAAGCCTTCGGAGCTATATAATCTCTGATGAAACTAAAGAGGGTGAAAGAAATCAATTACATCGATTTTTGAAAGGCATCGTAATACAAGATATCAGTCTAACTTTCAAAATCAATCAAAATTTGCTTGGCCAATGCATTGATAATCCCGAGTGATACAACCAAGGCATCATCGTGCTTAAAGATTTCAATGTTCGATTTCCTCTTCTTTAAAAAAGATAACTAAATCCCCATTCAATCAATACCTCTTGGTCAAAGCTTCCCTTAAATGCGTCATTTAAGTCATGTTGCTATCTCGTAAGGCTAGTTTGCTAACTATGATTCTAACCTAATCCTAAATCGAGTCTTATTATCATGAAGATAGGTTTAGGAAACAACCTTTACAAGTCTCACATCTCTCTTAGACTAAGCTAGAAACTTAAAGAGGACACTTAACACTTTTTCAACTTAGAATAACAATTCTTTTCTACTCTTTTTTCTTGCTGCTCCAAACAACAAAAAATGGGATATTTATAGACCCCAAATGAATTTAAATTTGGAGTAAAAAATGGTCTCGTCTTGGGTTTTCGAGGTACTGGCGATACCATCGCCAATACTAGGCGATACCACTACTAGTATTGGGCGGTACCACTGCCTGCAGACTAACATTAGGCGGTACCACCGCTTGACAGCCTCGGAGACTGGGCTCTTGGAGACTGAGCCTCTAACGGTTCCACCACCTGGTCTGGCGGTACCACCGCTTGACCCAACTTTTGGGTCACTGAATGGGCCTCCCAATGGGCCCAAATCAATCCCAAATTATGCCAAATGGGCATCTAATAGAGTTAGTCTAATTACGTTCACAACCAACTCAATTACAACATAGACTATTTCAATCAAGACACAATTGATTACAAGCATGAAACACATATTATCTGGTATATCATTGGTTTATCCGACCTTTCGATGCATCATCCTCTCCTTCGACGTATTATCTAATCAATATGTTGACCTCCACAACATTCGATCTCCTTGGCATAATTTATGATCCTTCTGGCCCAATGCCCAAACTCATGGCACGAAGCCTTTTGCTAATAGGTCGACCCGTCCTCTAGCCCGACATCCAATCTTTTGACATGTTCCATTCCAGCCCAACCTTTGATTCTAGTACTTTAATCGATTTGTCTTTCCCTGATTGAAGTTAGTCCTGCGTCACTTAAACGCACATTAGATCATAACTTTATCAATTGGTTTCATCATCAAAATCTGAGATTCAATAATCTATCTCTTTTTGATGATGACAACCAATTGATAATAGAGTTTAACTAAACTCCCCCTATCAATATGTTATATTGATAGAACCTTTGAATTCACAAGTATCATGAGTGTTTCATCATTGCATGCATTATGAATATTAAAAGAACCAATTGATCACATTATTGCGTGCATTACAAAATCATACATAATAATTTTAAAATATAAAATTTTATCATACCATGCATAATTATCATCATAACTTCTCCCCCTTTGTTATCAACAAAAATGAGAAAAGTACAACTACAAGTTTTTTGAAATTTGTAAGTTTTACAACAATTTAGAGGATGCAAGCTAGCAAGTTTTAGAGATGTATAAGGTTAGCAATCTTGCTTCTCTTAAGATGTGCAAGCAAGTAATTCTTTCTCTTTGAAATGTGCAAGCTAACAAATTTTACTTCCTTTTGCAATTTGCAAGCTAGCAAATTTAGTAAGTTTTACATTATTTTAGAATATGCAAGCTATCAATTTTGCTTTTCTTTATATGTGCAAGATAGCAATCTTTACTTCTCTTTTGAGATGTGCAAGCTAGCAATTTTATCTCTCCCTTTATCATTATAAAAAAGAAGGGAATAATATAATATTCTACTTCTTTTTCCTTTACATCAATTTTCAAATCATGACAAATGTGTTGAATCTCGTATTTTGATTATGAAACTACTTGATATATGCTTATGATTTAATATGCGTTTTGAGTGACGCAGGATGCTTCGATCAGGATGAGACAATTAAAGTAGGAAAATCATGTTGTGCCGAAGGAACATGTCAGAAGATTGGACGTCGGGCCGGTGGATCGGTCGACGTATCGACATAAGGCTTCGGGTCGTGGACTCGGGCATCGGGCCAAGAAAAGCGGGTATTGTGCCAAGGATATCGGAGTTTCGGAGTCAACTGGCCGATTGGGCAATAGGCTGCAGGAGAGGACGATGCGCCGAAGAATCGGACGAAGCGTCGAGGGACCAATGACATGTCGGACAACTTGGTTAATTGCTTAGGATTAATTGTCTCGATCGAAGTTTTGTTTTGTTGTGCAGGATTAACTATGATAACGATGAAGACATAAAGCGAAACAAAGTGTCGGAGTCAAGCGCGAAGGATTTGTTGCGAGTTCGAGAGTTCGACGGAAGTCCAAAGGTTCGTCGGGAATGCTACCGGAACTAGCCGAGAATGAGTTGGGAGCTTGCCGAAGGGTTTTTCGGAAGCTCGCTGGAAGGTTCGTTGGAAGTTCGCGGAGCTCGCCAAGAAAGATCGGAGCTTGCTGAAGAAGCTCATTGGAACTCGTTAAGATCAAATCGTGAAGTCTAGGGGCTTGCCGGGAGTCCGCAGAATGGTTTTTGAGAGTTCATCGGAAGACCGTCGGAAGTTTGCCGGAAGCTCGCCAGAAGAAGTCTTGACTTGCGGACCTTGTAATAGCTTAGAAAATGTCTTTAAATTCATAGTTAGCACGTTAATTAGGGTTAGGATTAGGTGTTAATCCTATAACCCAAGTAGGAGCCAAACCAAGTGAGCTGAAATAGTAAAAGAGGTGGCACCGCCAGGGTTGGAGGTGGCACCGCCCAGGCTATGTCTCCCAGCGAGACTGGGCGGTACAACCGCCCCAGCCAAGAGGTGCAACCGCCCAGAGCTCAAGTTTCGAGCCCTGCCAGGCGGTGCAACCTCTCTAGTCAGCCGGTGCAACCGCCTGAGCTCAGTCTTCGAGCAAGACTGGGCAGTGCAACCTCCCTGACAGAGAGGTAGCACCGCCTGAGCTCGGTCTTCGAGCTCTGGCAGAGATGTGCAACTGCCTCTGACAGAGGTGGCACCGCCTAGAGGCTCAGTCTTCGAGCTCTGCCAGGCGGTGCAACCTCTCCAGTCAGGAGGTGCAACCGCTTGATCCCGAAATTCCGGGATTTGATCGTTTTGAGCTCCAAATTTGAACTGGGTTGGGGCCTATAAATACCCCACCCATTCAGCACTGAAAAGATACAGATCCATACCGAATTCTTGATCTTTTCTATGATTCTAAGAGCTCAAATTTGTGTAAAGTCCAAAAGTTCTCATCTTTCTATTCTTCAAGTCTTGAGTTGTAAAGAGAGGAGAGAAAGGATCTGTAAGGGTTGTCTCCTGAGCCCATCAAAAGGAGTGAAACTGTAAAAGGGCAGTTGGCCTTCGCCCATTGAAGGAAGGCAGCTAGTTGACGTCGGTGACCTCGTCGGAGGAGGAAGCCAAAAGTGTAGTAGGTCAAGACTGACCGAACCACTCTAAATCTCTGGTTTGCTTTTATTTCGAGTACCTTATCATTACTGCAAACCTCCTACATAACTACTACTCTCTGCGCCTTCACGAACAAGTTCTAAGTGCCGATCTTTTCGAATCTGCATTCGGACGTAAATATGTGTTTTTCGTACGATCAGCTTACGTTTGTGTTTTGATTCTGCAAAACTATCTTCTACGCTTTTATGAACTAGCTTCTGAGTTTAGATCCCTTTGAAACTGTTTTAGACGCAAACTACGTTTAGACGTAAAACTGCGTTTAGACGTAAAACTGCGTTTAGACGCAAACTGCGTTTAGACGTAAAACTACATTTAAACGTAAACTGCGCAAACTGTGTTTAAACATAAAACTGTGTTTTAGACGTAAACTTCTTTTAAACATAAAACTACGTTTAGACGTATAACTGCGTTTAGACGCAAACTGCGTTTAGACGTAAAACTACGTTTAGACGTAAATTGAGTTTAGACGCAAAACTGTGTTTAGACGCAAACTGTGTTTAGACATAAAACTGTGTTTTAGACGTAAACTACTTTTAGATGTAAACTACTTTTAGACGCAAACTGCGTTTAGACGTAAAACTACGTTTAAGACGTAAATTGAGTTTAGACGCAAAACTGCATTTAGACGTAAAACTGTGTTTAGACGCAAAACTGCGTTTAGACGCAAACTGTATTTAGACGCAAACTGAGTTTAGACATAAACTGTGCTTAGACGTAAACTGCGCTTAATCTTAAGTAATCTTAGAATCGACTTTTACATCGAAATCGTTTCTATCGGACGAACGCAGCTTTCGTTTTTAAATCGCTAAAAGATTTCCGCTGCACTAATTCACCCCCCCCTCTTAGTGCTCTCGATCCTAACAATTGGTATCAGAGCGGGGTATTTCTCATTTCGGATTTACACCTGAGAGAAATGGCTCTTCAAGAGGGCTTTTCGGTCTTTCGTCCACCGTTGTTTATCGGATTGGACTACACTTATTGGAAAACTCGAATGAGAGTTTTCTTGATTTCTATGAATTTAGACTTATGGAGTATCATTGAAAACGGTTTTCAACTTCCCTCCAAACCGATGAACGAATGGTCGGATTTGGAGAAGAAGAATTTTTCTTTAAACGCAAAGGCTATGAATGCCTTATTTTGCGCATTGGACAAAAATGAGTTCAATCGGATTTCTACATGTGAAACGGCTTTTGACATTTGGCGAATTCTTGAAATCACGCACGAGGGAACTAGTAGAGTCAAAAACTCGAAATTAGCTTTTTATTGCATGATTTTGAGTTTTTTCAAATGCAACCAAGCGAGACTATAGGCGACATGTACACCCGTTTCACGGATGTCGTCAATAGTTTAAGAGCTCTTGGAAAATATTTTTTGGATTTTGAACTCGTAAACAAGATTTTGCGTTCTCTTTCTAAAAAGTGGGATTCAAAAGTAACTGCAATACAAGAAGCTAAAAATCTAAACAACTTACCACTTGAAGAACTAATTGGTTCATTGATGACATATGAAATGGTGCACAATGCACATGATGAACATGTTGAACACAATCACCTTCCAAAGAACAGGAAGGATTTGGAACTCTGGACAAATGAATGCCACTTGAGTGATGACTCAAGTGATGAGGACAATGATGAACAAACCAACCTTCCAAAGAACAGGAAGGATTTGGGACATAGAACATTTGAAGACCACTCGAGCGTAAGCTCAAGTGATGGTGAACTTAAACTACAAATGAAACGAAAATTAAAAAGCAAAAAGAATGGAACTACTTGCTTTAAATTCAAGAAGAAGAATAAAAATTGGGATGAATCGAGCTCCTCTGAAGACGAGAAAGTCAACAAAAGCGAGGCGGCAAACTACGCCTTACCAGCCTACGACATTGAGGTAATTAAAATGCCTGTGGTTTATTTTAAAATTACTTGATGCTTTCATGATATATTTTCTTTTTTAGTTTAGAATTAATTTTCTTGAAAATTACATGTTTAAAAATAAAAATACAAAAATTATGATCATGCTGATAATTTTGAAAATGATAATATTGCATGATAAACAAACAATATGATTTTGATCATGGTTAAGAAGTAATAATGTGTATCATGTTTGATTAACATTGTTGAATGAAATCACGTTTGATTTAAAGTAATGTATAAAGATGTAATATTAAATGGTTATTAACAATTTTATGCATGAGACTTTAAGTTATCCATGATCATGAGCTTGTTTGATTTTCTTGATTTAATTTCAAGATCTATAACAAAAATCATGTCTGAATATATGAAAGTGTTAATTTCATTTTCGGATTCACTTAACAATTGGTATCCTAACAATCGGATTTTCTTATACACTTATGAAAAATATTTTTCTAAAATGGATTTGATGAAATAATTCCTGCTTATAAATTCCATCTTGAAATATGAATGATAGTGTTTTTGCTTGCAAAGATTTGTTTCACATTCATATCTCCTATGATTCATGTGAAGAAAAAAAATTTATAAATCATAATACAATGAGATTTCTTATGCAAAAATAAAGTGCTTTTGTGATTCTTTGCTAAAGAGAATAATTATTAAAATCATGATCCTGGTAATTATAACATGAAGCTCTTTATAAATCAAGATTGTTCGTTATGCTCACTACATTTATCAAAAAGGAGTTCTTCAAATGAAATGCAATTCAATGAAGTGTCATATTGATATCTTGAAACTTGGAATATTTTAAAATGTGATCTTGATAAGAATGTTTCAAGTTGCTCTTTGTACTATATCTTTTCGAATGAATCATGAGCCTTAATATCATATATTTCATAATACAAGATTTATTTGCCTTATGTCTTGAACTTTCATGCTTATCTTAATTTGGCATATAAAGACTAAGGCATGCTTAGATGAAAAAGAATCTCTTAAAAAATGCTTTTCCCATCTGATCGAGATTAATGATTTCATGATATTTTGTGAATCTCGAAATTAATTTTAATGACTTGATTATGAATTTCAAGTTAATGATTTGATTTGAATAAGTTTTATCTAAATCATAATCTTGATCTTGCAAAATTGAAGTCACAAATAATATCTTGTGGTATTCATGGATTGAAACATTGTATGCTTAAATTAATCATTCTCCTATGTTTCAAAAATTCCTTAAAAGCCTTATGTGATGATTGAAAACTAACTTGCTTTATGATGAATCACGAATCATGACTTGATCTATGATGTAAATGCCTTGAAATGATTGAAATATTTAACACTTTTATGCTCTTCCCCCTACTTTCTTCTTGTTTTCAATGATAAAATGGGGAGAAGTTTTGATCATGCATGGTAGGATATAATTTGACAAAATTGATACCATCATGATATGAAACATTTATGATGTGCAATTATGCATGCAATACTTGTGCTTTCTAATTATAATGTGATGTATTGCATATAATGTAAATCATGATTTAAAATGCTATGAGTGCCAAGTTACACATTTTGAGAAGAAATTGTTATATTGAAACATTAATGTAATTATGAATGGTGATATGATATCATGCATGTAATACTTCAATAATGATGCATGCAATGATAAAATATTCATGATGAAAAATTGTCTTGACATTCATAACTTGATTATTCATCATTTGTCATGATTTTGAAATCGTTGTAAAAGGAAAAGAGAACTACAAAACTGTATTCTCTCTTTCTTTTTTACAATGATAAAGGGGGAGATAGCTAGCTTGTACAAGTCAAGAAGATGCAAAAACTTGATTGCTAGCTTGCCTATTTTAAGTAGCAAAGATTGCTAACTTGCTTATTTCAAGAAGAAAAATTGTCTTCTTGAACATCACTATCTTGAATATCTCAAGAAGCAAAACTTGCAATTTGCACATTGCAATAGGAAGCAAGAATCATGAGCTTACACAAGAAAGCTATCTTGCATTTGCTTTCGAAATTTTTGCTAGCTTATATATTGTGAAACTTGTATATCGTAAAAATTGCTAGCTTGTTGGTCTAAAGAGAAGCAAAAAGTTGCTATCTCAAAAGAAGCAAATGTGCTATCTTGCCTATCTCAAGAGGCAAAAATGCTAACTTGCGCATCTAGCAAAGTGAGCAAAATTTTCAAGAAGCAAGAGTTGCCTTCTTGAACATCTCTAATTTGCTAGCTTGCATGATGTAGAACTTGCTATCTTGAACATTACCAAAAGTGCTATCTTATATGCTATAAAACTTGCATATCTAAAACTTGATAGCATAAATGTTCTAAGCATGATGTAACACTTGCTAAATCTTCTAGCTCCAAGATTGCATGATGATAAAACTTGATATTATGATTTTCATGCAATGAGTTGAACCAATATCACACACAAACGATTAATTGTGATACTTCTCCTTTTTGTTGATGACAAAGGGGGAGAAGTATGTTGATGACATGACATGTGATGCATAAGTTTATGCATATGTTCATGTTGACGTGTTGCAATATTCATGATGAATATTGCAATGACTTGAATTCAGTTTGAATTCAAGGTTCTATCAATATGGCATATTGATAGGGGGAGTTTATTTAAACTCTGGGAGTTAAGTTTAACTCCGTCATCAAGTGGTTGTCATCATCAAAAAGGGGGAGATTGTTGAATCTCGTATTTTGATGATGAAACTACTTGATATATATTTATGATTTAATATGCGTTTTGAATGACGCAGGATGCTTCGATCAGGATGAGACAATTAAAGCAGGAAAATCATGTAGTGCCGAAGGAACATGTCAGAAGATTGGACGTCGGGCCGGTGGATCGGTCGACGTATCGACAGAAGGCTTCGGGTCATGGACTCAGGCATCGGGCCAAGAAGAGCGAGTATTGTGCCAAGGATATCGGAGTTGCGGAGTCAACTGGCCGATTGGGCAATAGGCTGCAGGAGAGGACGATGCGCCGAAGAATCGGACGAAGCGTCGAGGGACCAATGACATGTCAGACAACTTGGTTAATTGCTTAGGATTAATTGTCTCGATCGAAGTTTTGTTTTGTTGTGCAGGATTAACTATGATAACGATGAAGACATAAAGCAAAACAAAGTGTCGGAGTCAAGCGCGAAGGATTTTTTGCGAGTTCGAGAGTTCGACGGAAGTCCGAAGGTTCGTCGGGAATGCTACCGGAACTAGCCGAGAATGAGTTGGGAGCTTGCCGAAGGGTTTTTCGGAAGCTCGCTGGAAGGTTCGTTGGAAGTTCACGGAGCTCGCCGAGAAAGATCAGAGCTTGCTGAAGAAGCTCATTGGAACTCGTTAAGATCAAATCGTGAAGTCTAGGGGCTTGCCGGGAGTCCGCAGAATGGTTTCCGAGAGTTCATCGGAAGACCGCCGGAAGTTTGCCGGAAGCTCGCCAGAAGAAGTCTTGACTTGCGGACCTTGTAATAGCTTAGAAAATGTCTTTCAATTCATAGTTAGCACGTTAATTAGGATTAGAATTAGGTGTTAATCCTATAACCCAAGTAGGGGCCAATTAAGCCCAAGTTCGGACTGGTTTGGACCAAGTTTGGAGCCAAACCAAGTGAGCTGAAATAGTAAAAGAGGTGGCACCGCCAGGGTTGGAGGTGGCACCGCCCAGGCTATGTCTCCCAGCGAGACTGGGCGGTGCAATCGCCCCAGCCAAGAGGTGCAACCGCCCAAAGCTCAAGTTTCGAGCCCTGCCAGGCGGTGCAACCTATCCAGTCAGGCGGTGCAACCGCCTGAGCTCAGTCTTCGAGCAAGACTGGGCGGTGCAACCTCCCTAACAGAGAGGTAGCACCGCCTGAGCTCGGTCTTCGAGCTCTAGCAGAGAGGTGCAACCGCCACTGACAGAGGTGGCACCGCCCAGAGGCTCAATCTTCGAGCTCTACCAGGCGGTGCAATCTCTCCAGTCAGGAGGTGCAACCGCTTGATCCCGGAATTCCGGGATTTGATCGTTTTGAGCTCCAAATTTGAACTGGGTTGGGGCCTATAAATACCCCACCCATTCAGCACTGAAAAGATACAGATCCACACCGAATTCTTGATCTTTTCTGTGATTCTAAGAGCTCAAATTTGTGTAAAGTCCAAAAGTTCTCCTCTTTCTGTTCTTCAAGTCTTGAGTTGTAAAGAGAGGAGAGAAAGGATCTGTAAGGGTTGTCTCCTGAGCCCATCAAAAGGATTGAAACTGTAAAAGGGCAGTTGGCCTTCGCCCATTGAAGGAAGGCAGCTAGTTGACGTCGGTGACCTCGTCGGAGGAGGAAGCCAAAAGTGGAGTAGGTCAAGACTGACCGAACCACTCTAAATCTCTGGTTTGCTTTTATTTCGAGTACCTTATCATTACTGCAAACCTCCTACATAACTACTGCTCTCTGTGCCTTTACGAACAAGTTCTAAGTGCTGATCTTTTCGAATCTGCATTCGGACGTAAATATGTGTTTTTCGTACGATCAGCTTACGTTTGTGTTTTGATTCTGCAAAACTGTCTTCTGCGCTTTTATGAACTAGCTTCTGAGTTTAGATCCCTTTGAAACTGTTTTAGACGCAAACTACGTTTAGACGTAAAACTGCGTTTAGACGTAAAACTACGTTTAGACGCAAACTGCGTTTAGACGTAAAACTGCGTTTAAACGTAAACTGCGCAAATTGTGTTTAAACATAAAACTGTGTTTTAGACGTAAACTTCTTTTAAACGTAAAACTATGTTTAGACGTATAACTGCGTTTAGACGCAAACTGCGTTTAGACGTAAAACTGCATTTAGACGTAAACTGAGTTTAGACGCAAAATTGTGTTTAGACGCAAACTGCGCAAACTGTGTTTAGACATAAAACTGTGTTTTAGACGTAAACTACTTTTAGACGTAAACTGCGTTTAGACGTAAAACTGCGTTTAAGACGTAAACTGAGTTTAGACGCAAAACTGCGTTTAGACGTAAAACTGTGTTTAGACGCAAAACTGCGTTTAGACGCAAACTGTATTTAGACGCAAACTGAGTTTAGACATAAACTGTGCTTAGACGTAAACTGCTCTTAATCTTAAGTAATGTTAGAATCGGCTTTTACATCGAAATCGTTTCTATCGGATAAACGCAGCTTTCGTTTTTAAATCGCTAAAAGATTTCCGCTGCACTAATTCACCCCCCCTCTTAGTGCTCTCGATCCTAACAAAATGAGATATCAAAAAAATTACATTAATATTTCAATCATAAAAAATAAAAGATTAAGTCATGGAAATTGAAAGACTATGAGTCATTTTTGACATATCTCTTATTTTATAAATAGAAGGAATAATAGAAAATGATATGGATTCAATAAGAAAATTCAAGTTATAAAAATCGATAAATCAAGATCATGATTTGAAAAATGTATAAGAAGAATTTATGTATTTGGGAGATTTAACATACCTAAGTTTAACATTAAGCTAGAACTTTTGGTTCTTTTGATATGCTATCAATTTTCTCTCTCCTTTGTCATTGTAAGAAAGAAGAAGAGGGGAAGAATACAATAGTGAAAAATTATTATTTTTTACATCGATGCTCTAATCAGAACATAAGGTTTACAACCATAAATACAAAGAAATTGTACATAATAAAACTCAAGTTGTAAATATTAAGAAGTCAAGTGACATATCATGGTTTATTTCGATAAGTCAAATAATGAAAAGAAAAAATTATAGTAAATGATCTTGATTCATAAAAAAATCTCAAGTTATAATTCTGATAAATCAAAAGAAATATAGAATTCATGTATAAAAAATCTCAAGTCATCAAGATCATAATTCATAAAAAATAAATCTCAATTCATAAAATTTTCTTGTAAGAAGTACCAAGTCATCATCATCATTACTTTTCCAAAATAATAAATTTTCAAATCGTCATTACTTAGGTATGCATGATACCAAAATATAGTTTCAAGTCATCAAGGTATAATATGTACCATTTCAAACTATTCCAAACCATTATCAAAGTCATAGTTTGTTTACATAATCTCTTCTTTAGTAAATGGTAAGAAGAAATCATCAAAGATAGAAAATATTTTAATTCTCATAAAAGATACCTCAAGTAGAGAAATAAAAAAAAAGTTCATGATTCAGTTGAAAAAATCTCATTTAAATTCAATTTGTAAACTCCATACTCATCATCAAAAATTTATTGAAACTAATATACATTGATTCCTATGAGATTAAAAATAGCTAAAATTCTTTAGTTTCAATTTGTGTGGTTGATTTTATACTAGTATACCCTAGTCTTCCATACAAAAGCATTGCATCATCGTTTAAAACCAAAAAACAATACGAAAATTATCAAGATTAATAGATTATTGTTTGTTTAACCATAAACCATCTTCAATAAAAAATCATCAAGTTTCAATCATAATCTTTCCTTTATTATTGTTTGTTGTAGTATTATATTTTTCTTTTTTAAGAGAATCTAACTTTTCATACTTTGTGCAAAGAGTTAACATGTAATTTTCATACTCAATTTTTTTTAATTTTTTAAAATCACTAAAGAGAGAAGCATGATCACTTTTTTTTTTAATATTTCATACTAATTTAAAAACAACTCATGAAATTCATCAAGTAATTTCATAGTAAAGTAAAGAGGTTTTGGTTGAGTCACTTACCTTATTTTCGAATATACTCGTTTCATCCTATGTCGCATTGAGTGCTTTCCTCTTCTTTTATGCGAGCACCTTCTTCTTCAGTTGTAGATATTCATTTTTGAAGTACCCCGATCGATTGCATTCATAGCAAGTTATTTTATTCTTTTTAAATTTATTTTTATTCTTAAATTCTTATTTTATGAACTTCTTAATTTAATTGTGAGGAGTCCAAAGTCATTGTCATCATCACTTGAGTTTTCTTCCAAGTTATCTTCTTTTATTCTAAGTTCCAAATCATTCCTGTTCTTTGAAAGGTTATTTTCATGTTCATCATGTTCGATACAAGTCATTAAAGACCTAATAAGTTCTTCTAGAGATAAATTATTTAAGTCCTTTGTCTCTTGTGTTGCTGTTGCTTTCGGATCCCAACTTATTGGAAGGAATCTTAGTATTTTGCTAACAAGTTCAAAATTAGAAGAACTTTTACCAAATGCTTTCAAACTATTGACGACATTCGTAAAACAAGTGTATATGTCTCTAATGGTTTCACTTAGTTCCATTCCAAATAATTCAAAACTATGCATCAAAAGATTAATTTTTTATTCTTTAACTCTACTTATGCCTTCATATATAATTTCAAGAGTGTGCCAAATGTCATGTGTAGTTTCACAAGTCAAAATATGATTAAACTCATTTTTATCCAAAGTATAAAACAAAATATTCATAGCTTTTGCATTTAACAAAATTAATTTTTTTCTAAAAATTATTTCATTCATTCATAGGGTTAAAGGGTTGTTAAAAACCATATTCGATAATATTCCATAAATCAAAGTTTAAAGAACATAAGAATACTCTCATTATTGTTTTCCGATACGTGTAGTCCGTCCTATTGAACATAGAAGGATGAATGATAGAGTGACCCTCTTGAAAGCAAAAAAAAACTATCTCTCTTAGGTGTTAAATCAAATAGAGAGAAACTTGACTCTGGTACCAACTATTAGGACCAAAATTGACACTAAGAGGGGTGGGTGAATTAGTGCTTTTGTAAAACTTCCGATGATTCAAAATTTTCATTCGATAAAGCTCGTATCGGAAAAATGTCTAACTTGAAAATGTTCACAAGAATAATGAGCATAGTAAGCAAGTAAATTAGTTAGCAATATGAATGAAAAGCATAATAGAAATGCAAACCAAGTTTTATAGTGGTTCGGTCATCACGACCTATGTCCACTCACGATTCCTCTTCCGTCGAGGCCACCGATGTTCACTAACAATCTTTTTTCAATGAATGAAGATCAACTACCCTCTTATAACTCTTTTTTCTTTTCATAGGTTTAGGAGACAACCTTTACAAGCCTCACATCTCTCTTAACCTAAGCCTAAAACTTAAAGAGGATGAGGACACTTAGCACTTTTTTAACTCAGAATAACAACCCCTTTCTACTCTATTTTATTACTGCCCAAAGTAGGAAACAGTGGGATATTTATAAACTCCAAATTGATTTAAATTAAGAGCCAAAAAGGGTCTCATCCATGGCTTTTGAGGTACTAGCAGTACCACTGCCAATATTGGACAGTACCATCGCTTGCAAATTGACATTGGGCCGTACCACCATCCAATTTGGTGGTTCCACCACCTAATCGCATCAGAGAGCGAGCTCTTAGAGATTGAGTCTCTGGTAGTGTCACCACCTGACCCAACTTTTAGAGCACTGAATGGGCCTCCCAATGGGCCCAAATCAGGCCCATTGATTACATTTATAACCTAGAATACTTTAATCAAGATATAATTGATTACAAGCATGAATCATATGTTGTCTGGTATGTCATTAGTTCATCCGGCGCTTCGTTCGACCCTTCGGTGCTTCGTCCAACCTTTCAGCACATCGTTCTCTCTTTCGACAGATTGCCTAATCGACATGTTGACCTCCGCAACTTCCGATCTCCTTGGCATAATTTTTTATCTATCTAACCCAATGCCTGAACTCATGGTATGAAACCTTCTGCTAACAGGTCGACTAGTCCTCTGGCCCGACATCCAATCTTCTGACATTTTCCATTTCGGCCCAACCTCCGATTTCACTGCTTTAATCAATTTGTCTTTCTCTGATTGAAGCTAGTCCTGAATCATTTAAACACACATTAGATCATAACTTAATCAATTGATTTCATCATCAAAATCTGAGATTCGACATATAAAATATGTTGAAAGCTTCGTTAATGTGTCATATGAATGGTTGATTTATCATGGTCTTGATCGAGATCATTATGGGTCAATTTGAGTTGGTATTGGATTGAAATTATGCTTAACTTATCAAGGAACCGATTAGGCTTAAACTAGGGTTGAATTAAGCCTATTAGAAGGCTAAATCGGTAGCCTAAATTAGGCTTGAGTGGTGGTACCACAAGGCCCAAGTGGTAGTACCACTTGAGTTAGTCGAAAAGCATTGTTTGTGCTTTTATAGCATTTTCAGTGGTAGCATCATCCAGGATGATGATAGTGCCACCTAGGCCAATAATAGTATTGCTAGAGCTAAGATTCATGGCCACTTTATGATGGTAGTACTACTTGGTCCTGATGGTAGTATTGCTAGTATCCTAACATTTTGGAGATTTAAATTTTTGGTTCTATTCTTGAGGCCTTTGAGGCTTATAAATACCCTACTTAGGCTTGGTTGATGGAGCACTTATTTCTAAGCATAAAAGTGTTGTAAACTATCATTTTGAGCATAGTTTGAGTCTCCTCCTCCTCTTGGTTATAATTCTAAGTTATAAAAGGTGAGAGATCTTATGTAAAAAGAGAATATGAAGGTTATCTCCTTAGCCTTAAAAAGGAGAAAGTTGTAATATGAGTAGTTGACCTTCACCCATTGGAAAGAAAATTGATAGTAAAAGTCATTGGCCTTGAGGGAAGAGGAATCGAGAGTAGACGTAGGTTGTGAATACCGAACCACGATAAATTAGTTTGCCTCTCTTTACTTACACTTTACTTGTGATTTAGTTTTATTCTCTTTACTTGTAAACAATGGTCCATCACTGACCTACCCCTCCTATCACTAAGGGGCCCAATTCGGATAGAAGGGTCCATCTCTTCCTGACTTAGTCAGGTTTCCTAACCATAATGCCTCACGCACAAGATGAAGTTATTTCTTCCAAACTTGATCAGGTTTCCCAAACCTACACCTTGGGTGGAGGGAGGGTCAAGTTTCCCAACCTCCATGCCTCAAGCGAAGGAGGGGATCAAGATTTCCCAACCTCCCTAGCTCGGTAGGGGATCGTAGGTGAGGGTGCGAAAGCTGCTAATGGCGATCCATCATCGACTTGCCCCACCCATTGTCGAGGGATCCACCTTAAGCAAATGGGGACTATCTCTTCCTAACTTAATCAGGTTTCTCAATTGCCACACCTTGAGTGTAGGAGAGAATCATTTCTTATTGACCTGGCTTGGTTTCTCAACCATTGCACCTCGGGCGGAGGAGGGAGTCATTTCTTCTTGACCTAATTGGGTTTCCCAACCATCACACCTTGGACAAAGTAGGGGGTCATTTCTTCTCGACTAGCATGCCTTGGGTGGAGGAGGGGGTTAGGTTTCTTAACTACCATGCCTCGGGTAGAGGAGGGGGTTGAGTTTCCCAACATCCATGACTCAAGCAAAGGAGAGGTCATCTTTGCCTAAGTTGCTCACATCCTTTTTTTTTTTTTGTCTCCAAGTTGATGGGTTACATTGTGTCACAAACTTAGCTGGTTTTGCTTACATATGCGGTACCCTTATGTGTCTGTCTGTGAAGGATCAGCCTCTCTAAAATCTCTTATAGTCTCTTAGGAACCTATAAAAGAGAAAATAAGTTAGAGAAAATGTTAAACTCAGGTTCCACAAGTAATTATTTCATTAAACACTTGATAGACAATGCAAATTATAAATATAGACTTCGTAAGCTCTGAACGGTTATGGGACAAAGGGTCCAAGGTGATTTGTTGCAGCCCAAAGTTCCCACATGACCTTACTATAGAATAAGGTAGTGAACCAGCACTAAACACTATCCCAAAGACCCATCTAGCCATGTGCCACCCTAACAACTCTTAGGTGCTATATTGGTTGACACTCCATACTACTCTACAAAAATAGAAAACTTCCAAAATGATAACTTGGATGGTTTATTTCTAAGTAGTTTTGCCTATGCACGAAGACTGCACACAACCTACATTTAGAAGCCTAAAATGACCACCAAAGCCAACCAAAATGAAGCTACCAAATCTATTGTAAGCTTTCTATATGTTATGCAAAGCATGAATAAAATTAAAAGATATGAATATATATAAGTATTACATCAAACATCTTGTTAATAGTTGTGTCTATTACATTCTCCCCCACTTATTCCTTCGATGCACACGTTGAAGCCTTTGTGGATACTATATTTCCTCGCCTTTACTCAATTTTTTAATTTTTTGCTCTAGCTGCAACACACTTCTTGGCTCCCAGTTGCTCTCTACTGCTATTATTAAGTATTTAAACTTTGATTTGCTAAGCTACTTCAACTCTCGATGACTCTAACTTTGGTATGGGGTCGGTTGAGTTATGCTAATCCTTGTTGATTCCTTTACATCCTTCAAATAAAGAAAAAGAAATTTCTTATTATATGCTAGTCTCTCAAACATCTCATGCCATTTGAACTGGGTGGATACCTATTGGAGCTTTAACGAGCATTCCCCTACAAACTTTGAAGTTTTTTTGAGGTCTTTTCTTTGTTAAATTTACCCATCAATTCCTCTTCTTCAAAGTTGTTGCCTATAAGAAGGTTCACATCACTTTTACTTTTGATTGAAATTTTATTAGAAAAAGGAGTAGACAATATATCTTGATAGCACTAATTACCATTGGTGAGGATTTGACAACTATTGTCTTCCACCATGTTTTTTTGAAGGGTCTTTGAACCAATGCAGAGCTTCTCTAATAAATAAATAAGAGAATTGAGGTACTTAGTTTCACCCATTCTCTTAAGAGTTAAGAAGACAAATGTTACCGACTTCGCCCATCTCCTCAAGAGTTATACTCTCTACATCAAGTTGGTTACTAGCTTTCGCTTATTCTTTGCTCATGCTTCCATAGTCCATGAAGTATTTATACTTCTTGTATTGAGTTGGCTATTATGATTCATCTTTTCATTGCTATCGAACTTCTGGAATATAAAAAATTTTGCCTAAAAGAGAAAAATTTCACCCCGACTTAGAGCAAGTCTTTAATAGTTTTGGTTGCCCCTAGGATTGTACCATTTTTTCTATCATCTCTATTGCCTACTCATTTGAGTCGAAAAGGTATAGCACTGCATACTATCTACTTCATTCCTTAGTTGGGTACTAATACATCGATCCAAAGTCCTTCGCTTTTTGTTATTTTGATGAGTAGCCCATTGATACTAGTTTTACAAAGTTCCTTAACAATTACCCTTCAATCTTGTCTTAGTACTTGAATTTTGCCTTTGCATTCTTTATCCCCTTGGTCTCTTTCATGACCAAGCTCTCTCCCTCCATGAGAGCAAGGGATCGAAGTCCCACCTCTATGGTACTATGACGTTGTCATGCCTATGACCCTACTATCCATCACCTTGTATCTACATCCATTTCTTCATTATCAGTAAATTTTCCTCTATAGCATTATAGAACTCCTCTAAGTCTACTTTAATTATAACCGATGCTTAGTTTTCAGTAGCTGAGTCCCTCTAGACTCATCGTTGCTTTCTTACCCTTTTTGACCACTTGCTTCAACACCTCTGTGTTCTCCGAGTAGTTCGCCTTAGTCGATAGAAAGATATACCATAAATCTCATGCATGGCTTGTTGAGAAACCTCAAGAGAGCATCACATGTACAACAAAAAATAAAAACAAAACTAGTTTCTCAAACAAGGAGCATCGGATCGCCGGGTGATGACTGGGAGCATAAAAATCGAAACTATAAAACTGCATCAAGGGGGTGCGACATTCTCACCGTAGGGAGATTGTATATCCCCTAAATCACAAATCCTAGTCCATGGGATGAAGGAGCTCTTATAAACTCCTCTCTAGCGGTAATCCACACGATGGAAGTAGCGACGACGTACCTCCTTGCGTAGTGGGTTCTCTCCTCGTGTTCACGCACCACTATGAAACAACAGTCAAGAGAGGGGCCAACCATCTTGTTGTCCTCTCACACTATGGAGGCTCCCGGTAGGGAGAGATAGTAGGAGGAGGAGCTAGGAGGCCAATGGCTATAAGGGTCTAGCCTATGATTTTTTTAGCCCCACTTCTATTTATAGAGAGCCCCTCTTGCTAACCCAAATGGATCCTTCTTAGTGGGTATTGGATCCCCATCCAATAACCACTAGCTTAATTTGTATTGGATCCCCATCTAATAATCCCTCCATGCTCTATTAGGTCTTACCCAATGGATCCATTAAAATAGGGGTTGATTGGATATCTCATTTCCAATCATCTATTTGTTGTGTCATCCACCTTATGTGTGTGACCCTCTAGGCCTAATACCGACCTAGCTATGAGCTATACCTATCATAACCTCTTCTAATTCAAAATTTCTTTTGACTTAGTGAATTATTATCCCTATAATAATTCACTCAACTCATCGATTATGGATATATTAAGCCACTACACCATAGTCCCCAAATAATATATGAGGATCTAATCTATTGGATATATCTACCCTCAGTTAACGTGTATTAATAATTCTTCATCCATCTAATATCTCAGAGACTATATATCAAGCATGTTGCTGTTAGCCCTATATGGAATATATCCGAGTCTTACTCTTATCATATTTTCTTGGAGAACTCCTTCTCTCTCAATTCAAATGACCTTAGCTAGGGATTTTCCTAAGTGAGAATACATGAAATATTCCTCTTATGATACTGAGAATGATGATCCTTTATTGACACATAATTGCCTTCGTAAGGTTAGCTACCATTCCCAATTATCGTCGATTGTAAAGGCACTAAGAGAAGACAGGGGTGTGGGGGGTTTGTGAATTAGTTCTATCAAAATAAAGTTCCAATTTAAGATTTTCAATCGATAAAACTAGTATAAAAAATGTGTTTAATTGAAAATGTGAGTAAGGGTAGTGAATAAGTAAGTTAGCAAGTAATGACAAGGCAAGGCAAGAAGGATACAAATCAATTTATAGTGGTTTGGTCATCCCGTCCTTCGTCTACTCCTGATTCCTCTTCCCTTGAGGCCACTGACTTTTACTACGAATCTTCTTTTCAATGGGCAAAATTTAACTACCCTTGTTACACCCCTTCTCCTTTTCATAGGCTTAGGAGAGAATATTTACACCTCTCTTGTCCTTTTAACAAGCTTAGAAGAGAACCTTTACACCTTTTTTACATAAGACCTCACACCTCACCGTCACCCTTGGCGGTACTACAACCATTGGGCAGTACCACCATCGACATTAAGCGGTACTACCATTGGGGTTCCCGAAAAAGCACAAACAATACTTTTTTGGCTCTCAGGCAGTACCACCGCTTGAGCTTGGTGGTGCCATCACCGATCCCAACCTTGGGTTACTGAATTGGCCTTCCAACAGGCCCAAAGGGCTCCTAATCAAGTTGTCATAGTTACACTCTAAAGCCAACTCAATTAGACTCTAAACAACTTCAATCAAGACTTAACAAATCTAATTACAATCATGAAGCCTTAAGCACATTGTCTGGTATGTCATCTATTCATCCGACACATTGTCTAAACCTTTGACACATTGTCCTTTCCTTTGGCGTATTGCCCAATCCATCAGCATGTTAACCTCCCATAGCATCCAATCTTCTTGGCGCAATACCCGATCCTTCCGGCCCGATGCATGAACCAATGGCATGAAGTCCATCCTCCGGCATGTCGAAGAATCCTCTGACCCGACATCTAATCTCTGACATGATGCTCTTTGGTCCAATGTTTGATTCTCCTACTTCAATGATTTGCTTTTCGATGGTTTAAGTTAATGATCAAAGTTTTTCCTGCATCAATTATCTCAAACGGTTATTACTCCCTAAAATCATTAATTGATTTCATTATCAGAATCTGGGATTCAACAATCTCTACATTTTTTATGATAACAATCAATTGATGTCGGAGTTTTAACTAAACTCTCTATGTCTATTTGTCATTTTAAAATGAACTCGAATTCAAAAAAAAAAAATGATAACCTTTCAATGCCACTCTTTAAATTTAAGTCAAAATAATTTTTAATAAAAAATGTCATATGCATAATTTCAGTTTTCATTTATAAAGATTAAAGTAATCATTGCATATTTCATATGCATTGTTAAAATATCAAAGTAATTATTGCATTCATCATATGCATAATTCCAAATCATCATAATATCAAAGTAATCATTGCATACATCATATGCATAATTTCAAATCATCATAAGCTAAGACATCATAATTTTTTACATCATCAAAAAGTACAGTCGACTTCTCCTCCTTTATCATCGATAAAAAGAAGAAATGTGCAAATTACTATTTCTCTTTGAAATGTGTAAGTTATTACTTCTCTCTCCCCCTTTGTCATTATAAAAAAGAAAATAAGGATACCATGGTATTATGGTGCTACTTCTCTCCCCTTGCATTAATATTCCAATCATAACACGAAAGATATTAATAATAAAGATAAGTTCAAGTTATGATGGAGTATAAACAAAACTCATCTTTTTTATGTCATCTTAAAAATATGATTATCTAGAATTCAAAATAGAACTTTTTCAATGGTACTTTTAAATTCAAGTTGAGATAAATTCGAATCGATATATCATTGCAAACCCAAATATTTAATCAAGCTTCAAAAAATAATTTGTAAAATTTAGGCATGAGTCGTTACTAGTGAAAAGTTACAAATGCATCATAAGTCTCCTAATTCAATAAAATCACTATTTCTTCCGCTTTGTCATCAACACAAATATGAGCTTCTTCTTTACGTTTGTTATCAACAAATTAGAGTTTACAAGTCATAAATACAAAAAATTATACATAATAAATCTTAAGTCGTAAACATCAACAAGTTAAGTGAAAGATCATGATTCATTTGGATAAATCTCCTCTTTAGTAAATACCAAAGAGAATCATAGGAGAACAAATAATAAAATACCTTGATCCATATAAAATAAATCTCAAGTTATAAATATCAAGTGAAATATCATGATTCATTTGGATAAATCTTCTTCTTAGTCATTAGCAAAAATAATCATAAGAGATCGAATACAAAATAAATCTTAAGTCATGAATCTCAAAATGTTAAGTGAAAGATCATGTTTCGTTTGGATAAATATTCACTTTACTAAAAAGAAAGAATCATACGAGAACAAATAGTAAAAGTTCTCGATTCATACATTTGAATAAATATTTTTCAACAAAGAGCGAGTTTGAACACCTTTTGATATATCTCCAATAATTAGCTCCTTAGGATGTGCATCTACATGTTGCGAAATCTTTGGGGGCGACATCACATGCGCAGCGGAAGAACAAGAAAACAAAATCCCCGATTCCCAAAGAGATGTTCGTCGTCGTGCGAAGATTAGTGCGCAAAATCCGCGAAACTAAAAAACTACGTATAGAGTAGATTGTGTTACCTAAGGAGATCGTATATCCCTGTTTCCTTACAGATCTTTAGGAGAGGGTGAAGGAGGTCAAGTGTCCTCCTCTCTAGCGGTGATCCACACAGTAGGGCTGTGACGATGCTCCTCAAAACTCCAAGCCTGCTCTGAGGTGGAGAGGGGAAGGAGAATAGGAGAGGCAAGCAAAGGCTATATAGCCTATGAGGCTCTAAATCCCTCCATTTATAGAGGTCCCCTGTCAAACCCTAATGGATCCTCCGCTAGTGGGTATTGGATCTGTATCCAATAACCCAAGCCTTTTTAGATTAGTGGGTCTCTATCCAATAATCTCTCATGGGCTCTTATTGGATCTCGTCCATGGGATCCAATAATTCAGGGGCTTATTGGATATCCAATAAGACAAGGGCTCCGTTGGATATCTCATATCCGAACCTCTACTCATTGTAATGCCTACCATATGCGTGTGACCCTCTAGGCTCAATATCGAGCTGGCCGTGAGTCATACCCGTAAGAACTCCTAACTTAGTGAATTATTATCTTTGTAATAATTCACTCGACTCATCGACTACAAACGTACTAGGCCACTACGCCGTAGTCCCTAGATGATAAAGGGAATCCAATCCATTGGACCTGTCTGTCCTCAATTACCGTGTACCTATAGTCTCTCATCCATCTAATATCCCAGAGACCATATATCAAGCATGGTGCTATCAGACCCATACGGTTTCTACTCGAGTCTCGCTCTAATCGGATTCTCCAAAAAAACTCTTTCTCGCTCAACCCGAATGACCCTGGCCAGGGATTTGTCTGAGCAAGAACACATAGGATATTCCTCTCATGACGCTGAGAGTGGATAATCCTCTATCGACACTCAATAGCCCTCGTAAGGTCGACAACCACTCCAAATGACCAGTTGTACTAGATCTGGGACAACCAAACCTATAATTCTGGTATCAAAGAATGGAGCACTCATACAGGACATCCTTGATGTCTCAAGTCTAAGGACCAGATATACCACTAGGACTACGGAATCGCTATCTAACAATAAGGCATCATCAATCATCCAACATTCCGTAAGCGAATCAATCAGTGAACTCATTCTCCAATGAGCACCAGTATTGTTTCCCTAGTGTCCCTACACGAGCAACTTTAGACCAGCTGCATCAATTATATGGACGGGTATACAGTAAACCAGTCTGTCCGATTATCACGATGTCCCTCTCAAGTAACCTATGACTGGGATTATTTAAGATATGTGTTTAAAGGTGAATCGATCTTATTTTCGTGATCTCATCACGATCCGATTCCCATTGCACAAATCCAAGGACATCACAATATATATATATATATATATATATATATATATATATATATATATATATATATATATATATATATATATATATATATATCTATATATAATAGTTATAAAGTGATATATGCCAAAATATAATAAGCAAAAAGATTCTTTATCAAGTCACACATGCCATCACTCACGTGATTGGCTTGCTGGGCACCTATGACTAGCACTACATACTTTTATTCCTTCGGTAAGATTTCTTTAGAAATGGATGTATCCAAGTTGATTTAGAGAGAATAATTTAAATTTAAATTATCAAATTCAAAATCATTATCAAAATTATTTTTCTTACCTTTAGGAAATTCACTAAAAATAATGTAGATAGATTCCTATAAAATTAAAAAATAACTAAGTTTTTTAGTTTCAATTTGTGAGATTAATTTCATACTTGTATGTCCTAATCTCCTATGCTAATGCCATGCATTATTATTTGAAATTGAACAATAAGCTTCATCATGAAAATCATCAAGATAAATATTATTGCTTCTTAATGCATTGATAGAATTATTCTTATTTGGTATGCAAGCATTAGATTTAAATTTAATATTTTATCCCTTTGTCATAAAGTTGACTAATGCTTAATAAGTTATATTTTAAGCCATCTACTAATAGAACATCTTCAATCAAAATATTTGATTTGTTACTAATATTTTCTTTTGTCGATATTTTTTTTTTTTTTTTTGTCTCTGAATATGACATATCCTTTGTTTTGGCTAATAAGCTTTGAGAAATGTATTGGATCTTCGATCATGTACCTTAAGCATCCATTATCAAGATACCATCTCTTTCTCATAACTTTAGATTGGAGATATACCTCATCGTTGAAAGCCATCAATGCATAGTCTGCTACTTCATCTTCATTGGTTTGCTCTTCGTCTTTTGATGTACTTGATTTATCCCAAGTTGCCTTAAGTGCTTTCTTCTTCTTTTGTGCTGGTAGCTGCTTCTTCAGTTGTGGACACTTTTTGAAGTGTCTTGGCTTTTTGCATTCATAACAAATTATTTTATCCTTTTTTAAGTTCATTTTTATTCTTAGATTCATATCTTGCATAAATTGTTTTGTTTATTTTTGTATACTTTTTAAATTTTCTTGTGAGGAGTGTTAAGTCATCTTCATCATCACTTGAGCTTTCGCTTGAGTAATCATCTTTTATTCTAAGTGTAATATCTTTCCTATTCTTTAGAAGGTTTTTCTCTTATTCATCATGTGCCTTGCAAGTCATTTCATAGGTAATTAATGATCCTTTGAGTTCTTCAAGAGAAAAGTTATTTAAATTCTTTGCTTCTTGAATTACAGTTATCTTTGGATCCCAACTTTATCCCAACCTTTTGTAAGTGATCTTAAAATTTTATTAACCAATTCAAGATTAGTATAACATTTACTGGGAGCTTTCAAACCATTGACAATTTTCATAAAATGGGTATATATGTTACCAATGGTTTCTCTTAGCTTTATTCTAAATAATTCATAACTATATACCAAAAAATTAATCTTATATTTATTTACTCTATTTATGCCTTAATGAGTGTATGTGCCAAATATCATATGTAGTTTTACATGTAGAAACACGATTAAACTTATTTTTGTCTAAAGCATAAAATAAAGTGTTCATAGCTTTAACATTTAAAGAAAATATTTTCTTTTTAAGATCATTCCATTCATTTATCGGTTTAGAAGATTTTTAAAAACTATATTAAACAACATTCTATAAATTAAAATCCATAAAAATAAAAAAAAAATTGCATTCATGTCTTCCAATAAATGTAGTTTGTCCCACTAAACATAAGAGGATGAGTGATAGAGTGACCCTCTTGATTGCCAAAAAAAGCTATTTAATCTCTTTTAGGTATTAAACCAACTAAGAGAATTAGGTTAGGATACCAATTGTTAGGATCATGAAGGCACTAGGGGGGGGGAGGTGGTGGGGGATGTGGGGGTTGAATTAGTGCTATCAAAATAAAATTTTGATTTGAAAATTTTAATCGATAAAACACATATTAAAAATATGTTTAACTGAAAATGTGAGTAAGAGTAGTAAATAAATAAATCAACAAGTAAGGATAGGCAAAGCAAGAAGAATGCAAATCGATTTAAAGTGGTTCGATCATCTTGACCTATGTCCACTCATGATTCCTTTTCCCTTAAGGCTATCGGATTTCAAATTCCAAAGTTTTTGGGGTATTAGTTGTACTATCACTGATGTCAAGCGGTACTAACATTGAATAGAGCCCAGGAATCTTGGCTCTGGCGGTACCACCATCGACATAGGTGGTACTACCGCCATTGGGTGGTACCACCACCGACACTAGGTGGTACTATCGTCGAGGTTCTCGGAAAAGCACAAATAGTGCTTTTCGACTCTTAGGTTGTACCTGTTGGGAAATCTTGGGGGCGACATCAGATGCGCAATGGAAGAAAAAGAAAACAAAAATCCTTGATTCCTAAAGAGATGTTCGTCGTCGTGCGAAGATTGGTGTGCAAAATCCGGGAAACTTAAAACTGCGTATAGAGTAGATTGTGTTACCTAGGGAGATCGTATATCCCTAGTTCTTTGCAAATCTTTAGGAGAGGGTGAAGGAGGTCAAGTGTTCTCCTCTCTAGCGGTGATCCACACAGCAGGGCTGCGATGACGCTCCTCAAAACTCTAGGCCTGCTTTGAGGTGGAGAGGGGGAGGAGAATATGAGAGGCAAGCAAATGTTCTAACCTATGAGGCTCTGAATCCCTCCTATTTATAGAGGTCCCCTATCAAACCCTAATGGGTCCTCCCATAGTGGGTATTGGATCTGCATCCAATAAGACAAGGGCTCCGTCGGATATCTCATATCCGAACCTCCACTCATCGCAATGCCTACCATATGTGTGTGACCCTCTAGGCCCAATATCGAGCTGGCCGTGAGTCATACCTGTCATAACTCCTTCTAACTCAGTGAATTATTATATATGTAATAATTCACTTGACTTATCGACTACGTACGTACTAGGTCATTGCGCCGTAGTCCCCAAACGATATAGGGGAATCCAATCCATTGGACATGTCTATCCTTAGTTACCGTATACCTATAGTCCCTCATCCATCTAATATCCTAGAGACCGTATATCGAGCATGGTGCTGTCAGACCCATACGGTTTCTACTCGAGTTTTGCTCAAATCGGATTCTCCTGGAGAACTCTTTCTCTCTCAACCCGAATGACCTTGGCTAGGGATTTTTCTAAGTAAGAACATATGAGATATTTCTCTCATGGCGCCGAGAGTGGATGATCCTCTATCGACACTCAATAGCCCTCGTAAGGTCGACTACCACTCCCAATGACCAACTATACTAGATCTAGGACAGCCAAACCTATAAGTCTAGTATCAAAGAGTGGAGCACTCATACAGGACATCCTTGGTGTCTCAAGTCTAAGGACCAGATATACCACTAGGACTACGGAATCGTTGTCTGACAATAAGGCATCATCAACCATCCAACATTCCGTAAGCGGATCAATCAGTGAACTCATTCTCCAATGAGCACTTGTACTGTATCCCTAGTGTCCCTACACGAGCAGCTATGAGACCAGTTGCATCCATCATATGGACAGGTATACAACACACCAGTTTGTCTAGTTATCACGATGTCCTTCTCGAGTAACCTATGACTGGGATTATTTAGGATACGTATTTAAAGGTGAATCGATCTCATTATCATAATCTCATCACGATCCGAATCCCATTACACAAATCCAAGGACATCACAATATATATATATATATATATATATATATATATATATATATATATGCATATATGCAATAGTTATAAAGTGATATATGCCAAAATATAATAGGTAAAAAGATTCTGTATCAAGTCACACGTGCCATCACTCACGTGATTGGCTTACTGGGCACCTATGACTAGCAATCTCCCACTTGACCTAAAGTCAATCACATATATGTCTGATCCCCATCAGAACCTTGTAATGCTCAAAGACAATCTGAGACAACGGCTTTGTCAGTGGATCTGCAATGTTATCTTCGGATGGAACTCTTTCCACTACTAAATCTCCTCAGGTTACAATCTCTTTGATAAGTTGGAACCTCCTCAGAACACTTCTGATTAGACCCGGGTTCCCTTATTTGAGTAATCGCCCCATAGTTGTCGCAATATAAGGAAGTCGGCTCCTCGCTACTCGGCACAACTCAGAAATTTGTGATGAACTTCTTCACCCAGACTCCCTCCTTTGCTGCGTCTGATGCAGCAATGTACTCCGCCTTTGTGGTCGAGTCAGCAGTAGTATCTTGCTTGGAACTCTTCTAGCACACTGTTCCTCCATTCAAGGTATACACATACCCTGAATTCGACTTGCTATCATCGACATCAGATTGAAAACTTGAGTCTGCGTAGCCTTCAACCTTAAGGCTATTACCTCCATATACTAGTAAAAGATCCTTAGTCCCTCTCAATTACATAAGCATACACTTTACTACTTTTCAATGCTCCAAGCCTAGATCCGCTTGATACCTACTCGTGACACTCACAACATGCGCTATATCAAGCCTAGTACATAGTATGACATACATGATAGACCCTGTTGCTAAGGCATAAGGTATCATATCCATGTTCGCCTTTTCTTCTGGAGTCTTTGGGGACATACTCATAGAAAGCGATATCCCATGTCTCATCGGTATGAGACCTCTCTTGGAATTTTCCATGCTAAACCTTTTGACAATAGTTTCTATGTACCTAGACTGGGACAAGCCAAGCATCCTTTTGGATATATCTCTATAGATTCAAATACCCAAGATATAGGATGCTTCCCCTAAGTCCTACATGGAGAAGTGTCTAGATAACCAAGCCTTTACTGTGGATAGCATTCCTACGTCATTCCCAATGATCAAAATATCATCTACATATAACACCAAAAAGGTGATAGCGCTCCCACTTACCTTCCTGTATACACAAGGCTCATCTTCATTCTTAACGAAGTCATAAGATCTAATTGCCTCATCAAATCTTATGTTCCAACTTCGGGAAGCTTGCTTTAGTCCATAAATGGATCTAAGCAACCTACACACCTTATATGGGAAGTTCTTAGACACGAATCCCTCAGGTTGCATCATATACACCTCCTCCTCAAGGTTCCCATTGAGGAATACGATTTTCACATCCATCTGCCAGATCTCATAATCATAGTGTGCTGCAATAGCCAATAGAATTCTGATGGATTTTAGCATTGCTACGAGTGAAAAGGTTTCATCGTAGTAACACGTTGCCTTTGACGATACTCCTTAGCCACTAGCCTTGCTTTATAGGTCTCTACCGTTCCATCTACTCTGATCTTTTTCTTAAAGATCCACTTGCAACTGATATGTACAATACCTTCGGGTGCATCAACTAGGTTCCAAACCTTGTTGGAGTACATAGAATCCATCTCAGAATTCATGGCTTCTTGCCACTTCCCAGAGTCTATACTCATAATAGCCTCCTCGTAGGTCTGAGGATCAATATCCTCAACATCCTCTCCTCTAATATGTCCCACATATCTCTTAGGAGGATGAGATACTCTATCAGACCTATGTAAAGTTGAAATGTGTGTATTAGGTACCTGAACAGACTTAGACTGTAGAGTAGTGCTTGAGCTTGGTTCTCCAACCTTGCTCAACTCTATCATTCTCCCACTATCTCCGCCAAGAATGTGTTCATTCTCAAGGAACACTGCTCTCTTAGGTATAAAGACCTTTTGGTCCTCAAGATAATAGAAATAATACCCAAGATATAGGATGCTTCCCCTAAGTCCTACATGGAGAAGTGTCTAGATAACCAAGCCTTTACTGTGGATAGCATTCCTACGTCATTCCCAATGATCAAAATATCATCTACATATAACACCAAAAAGGTGATAGCGCTCCCACTTACCTTCCTTTATACACAAGGCTCATCTTCATTCTTAACGAAGTCATAAGATCTAATTGCCTCATCAAATCTTATGTTCCAACTTCGGGAAGCTTGCTTTAGTCCATAAATGGATCTAAGCAACCTACACACCTTATATGGGAAGTTCTTAGACACGAATCCCTCAGGTTGCATCATATACACCTCCTCCTCGAGGTTCCCATTGAGGAATACGATTTTCACATCCATCTGCCAGATCTCATAATCATAGTGTGCTGCAATAGCCAATAGAATTCTGATGGATTTTAGCATTGCTACGAGTGAAAAGGTTTCATCGTAGTAACACGTTGCCTTTGACGATACTCCTTAGCCACTAGCCTTGCTTTATAGGTCTCTACCGTTCCATCTACTCTGATCTTTTTCTTAAAGATCCACTTGCAACTGATGTGTACAATACCTTCGGGTGCATCAACTAGGTTCCAAACCTTGTTGGAGTACATAGAATCCATCTCAGAATTCATGGCTTCTTGCCACTTCCCAGAGTCTATACTCATAATAGCCTCCTCGTAGGTCTGAGGATCAATATCCTCAACATCCTCTCCTCTAATATGTCCCACATATCTCTTAGGAGGATGAGATACTCTATCAGACCTATGTAAAGTTGAAATGTGTGTATTAGGTACCTGAACAGACTTAGACTGTAGAGTAGTGCTTGAGCTTGGTTCTCCAACCTTGCTCAACTCTATCATTCTCCCACTATCTCCGCCAAGAATGTGTTCATTCTCAAGGAACACTGCTCTCTTAGTTATAAAGACCTTTTGGTCCTCAAGATAATAGAAATAATACCCACAAGTTTCCTTGGGGTATCCCATAAATTTGTATCGCTTTGTCCTTGATTCTAACTTATCGGGGTTGTGTCTTTTAATGTGGGCAGGGCAGCCCCAAATCTTAACAACCTTAAGATCAGGCTTCTTTCCTTTCCATATCTCATATGGTGTAAACACTACCGACTTAGTTGGAACTCTGTTCAGAAGGTAAGCTACGGTCTCTAGGGCATATCCCTAGAATAAGATGGGTAGGTCAGCAAAACGCATCATGGATCGTACCATATCTAATAGCATACGATTCCTCCTTCCAAAGACACCATTGTGCTGAGGTGTATAAGGAGGTATCCATTGGGATAATATATCATGGTCCTTGAGGAACTAAGTAAACTATGTACTTAAGTACTCACCTCCTCGATCTGATCGAAGAGTTTTGATACTCTTTCCAGTCTGGTTCTCCACGTCATTCTTATACTTTCTGAATTTCTCAAAAGCCTCAGACTTGTACTTCATTAAGTACACATATCCATACCTTGAGAAATCATCAGTAAAGGTAATGAAGTAGGAGTTGTTTTGAATTAGTGCAGCGGAAAACTTTCTGCGATTAAAATCGAAAGCTGCGTTTGAACGATAAAAACAACTTTTGTATGAAAGTTGATACTAAGCAAGGTTAAAGTCAAACTATGCAGGCAGTTTGCAGCTATGATGAAAACCAGAATATCGGCGCAAACTGAAATCCGACGTTCGTACGAAGAAACTGATTTACGTCTAAATGATGATTCGTAAATCACTTGATTAGATAAGACGTAGTTTAAGCAGGAGTATAAAGGCAGTGTGCAGTTATGGTAAAGCTTAAAATGTAAACGCAATCTGCAATATGATGATCATACGAAAAAGCAGATTTACGTCTAAACGCAGATTTACGTCTAAACGCAGATTTACATCTGAACCTTAAAACTCGTTCGTAAAATCGCAAAGGGCAGTAAGCTATTAAGAAGTTTGCAGTGAAGGTAAAATGCTCAAAGGAAATGTAAACCAAGATTTAGAGTGGTTCGGTCAATCTTGACCTACTCCACTTTTGGCTTCCTCCACCGACGATGTCACCGACGTCAACTAGAGGCCTTCCTTCAATAGGCGAAGGCCAACCACACTCTTACAGATTCACTCCTTTTGATGGGCTTAGGAGACAACCCTTACAGAAGTTTTCTCTCCTCTATTTACAACTCAAACTTTGAAGAACAGAAAGAGTAGAACTAGCAGTTTTGAGCTGTAAGAACCACATAAAGACAACAAGATTTCGAGTGTGTGTTCTGTACTTTCAGTGCTAAATGGGTGGGGTATTTATAGGCCCCAACCCAGTTCAAATTTGGAGCTCAAACCTGTCAATTCCCGAAATTCCGGGAACAGGCGATTGCACCTCCTGACTGGGGCGGTTGCACCGCGTGGCAGAGCTCGAAGACTGAGCCTTTGGGCTTGCCACCTCTGTCAGGGGTGGTTGCACCTCTCTGCTAGAGCTCGAAGACCGAGCTCAAGCGGTTGCACCGCCTGACTGGGGAGGTTGCGCCGCCTGGCAGAGCTCGAAACTTGAGCTCTAGCGGTGCTACCTCTTGATAGAAGAGGTTGCACCGCTTAGTCTCGCTCGGAGACTGAGCCCGGGGCGGTGCCACCTCTTGGCTGGGGCGGTTGCACCGCCCAGTCTCACTGGGAGACATAGCCTGGGTGGTGCTACCTCCTGGCTTGGGCGGTTGCACCTTTTGGCACTATTTCAGATCACTGGTTGGGCTCCAAACTTGGCCCAAACCAGTCCGAATTCGGGCCCAATTGGCCCCTAACCGGGTTATAAGATTAACACATAATCCTAACCCAAATTAACGTGCTAACTATGAATTTAAAGACATATCTTAAGCTATTACAAAGTCCGTAAGTCAAGACTTCTTCCGACGAGCTTCCGGTGAACTTCCGGCGGTCTTCCGATAAACTCTCGGAAACCATTCTGCGGACTCCCGGCAAGCTCCTAGACTTCACGATTTGATCTTGGCGAGTTCCAACGAGCTTCTTCGGTATACTCCGATCTTTCTCGGTGAGCTCCGTGAACTTCCAACGATCCTTCCGACGAGCTTCCGAAAAACCCTTTGGCAAGCTCCCTACTCATTCTCGGCTAGTTCCGGCAGCATTCCCGACGAACCTTCGGACTTCCGTCGAACTCTCGAACTTGTAATGAATCCTTCGTGCTTGACTCCGATACTTTGTTTTGCTTTATGTCTTCGTCGTTATCATAGTTAATCCTCCACACAAAAGCAAAAACTCTACTCCGATCTAGACAATTATTATAAAGCGAATTGACATTCTGTTGCCCGGCACGTCATTGGTTGGCGCTTTGTCCGATTCTTCAGCGCATCGTCCTCTCTTGCGGCTTGTTGCCCAATCAGCGGTTGACCTCCGCAACGCCGATATCCTTGGCGCAATTCCGTTCTTGGCCCGATGCCCGACGTCCGAAGCCTTTTGCCATCCAATATCCTAACGTGATGTCCTCCGGTGTAACGTCAATTCCTCCTGCCTTAATTGTCTAATCCTGATCAAGTAGTCCTGCATCACTCAAAATGCAGTTAAACATAAACATAATTATCAATTGGTTTCATCATCAAAATACGAGATTCAACAATCTCCCCCTTTTTGATGATGACAACCACTTGATGACGGAGTTAAACTTAACTCCCGGAGTTTAAACAAACTCCCCCTATCAATATGCCATATTGATAGAAACTCTTAGATTCAAAAATCTAAGCAACATGTCATCATAAACGGAGTTAACCTTAAATCTCAAAGTTTAAACAAACTCCCCCTATCAATATGCCATATTGATAGAAACTCTTAGATTCAAAAATCTATGTAACATGTCATCATAATCGGAGTTAACCTTAACTCCCAGAGTTTAAACAAACTCCCTCTATCAATATGCCATATTGATAGAAACTCTTGGATTCAAAAATCCAAGCAACATCTCATCATAAACTTATGCATAACATGTCATGTCATCAACATACTTCTCCCCCTTTGTGATCAACAAAAAGGAGAAGTACCACAATCAAGTGTTTGTGATATAAGTTTAACTCATTGCATGAGAAACATAATATCTATTGTTATCATCATGCAAGTTTGCTATCATCAAATGGTAAGATATCAACATGTAAAATTGCGATTCAAGTTCTTGATATCTTAACATGATATGACATTCATAGCACCTATTCATATGAATGTTGCTTTTGATATCTCATCATAATATGTCATTCATAACATCTATTCATATTCTTCAAATATGGCACTCATAGTATCAATTTATATATTTCTCCCCCTTTGTCATCAACAACAAGGAGAACGATATAAGCAAATTTTAAATATAAGTGCGATGCCATAAGTTGGTTCATGTCATTTTCCAACAGTGAGTGATAGGATACCAATTATGCAAACATCTCGAGGAAAACATGACATGGAGATAGCTTTTATTGCTTCTTCCTTTTTATTTGTTATCTTTTACATGAAGGAGGAAAGCCATATGTGAAGTTCAAATCGATAAGATATTAAAGCACACTTCATTTTTGCAAGGATTAAGATATGTAAGTGAGTCAAATCCTTGTATGTAAAAATATCTTCCTTTTATAAGAGGGAATCATCAAATATGTTTCTCGAAAAATATTTTTCACATGATAAGTGCAATTGATGATTCCATATGTCAAAAATCAATGATGTGAATTAAACTTGATATGACATATGCTTGTTAAGTTCGGAAGAGGATAATGTATCAAGAGAATCCAATTGTTAGGATCAAGAAAATCCGAAAATGAAATTTGACACTTTCATACATTCGGACAGGGTTTTACTAGAGATATTCAATTACAATCATGAAGGTAAAACATGCTTATCATCATGAAATTTTTTGTATTCAAGCACATAATTTCCAACATGTAATCATGGCAAGTAATTGTGTAAAATCATTATGGCAGTCAAGTGATTTGATCATTCAATCAAAAAAGTCCGAAAAATAATTTTAACACGTTTAATCATTCGGACAAATTTTTGCCATAGTTTTTCAAATATAATCATGAAGATAAGGCATGCTCATCATCATGGTAGTATGATAACAAGTTTACCATATACAAGCTAGCAAAAAATTTCTACATTTTAAGGCCCGCAAGCTAGCAATTTTGAAATGTTCAAGAAAGCAACTCTTACTTCTTGAAATATAAGTTTTGCTAGATGTGCAAGTTAACTTTTTTGCTTCTTGAGATAGGCAAGATAGAATTCCTTGGTGATGTTCAATATAGCTAAGTTCTATATCATGCAAGCTAGTGAATTTTATAATATTTTAGAACATGCATAATCACCAAAGCATCATAAATTTTAATGATGTGCAAAATTATAAATTTTGCATGATTGCATTTGTGTGTCTTGAGATTTGCAAGATAGCACTTCTTGGTGATGTTCAAGATAGCAATTTCTTCTCTTTTGAGAAGTGCAATTTTTGCTTTCTTCTTGAATTGTGCAAGCTAGCTATCTCCCCTTTTGTCATTATCAAAAAGAAGGGAAAAACTCTTTACATCAATTTTTAATCATGACAAAGGTTAGTATGAATCTTATTTGTATATCATTATATTTTCAAATTAAAAACATGCACATTTTCAAAACATATAAACCCATTATTATATGCATGATTCCAAATCATCATTCATATTATTTCAATCATTGTTTCACTCATCACTATAGCTTATCATGCATAATATGTAAAACCATCTAACATGATATAAATATTTATTTATTTAATTTTTTTTTGATACACATCATACATTATCATAATAAAAAGCATATGCATCATTCCAGATAATAAATATTTCAAATCATCATGGTATTAATTTGTCACATTGCATCCTACCATGCATGATCGAAACTTCTCATTTGCATACATCAAAATAAATTCATGAATATCTCATGCATTCATATCATCACTTGAGGAATATTGAAAAGAAATAATTGGGTGATGAGATAAATATTTCATGAATACAAAGAATTGCATAAAAATCATATCATGAATACAAGGAATACAAGTCACAATCATTCAAGACAAAAATCATCATTCATTTTCAATTCATTCAATTTGATAAATCAAGATCATGATTTTGATAAAACTCATTTCAAATTTAAATCATCAAAATCATTTTTATGGCTCACAAAATTTATAACATAAATAGATTCATGATTTCATTGATAATATATTTTCCCCCTTTTTAAGTATTTCATTTTAAGTGGTCGATTTCATGTTAGCATGCCTTTTCATTTATGAAAACATGCATCAATTTTTTTAAAGCCACTATTATTATCATGAAAATCGATAATCCATAAATATCAAGAATCATCATACATAATTTCAAAAATATATACTCATTAATCATAACTTCAAATGAAACATGATTTCATGTACTCAAAATCGAGAAATAACAATGGAAATCAACATGATACACATTATTACTTCTCAACCACATATAGCATGATTTCATAAGGTATTTTTAATCAAAATCATTTTGTTTATCATAAACATGCAATTTTCATGATTATTTTCAAAATTACTAGAATGATAAGCATGATTCCTAATTGTTTGTATTTTCATTATAAAATTATTAAACATGCAATTTTCAAGAAAATTAAATAAAAAAGAAAAATGCTTTATGAAAAGCATCATGTAATTTCAAAGTAAATTAAAGGCATTTTGATTACCTCAGCATCGAAAGGCGTAAAGGCGTAGTTTGCCACCTCGCCTTTGTTGATTTTCTCCTCGTCTTCGGAGGAGCTCAATTCATCCCAATTTTTGTTCTTCTTCTTGCGTTCAAAGCAAGTAGTTCCGTTCTTTTTACTTTTTAATTTTTGTTTCATTTGTAGTTTAAGTTCACCATCACTTGAGCTTATGCTCGAGTGGTCTTCAAATGTTCTATGTCCCAAATCATTCCTGTTCTTTGGAAGGTGGTTCTCAAGTTCTTCACGTACATTGCACGTCATTTCATATGTGATCAATGAACCAATTAATTCTTCGAGTGGAAAAATATTTAAATCTTTTGTTTCTTGTAAAGCCGTTACTTTTGAATCCCACTTCTTAGAAAGAGAACGTAAAATCTTGTTCATAAGTTCATAATTCAAAAAACATTTGTCAAGTGCTCTTAAACCATTGACGACATCCGTAAAACAAGTGTACATGTCACCAATGGTTTCGCTTGGCTTCATTTGAAAAAGCTCGAAATCATGCAGTAAAGTATTAACTTTTGAGTCTTTGACTCTACTAGTTCCCTCGTGCATGATTTCAAGAGTGCGCCAAATATCGAAAGTCGTTTCGCACAAAGAAACCCGATTGAACTCATTTTTGTTCAAAGCGCAAAATAAGGCATTCATAGCCTTTGCGTTTAAAGAAAAATGCTTCTTCTCTAAATCCGACCATTCGATCATTGGAAGAGAAGAATTCGAAAAATCGTTTTCAACAAGATTCCAAAGTTCAACATCCATAGAAATAAGAAAGATCCTCATTCGGGTCTTCCAATAGGTGTAGTCCAATCCGTTAAACAACGGTGGATGAAAAATCGAAAAGCCCTCTAGAAAGCCATGAAGAGCCATTTCTCTCGGGTGTAAGTCAAAAATGAGAAATACCGGGCTCTGATACCAATTGTTAGGATCGAGAGCACTAAGAGGGGGGGGGGGGGGTGAATTAGTGCAGCGGAAAACTTTCTGCGATTAAAATCGAAAGCTGCGTTCGAACGATAAAAACAACTTATGTATGAAAGTTGATACTAAGCAAGGTTAAAGTCAAACTATGCAGGCAGTTTGCAGCTATGATGAAAACCAGAATATCGGCGCAAACTGAAATCCGACGTTCGTACGAAGAAACTGATTTACGTCTAAATGTTGATTCGTAAATCACTTGATTAGATAAGACGTAGTTTAAGCAGGAGTATAAAGGCAGTGTGCAGTTATGGTAAAGCTCAAAATGTAAACGCAATCTGCAATATGATGATCATACGAAAAAGCAGATTTACATCTAAACGTAGATTTACGTCTGAACCTTGAAACTCGTTCGTAAAATCGCAGAGGGCAGTAAGCTATTGAGAAGTTTGCAGTGAAGGTAAAATGCTCAAAGGAAATGCAAACCGAGATTTATAGTGGTTCGGTCAATCTTGACCTACTCCACTTTTGGCTTCCTCCACCGACGAGGTCACCGACGTCAACTAGAGGCCTTCTTTTAATAGGCGAAGGCCAACCACCCTCTTATAGATTCACTCCTTTTGACGGGCTTAGGAGACAACCCTTACAGAAGTTTTCTCTCCTCTCTTTACAACTCAAACTTTGAGGAACAGAAAGAGGAGAACTAGCAGTTTTGAGCTCTAAGAACCACAGAAAGACAGCAAGATTTCGAGTGTGTGTTCTGTGCTTTCAGTGCTGAATGGGTGGGGTATTTATAGGCCCCAACCTAGTTTAAATTTGGAGCTCAAACCTGTCAATTCCCGGAATTCTGGGATCAGGCGGTTGCACCTCCTGATTGGGGCGGTTGCACCGCCTGGCAGAGCTCGAAGACTGAGCCTCTGGGCGGTGCCACCTCTGTCAGGGGTGGTTGCACCTCTCTGCCAGAGCTCGAAGACCGAGCTCAGGCGGTTGCACCGCCTGACTGGGGAGGTTGCACCGCCTGGCAGAGCTCGAAACTTGAGCTCTGGCGGTGCTACCTCTTGACAGAAGAGGTTGCACCGCCCAGTCTCGCTCGGAGACTGAGCCCGGGGCGGTGCCACCCCTTGGATGGGGCAGTTGCACCGCCCAGTCTCGCTGGGAGACATAGCCTGGGCGGTGCTACCTCCTGGCTTGGGCGATTGCACCTCTTGGCACTATTTCAGATCACTGGTTGGGCTCCAAACTTGGCCCAAACCAGTCCGAATTCGGGCCCAATTGGCCCCTAACCGGGTTAAAAGATTAACACCTAATCCTAACCCTAATTAACGTGCTAACTACGAATTTAAAGACATTTCTTAAGCTATTACAAAGTCCGCAAGTCAAGACTTCTTCCGGTGAGCTTCCGGTGAACTTCCGGCGGTCTTCCGATAAACTCTCGGAAACCATTCTGCGGACTCCCAGCAAGCTCCTAGACTTCACGATTTGATCTTGGTGAGTTCCAACGAGCTTCTTCGGTAAGCTCCGATCTTTCTCGGTGAGCTCCGTGAACTTCCAACGAACCTTCCGGCGAGCTTCCGAAAAACCCTTCGGCAAGCTCCCTACTCATTCTCGGCTAGTTCCGGCAGCATTCCCGACGAACCTTTGGACTTCCGTCGAACTCTCGAACTCGCAATGAATCATTCGTGCTTGACTCTGATACTTTGTTTTGCTTTATGTCTTCGTCGTTATCGTAGTTAATCCTGCACACACAAGCAAAAACTCTACTCCGATCTAGACAATTATTATAAAGCGAATTGACATTATATTGCCTAGCACGTCATTGGTTGGCGCTTCGTCCAATTCTTCAGCGCATCGTCCTCTCTTGCGGCTTGTTGCCCAATCAGCGGTTGACCTCTGCAACGCCGATATCCTTGGCGCAATTCCGCTCTTGGCCCGATGCCCGACGTCCGAAGCCTTCTGCCATCCAATATCCTAACGTGATCTCCTCCGGCGTAACATCAATTCCTCCTGCCTTAAATGTCTAATCCATATCGAGTAGACCTGCATCACTCAAAATGCAGTTAAACATAAACATAATTATCAATTGGTTTCATCATCAAAATACGAGTTTCAACAGGAGTTACCACCAATGGCATGAGTTGACATGGGTCCACATACATCACTATGTATGAGTTCCAACAGCTTAGTGGCTCTCTCCATTTCCACTAAATGGAGAGTTGGTCAGTTTGCCACGAAGGCAAGGCTCACAAGTTGCATATGACAAATAGTCGAATGGATCTAGATATCCATCATTTAGCAACTTTTGAATCATTCTTTCATGGATGTGACCTAGCCTACAATGCCACAGGTATGCATTGTTCATCTCATCTCGTTTCCTTTTGGACACATTTATATTCATGATATGTGGAGTAGTGTTTAACATAAATAAACCATTATGCAATGTTCCTTTCGTAATGATCTTATCATCTAATAATATCGAACAACCATTGTTCTCAAAAACTAATTTATATCCACTAACTGTAAAACATGAAATTGAGATAATGTTTTTGATAATAGAAGGAACAAAATAACATGCATCTAATGCAATAAAAGCTCCTCCAAGCAGATGTAGGGCGACCTCGCCAACAGCTACTACAACAACTTTTGCTCTATTACCTATCTTGAGGTCCATCTCGCCTCTCTCTAGTCTCCTAGACCTTGTCAGAACCTACAACGAATTGCATATATGATAAGCACTACCGGTATCCAATAACCATATGTTATCATAAGAGTCTGACAAATGGAGACTAATCATGAATGTACCTGAAGCTTCATCAAGCTTTTGTTTCGCTCTTTCTACAAGGTACTCTTTGCAGTTCCTCTTCTAGTGCCCATGTTTGCCACAATGGAAGCACTGGCCTTTGTCCTTCGCTGGGTCTTTCTTAGCAACCTTTGCTTTACCTGGTTTGCCCTTGCCCTTTCCCTTCTTAAGGAACTTTTCTGCTTTCCTTTTCTTTTTGGTCTCAATAGTGTAGAGAACTGGCTTCTCTTTCTTAATAGTACTCTTTGCCTCCCTCAACATATTGAGGAGCTTTGGGAGAGTCACCTCAAGCTTGTTCATATTAAAATTCATTATGAACTGTGAAAAGGAATATGGTAGGGACTGAAGCATAATGTCCACACACAAGTTATCCTCTAGGACCATTACTAGACCTGTGAGTTTCTCTATCCACTCAATCATCTTTAGGACATGGTTCTGAACCGATGTCCTCTCAGTCATCCTAGCGCGGAAGAGGCTCTTGGATATCTCATATCGCTGAGTCCTTCCTTGTTCCTCAAACAATTTGTGGACATGTAGGAGAATGGATATGGCATCCATCTTTTCATGTTGTCTCTGTAACTCAGGAGTCATAGAGCCCAACATATAGCACTGAGCAAGAGTGGAGTCATCAATGTACTTCATGTAGCGAGCAATCTCATCCTCGCTTGCCCCTTCTTCGGGCGTAGGCATCACTGTATCAAGGATGTACACGATTTTCTCCATCGTGAGAATAATTCTCAAGTTATGAAGCCAATCCGTATAATTTGGACCAGTGAGGCGGTTGACATCAAGTATGCCACGTAAGGGATTTGAAAGCGACATTTTCTAAAAATAAAGATGTAGCAGAAATGAATAACATGCAGATTTTACAAGAAATAAACTATCAAGATATGGACTTCTATCTTAATATGCTCCCACTATTTTACTAACGAGTCACGCGACACCCTCAACATATGAAACGGAAGTCTCGGGCAGACTTCTAGTGGGGATCAGGATCCAATCAGCATCTTAGTGAAACCTCGAGGGACTCGACCAATCACACTAAGCCTAAAAGATATGCAACTCTTGCCGATCACAACTCCTTGTGATTCCCGTCCTATTCGGCTTCCGAATCACCATGGCCTCGAGGGACTCGACCAACCATGATGCTTGGTTAATTCAACACCTTCATTATAAGATGAGTCTGATTTGATGATATACCCTCTAGGGACTCGACCAAGCATACCATGTCCTCAGGTCACCGGTGACATCTCTATGTCATAAGCAAGATAGCGAATCGCGATATAGGTGAGTCTCGAGGGACTCGACCAACTCAACCTACACCGGGAATCGGTTCCTACTTATAACGATGGAAGGCCACGTGGGTCAATCTAATTACCTCACGTTTACCGACTTAATATTATCGAGAGAGATGTTTCTATGATTTGGTCTCCTAATATGACATGTCACACATATACATATTTAATATATATCTACATCGTATGTAAATATATATACATATCTAATATGTGTATAAGCAATTACACCAGATGATCATGGACCACAACCTAATGTGCTTAGGCCCGAGCCAGTAGGCCTAATCACTCACATCAAGATCTATATGTGCAACGGTGCATCTCCATGCCCTGTGATCGTCCATCTCGTCCTCGTCGGTTCCGTCAACATCTTGATGCATCTTCATGCATCGCGATCGTCCGTCTCGTGGGTCTCGCTATCGCATCCACGCTCCCGCTGTGCCTCCTCATGTGATTACAACTTAATCATAGGCACGCATGCCTGATAATAAATGAGAAATATAATGGAGGCTCGCAGACCTCAATAATAATAATCACAAGTACACACATCACACGGTCCATGATCATCCGTCCACATATCATACATCATATGTATAAATAATCATCATCACGTAGGACTACTTGATAATAATAAAAAATAATAATCCACTAAACATTTTAATTAATTAGTATTTTATGAAATCTAGGACATACATGGAATTTCTGAATTCATAGGGGTATTTTCATAAATTGGACAAAAGACAGAAACTGGAATTTCTCAAATTCCGAGGGGCAAAACTATCTTTTGTCCAGAAAACCCTAATGCCCTACTCCCCTTTGCTGCTACCGCCGCCGCCACCCTACTGGCAGCGGCCTGTGCGGCGGGGCGAGGGTGCTGCCCTTGCCTACAAGCGGCACGCCAGCTGGCGGCGCTACCGCTGCAGGTGGGCGCCCCCGCGGGCGCCGCCGCCTCCGCGGGCGGTTCTACCGGTAGGGCAACGCCCGCAAGCGGTGCTGCCCCTGCAGGTTGGCGCCCCTACGGACGCCGCCGCCTCTGCGGGCGATTCTGCCCGCGGGGCAATGCTCGCAGGCGGTGCTATCCCGTCGGGCGGCCGCCCTTGTGGGGGGGGGGGGGGGGGGGGGGTTCGCCCGCGGGAGAAACGGCAGCAGGCGCCGCTGCCCTGCGTTGCCTCACCCCGTGGGAGAAGCGGCCGCAAGCGCCTCTACCCGCGGGCTGCCAGCCTTGCCGGACGCAAGCCTGCTGCAAGCAGGCCGCCGGCCGGCTGCTGCAGACGCAGCCCCTGTGCTGCCTGCCTTTAGCTGCGCTGCACGCATGCAGATCGAGGCAACAACTATTGGTGCCCTTGTTTATACGTCAACGATTTTGACGTCAAAATTCTTCCTAAATAACATGTTGGAAATAATATATGATAATACTTAGGATTAATCTATGCATGTGTATCTTGATGATTTTACACTATTACATACCTTAATAACATGTTGGAAATTATGTGTTTTGGATACAAATATTTCCATGATCATGAGCACGTTTTATCTTTATGATTGAATTTAAAAATCTATAGCAAAACCATGTCCAAATGCATGAAAGTGTTAAATTTCATTTTCGGATTTTCTTGATCCTAATAATTCATTTTTGTGATTTATTGATCTTAATGGTTTTATGAAGAAATTCATTTTTCGATCCTAAACGTTGATGTATGTTTTTATTTAACATAAATGAAAAAGTATGCTAACATAAAATCAATCACTTAAAATGAAATACTTAAAAAAGGGAAAATATATTATCAATGAAATCATGAATCTACTTATGTTATGAATTTTGTGAACCATAAAAATGATTTTGGTGATTTGAATTTGAGATGAGTTCTATCAAAATAATGATCTTGATTTCTTTGAATAACATGAGATTTCTCTTGATGATCATCTCGACTATTTAAAAGGAGATTTGTTGAATTGATTCATGGAATTTTCGATTCATGACTTGATCCTTCGTTTGTATATGCAATGGTTGAAATCTTTGTACCTTTGAATTATTCCCTTCTCCTTTTAATTTTTGAATTTATGCATGTTATATGTCAAACATTTGAAACCATGTTTTGGTATCATGCATATCTAAGAAATGTAGATTTGACAAATCGAATGAGTTGAAAAAGAATGATGATTTTTCTCTTGAATATAACTTTGTGATATTTTTTATATAAATCATCATTTTGATTTCTCGACATTCGATACATGAGATTTTATTATGAATCAAAATTTCTTATTAATCGATCTCCTATGATTCTACTTGATATTTTCATAAGAGGAGATTTTCTAAATGAATCATGATTTTTCCTTGCGAGTTCTTGGATTTATTACTTGATTTTCTTTTAAAACAAGATCTCTTCTTTGTACTCCTATGCTTTTTCTTGATATTTTATTTAAAGAAGATATTTACTATATGAATCATGTCTTTTGGTATTCAAATAATTTTATCCTTCATGACATGATTTCTTTGTATTTATGGCTTGCATGGCTTGAAATGTTTTGGAATGATGCATGCAACACTATGATTTTTTCCTTAGATAAAAATGCATGCAACACTATGATTTTTCCTTTAGATAAAAAGGCATACAACACGTTGATTTTTTTTAAATAATGTGAAAATCAATAATTATCATTTTATGATAGAATGATGATTTGGAATCATGCATGTAATGATGATGTTTATTTTATATACATGATGATTTGGCATTATGCATGTAATACTTATGCCTTTTATTATGATGTATGTGATGTATTGAATATGATGTGAATAATGATTAAAATTGTCTTAATTTGAATTCAAGGTTTATCTCAATTATGGAATTTTGAAATAAGAATGATTACTCACCTTTGTCATGATTTAGAAATTGACGCAAAGGGTCTTCCTTTCTTTTTGACATTGACAAAGGGGGAGAAATATCGCTAGCTCATCTTACAAAATTTAGAAACATGCACTTTGCAAAGGAAGCAAATATTTGCTAGCTTACATATTGCAATGAAAAGAACTTGACATCTTGAACATCACAAAAATTTGCTATCTTGCATGATGTAAAATTTGTTAGAATTGCTAGCTTGTGATCTAAAGAGAAGTAAAAAGTTGCTATCTCAAAAGAAGCAAATTGCATAATTCAAGAAGAAAATAAAATTTTCACTTCTCAAAAGAGAAGAAATTGCTATCTTGAACATCACCGATAATTGCTAGCTTGAAATCTCGAGAAAATGCAAAAATGTGCTATCGTGCCTATTTCAAGAAAAGCAAATATGCCAACTTGCATATCTTTGAAAGTGCTACCTTGTATGTTGTAAAACTAGCATATCCAAAACCTGATAGCTTGAATGTTCTAAGCATGATGTAACACTTGCTAAATTTTCTAGCTTTATGATGATAAAACCTGATATTATGTTTTTCATGCTGAACTTATATCACAAACACAAGAATAGTTGTACTTCTCCTTTTTGTTGATGACAAAGGGGGAGAAGTATGTTGATGATATGACATGTTATGCATAAGTATATGATGACATGTTGCTTGGATTTTTGAATCCAAGAGTTTCTATCAATATGGTATATTGATATGGGGAGTTTGTTTAAACTTCGGGAGTTAAGGTTAACTACGTCATCAAGTGGTTGTCATCATCAAAAAGGGGGAGATTGTTGAATCTCATATTTTGATGATGAAACCACTTGATATATATTTATGTTTTAATCTACGTTTTGAGTGATGTAGGATGCTTCGATCAGGATGAGACAATTAAAGCAGGAAAAATCATGTTGTGCTGGAGGAACATGTTAGAAGATTGGACGTCGTTCCGGTGGATCGGTCGATGTATCGACAGAAGGCTTCGGGTTGTGGACTCGGGCATTGGGACATGAAGAGCGGGTATTGTGCCAAGGATATTAGAGTTGCGGAGTAAACTAGCCGATTGGGCAATAGGCCGTAGGAGAGGACGATGCGCCGAAGAATCGGATGAAGCGTCGAGGGACCAATGACATGCCAGACAACTTGGTTAATTGCTTAGGATTAATTGTCTTGATCGAAGTTTTGTTTTGCATATGTAGGATTAAGTACGATGAAAGTAAGACATGTAGCAAGAGTTGTGTCAAGACTATGATCACGTTGGGAGTTCGACGGAAGTCCGGACGGTCATCGGAGGTTCTACGGGAACAAATCCGAGAAGTCCAGGAGCTTTCCAAAGAAGCTCGTCGGAACTCGCCAAGTGGATCGTCGCAAGTCCAGGAGTTTGCTGGAAGTCTGCAGGCGCATCACCGAGGGTTCATCGGATGATCGACGGAAGTTTACCGGAAGCTCGTCAGAAGAAGCGATTGATTAAAAGAATTTTTAGATTTAATTTAGTCTTGTAGTTAAATATAATGCATCACACATATATATTTACATCGCATGTAAATATGTGCCTAGTAGGCGCACACACACATGATTATTAGGACTCCTCCCCTCGGCCAAGGCTCCCTTCAAGGGAGTCCTTGGCTTGAAGGGAGCCTTGGCCGGTTAGAGAACCATGATTGCCAAGACTCCTCCCCTCGGCCAAGGCTCCCTTTGGCCAGGGCTGCAAGTAGCCCTTAGCTAAGCTACCCTTGGCTAGGGGTTCCCTCGGCCAAGGCTACCTTCGATCAAGGCTACAAGCAGCCCTCGGTCAGGCAATAGGCCACACCCCCTTTTTCAAGCAAATTACAAGTAGTAACCCTACTGCCCTTTCCCAGTTGATAAGACCCTAAAGTTTTATCGTTGCTCTGATACCAAATGATAAGACCCTAAAGTCTTATCATAAAAAAGAAAAAGAGAAAGGGGATGATCACTTCGAGGGGATTGGCCCTCCTTGATCGCTTCGAGGGGATCGGCCTCCTAGGGTTTATCAAAAGACATAATAGTATTTTTCATAGATAACTGAAAAGAAGCAGTTACATCCCTATTTATAGAGTTCCACCCAGAGTCCATCAGGACTTGAACTCTAATAATAAATAAATATTAAATAAACCTCTACTTGACTCTAACTGAACCAAACCGACTCAATAAACAACTAGACTAAGCAGACTCAATAAATATTATTCAAAAGCTTAGAAAAAGGGTCCTAACACCAGTTTTGCCATCAACCCTTTGATGATAAAGACATTGGCTGTCCGAACACTTCACACACCAAAATCAACAAAAACCATAACTGGTTTATGAGAAAATAGATTCTCTATAGCATGTAGTTAATAACATTAACCGACCATCGCATGGGTAGCCTGGCTTTGATACCAATGTTGGGAACCTCACGGGATCATCACATAAATGGTGGAAAATAAAAACAAAATTGGTTTTCCAAACAAGGAGCATCGAATCGCTAGGTGATGATCGAGAGCGTAAAACTCAAGATGATAAAACTATATCAAAGGGGTGAGACATTCTCACTAAGGAGAGATTGTATATCCCCTAAATAATAGATCCTAGTCCTTAGGATATAGGAGCTCTTGTGAACTCCTCTCTAGCGATAATCCACACAACGGATGTAGCGACGACGCACCTCCTCACACAGTGAGTTCTCTCCTTATGATCGCGCCCCACTATATAGTAGCAATCAAGACAGGGGCCAACCTCTTGCTATCCTCTCACATAAGGGAGGATCATAGTAACAAGGATGGAGGGAGGAGGTGTTAGGAGGTCGACAGCTATAAGGGTCTAGCCTATGATCCTTTAAGCCCCACTCCTATTTATAGAGAGTTCCTCTTGCTAACCCTAATGGATCCTTCTTAGTGCGTATTGGATCCCCATCTAATAACCATTAGCTTAATGGGTATTGGATCCCCATCCAATAATCCCTCCATGCTCTATTGTGTCTCACCAAATGGATCCATTAAAATAGGTGCAAATTGGATATTGTTAGGATTGCAGCGGCACTAGGGGGGGGGGGAGGGTGAATTAGTGCAGCGGATTAAAACTTGTAAGTTCGAAAATAATTTCGTAAAATGCAAGGAGATTTTGTTTTGATAGTAGCTTGAGTAAAGTGAAAAATGAAAACTTGCTGCTATGTAGATAACGATTGCAAAAAGGTAAGTACTCACATATTCAATGAACACGCCAATTTAAAGTAGTTCGATCAAATGACGTACATCCACTTGCGAAGCCTTCTTCAATGAGGCTCCCAACTTCCACTAGCAAATATCTTTGAAGGGAAAGGACAAATACCCCTCTTACAATCTTTTACAAGTGGTTCACACTCTTACAAATTTTTGAAGAGAAAGAAGGAGGTGAACACTCAAGCAATTGAAAACAAGACTTGCTAAAGACTTTTATAAGACTTTTATCTCAATCTATTGTTTTCACTAAAGTTGTATTCTCAACTGAAAATTAAGGGGTATTTATAGGCCCTAAGAGGATTCAAATTTGGGCTCCAAATTTTATATTCTCTTGGGTTTCCGAGGCTGGCGGTGCTACCGCTTGTTAGTGGCGGTGCCACCGCCTATTAGTGTCTGACACTATCAGTGTACTAGCGGTGCCATCGCCTGACCTCTCGGGTTCTGGGCGGTGCCACCACCCAGTTTGGCGGTGCCATCGCCCGACCCTTCGGGCTCTAGGCGATGCCACCGCCCAATCCGGCAGTTCCACCACCCGGCCTTATGGGTCACTGGTTGGGCATCAAGTTCGACCCAAACCAAGTCACATTCGGGCCTAGTTGGCCCCTAACCCGGATATAAGATTATCCCTTAATCCTAACCCTAATTATATGCAAACTAAGTAACTGAAAACATAGTCCTAAGCAATTTTTAAATGGCAAGCGTCGAGTCTCGTTTCGGCGAGCTTTTCGGCGATCTTCCGGCGGACTTCCGATACACCCTCGGATTTCTTTCGATGGACTCCCAGTAGGCTCCCGATCTTATGGCGAATTCAGCGAGTAGTCGAGCCTTCTCGGTGATCTCTGTGAACCTCCGACGATCTCTTTGGCGGACTTTCAAAAATTCTGACAAGTCACCGATTTCTTCTTAGTTGGTTCCGGCAGCATCTCCAACAAATCTTCGGACTCTCAAACATCCATCGAACTTTACTTCAGTATCCTTGCTTTATGTTTTCAATCTATCGTAGTTAATCTTGTACACTTAACTCAATAATATGGATTAGATCAATTAACCCATCAATTGATTTTATCATCAAAATTCGAGATTCAACAATCTCCCCCTTTTTGATGATGACAATCAATTGATGATGAAGTTAAACATAACTCCCCCTATCTATATGTCATATTATGAGAAGATAAAAACACTTGAATTCCATCTCTTTGAATTCAAGCATAGACTGATAAGTACTATCCGTTGAACTTATCGTTATTCTTTTTAAGCATGAGCAAATACAAAACTTTATATTTTTCATAATTTTTAGCTATGAAAATTATTTTCAAGTCGAATGATAAAAGACAATTATCACTTCGACTAGAGATAAAAATTTTCAACATGAATTAAATGTGAGGCATGATTTCATATGATCAACCAATCTAAGATCTTGTGATATTCTCAAAGATTTTTGCAAGACATATAAGACATTTGCATTATATAGGCTTTTGCAATTCATATAAGTCATGCTATCGATGCGTATTAAGTCATGCTATCGAAATGGTACAAGTCATCAGAAGTCATGTTTTGCTCTTTCTTCTCCCCCTTTGTCATCAACAAAAATGAGAAAGACTTTAAGCATATAATTTGTGATCATAAAACCATTGGAAAAGGAATTTAGCATTAAGATCAATCATACAAAATTCAGCATTCATCCGGAATTCATAAAAAAAATCAGCAGTTTTCCAGAATTTAAAAATTCATCTTTTATTCAAAATACATCTAAAAAAAAAAGTTCAGCTTTCATTCAAAGGAAAGAAGATAACAAAATTCTAACTTGGCATTAAGAGTAATTATACAAGGATCGCATGTCAAAGTAATAGAATAAGAAGGTATATCGACTAATCCTTAGGAGGAAATCTATAGTTCTTATACATGACATCTATTTTTTGATTCATTTGTCGTAGTTCCTTCATAATTTCAATTTGCTGAATTTGAATTTGCACTTGCTGTGATTTGATCTGATTTAATTATGCTATAATGAGTTCTTCAGAAGATGAAGCAGGAGTTGAAGGTGCTGCTCTAAAGGGACTTGGAGGAGGAGATTCATTTCTGCTAAAGATTAGTGTTTCGGGGTGTTCTATTGATGGGGGAATTGGATCAGACCTTCTAGGTTGTCTAACCCATATGCCATTACTAAATGTGTATCTAAGTCTTTTCAGTAGGTTTCTATCAATGGTGTTATATCGATCACTTTGAATTATTTCTTCATCGGGTGAGACACAAATGTCATGGGCAAGTATAAATCGAGTGATTAACCCCCCATATGGTAACATAGTGTCTTTAGCTATAATATCCTACATGTGTTGTCGGATTAAGTATCCAAAACAGTTATGTTGACCGGTCATAATCCAATACATGGTGCTTATCTCTATTTGACTCATTTCATCAAGATGAAATTGCTTAGGGAATAGAATGCTTGTTATGATGTGATGAAGAATTTTAGAGTTAAAGGGCAGTAAGTACTCACAACTTTTGGGTATCATGCCTAGGTTTGGATTTGCAAAAATAGTTTCTAAGGCTTTGGAGTAAGTTGCTCCGATTATATTGACATCCCATTTTCCTCTAAAATAAAAGCCCCTATCTTTTTCGATAATTCCTATTAGTTCATAAATAGTGCTATCAAAGATTTTAATTGTTCCTAAAAGGTAGGTACTTAAGCTATCGTTTTTTACACATAGGTTTGTATAAAATAACCTCACTAACCTAGGATAAATTGGTTCATTGATTTGTAGGAGAGGTAAGGCATCTAAATGTGCAAACCATCTAACGGGTTCTAGGTTTCCTAGTTCATCTAGGTTAACATGCTTGCCCTTATGTATAGTTCATGTTTCAAAATTAGAAAACCTAAGAGCTTCTTCATTAGATCTAAAAAGGTGTTGGTCATATGAATCTCCTTCTACCCTTTTCCCTTTTGTTCTAGTTGATCTTTTAGGAGCCATTATCTAGACAAGATGATGGATCAAAAATATGAAACTATGAAGAGTAGGCAAAATAATTAGAAAAGGAAGAAAAGATATTAGATTTTACCTTATGGAGAATTCCTTAAAAGATGGAGAGCTTGAACCAACAAGAATCCCTCTCCTAGGCTTCTAAAGGTTGGAATGAGGGTTTTGAAAAGTTGTGGGAGAGCTTGAGCCACTTTTTCACGGGTTGGGGGTAGTTTGACCACCGGCCCTAACCCCTCCTTTTATTAAGGGGATCGCAGGCGGTGCCACGGCCAATCCGAGCGGTGCCACCGCTTGGCAACCGAGCACTCAAGTGTGCTACCGCTGATTCTGGTGGTACCACCGCTAGCATGCCAAGGAAGAGAAGAAAAAAGAAATCTTTCCTCCCCTTTTTATTTTTTAGAGGTGTTTGGCTCAAGACAGGATAAGATCTTGGGTTGTACTTTAATATGTCATTTGGAATCGAAGGATGAAATCAAATCCACAAAAGAACGGAAAGAGGATGAGAAACTTTTCGAAAAATATCAAGCTTATTCTCAGGGACAATTTAACAAGCCTAGTTCCCTTCTAATGAATTCAAATTGGTTTTCATTTAAGGCTTTTGTAAAAATATCTACTAATTGATGCCTTCTGTCAATAAATTGTAGAATGACATTATTGTTAAGGACATGATCGTGTATGAAATGATGTCTAACGTCAATATGCTTAGTTCTAGAGTGCTGAATTGGATTTTTGGTAAGACATATGACACTTGTATTATCACATTTTATGGGAATGTTTTTCAAGTGAATTCCATAGTCTTCTAATGTATTCTTCATTCAAACAACTTATGCATAGTATGCACTTGCAGCAATGTATTCGGCTTCCGCTAAAGATAGTGTAACTGAATTTTGTTTCTTGGAAGTCCAAGAAACAAGTGCATGTCCTAAGAATTGGTATGTTCCGGATGTACTTTTTATATCTATCCTGCATCCGCCAAAATTGGCATCTGCATAAGCTATTAAATCGAATTTATCAGATTTTGGATACCACAATCCTAAATTTGGAGTTCATTTAAGATATCTAAATATTCTTTTAACACTCTTAAGATGAGATAATTTAGGATTATATTGAAACATAGCACAAAGTCCTACACTAAACTTGATATCTGGTCTAGTCGCGGTGAGGTAGAGTAGACTACCTATCATTACCCTATACATTTTTTTATCAAAATTTTTACTATTTTCATCCATGTCTAACTTTCTCGAAGTACTCATAGGGGTGTTTATTGCTTTTGAATTATCTATGTTAAATCATTTTAATAATTCTAATGTATATTTAGATTGGTTAAGAAATATACCATCACTAAGTTGTTTGATTTGTAATCATAAAAAGAAAGTTAATTCTCCCATTAAACTCATTTCAAATTCATGACTCATATATTTGGCAAATGATTCACATAGTGATTCATCTGAAGAACCAAAAATAATATCATCAACATAAATTTGCATAATAAGAAAATTATTTTCAAAGTGTTTGATAAACTATGTAGTATCAACCTTGTCTTTGGTAAAATTATTTAAAATAAGAAAGGAACTAAGCCTTTAATACAAAGCTCTAGGAGCTTGTTTCAAGTCATAGAGAGCCTTAGTTAATTTGAATACATGATTAGGAAGAAGAGAATTTTCAAATCCGGGAGGTTGTTCGACATATACTTCTTCGAAAATAAAACTATTCAAGAAGGTACTTTTGACATCCATTTGAAATATTTTAAAGTCATTACTACTAGCATAGGTAAGGAGCATCCTAATGGCTTCTAATCTTGTCATAGGAGCGAAGGTTTCTTTGTAATCGATACCTTCTTCTTGGTTGAAACTCTTGGCCACTAATCTAGCATTGTTTCTAACCACAATACCGCATTCGTCTTGCTTGTTTCTAAAGACTCATTTAGTACCAATGACTAAATGGTCACTAGGTCTAGGAACAAGCTTTCATACCTCATTCCTCTTAAATTGGTTCAATTCCTCTTGCATTGCAATGACCCAAGAATCATCTTTCAAGGCCTCGTCAATGCATTTAGGTTCGATTTGAGAAAAGAAGGCGGCGTTAGCACAAAGATTCTTGAAAGAAGAACAAGTTTGAACCCCTTGTGATGTATCTCCTATAATTTGCTCTTTTGGATGAGCATTTATATACTTCCATTCCTTGAGTAAGGAAATTTTGGAAGAAGATGCATCCAAGTTGCTATTTTGAGGAGGGGGTTCCTTTAAATTCAAATTATCAAAACCAAGATCATCATCAAAATCATTTTTCTTTAACTCAAAAATTTCATTAAAAATCACATGAAAAGACTCTTCTATAACTAAGGTTCTTTTATTAAAAATACGAAAATCCTTAGAAACGGAAGAGTAACCAAGAAAGATGCCTTCATCGGATTTAGCATCAAATTTTCCTAAGGCATCCTTTTCATTCAAAATAAAGCATTTGCAACCGAAAACTTTAAAATAAGAAACATTTGATTTTTTGTTATTCCATAATTCATAGGGAGTTTTTGGTAGAGATGGTCTTATTAGAACCCTATTCATGATGTAGCAAGCCGTATTCACGGCTTCGACACAAAAATACTTGGGTAGACTATGTTCATTCAACATAATTCTTGTCATTTCTTATAAGTTTCTATTTTTTCTTTCAACAACTCCATTTTATTGAGGATTTCTTGGAGTGGAGAAGTTGTGGTTAAATCCATTAACTTCACAAAAACTTCGGAAATCATGGTTTTGAAATTCGCCACCATGATCACTCCGAATTAATGAAATCATGAAGCATTTTTCGTTTTGAGTGAGTTTACAAAATTTAGAGAAACACTTGAAACAATCACTTTTGTGAGCCAAGAAATAGGTCCAAGTGTATCTAGTATAGTCATCTACAATTACAAAAGCATATTTGCTTCCTCCTAGACTTGTCGTGTCAATTGGTCTAAATAAGTCCAAATGGATCAATTGTAATGGTCTAGTGGTGCTAATTTAATTTTTGGTTTGAAACTAGTTTTTATTTGTTTATCTAGTTAACACGCATCGCATACTTTGTCCTTAATAAACTTCATATTTGGAATCCCTCGTACTAATTCTCTAGATGAGATCTTAGATATTAGTTTCATACTTGCATAGCCTAATCTCATGTGCCAAAGCCAAGCATCATCATTTAAAGCGGAGAAGCACATTTTATTACTTAGTTCATCAAGGTTGATGGTGTAGACATTATTTTGCTTTAAAGTAATCATTGATATGTTATTGTTTGGTTTTTCAATAATGCACACATTTGATTCAAATCTAACGATATAGCCTTTATCGCATAATTGACTAATACTCAAGAGAATATGTTTCAATTCATCAACTAGTAATACATCATCAATAGAAAAACTTAATTTATTACCTATGGTTCCCTTGCCAATGATTTTGCCTTTATTGTTGTCTCCGAAGGTGACGTACCCTTCTTCTTTGCTAGTGAGCATAGAGAAATGAGATGGATCTCCCAGTCATATGTCTTGAGCATCCACTATCGAGATACCATATCTTGCTCCTAGCTTGTGGGTTTGTCTACAAAAGAGGATGATTTTTAGGTACCTATTTGATTTTGGGTGCCTCAAAAATTGATCCACCAATTTTGTTATTCATTATTGAACTATTTATAGTTCCTTTAGGAACCCATATTAATTTGTGTGGACTAATTTTCCTAAATGGACATTTGTAGGTAACATATTCAGATTTACAATAAAAGTTACATTTCATACGAGATGAAAAATGTAATGTGGGTCCTTTAATGAAAGTGGTAGGATTTTGATGTGATCATTTTACAAATCCAATTCCACTTCTATTTGCGATGTGACCCTTGTTTGCAAGGATTATGTCCAATCCTTTGCTACCGACCTTAAAATTGTTTAAGGTCTCTTTAAGTAGCAAATTTTTATTTTTTATTGCTTCTAAATGCTCACACTTAGAGCATGAAGGAGTTTGAAGACTATCAAGCTTATTTTGTAGTAAGACATGCTCTTTCTTTAAGATGTTAAACTTCTTACTAATAGTTCTGCATTCATCAAATAATTCGTGAAAAGTGATAGAGAGTTCTTCAAAAGATAAATCTTTATTAATTAAATCACATACCTCTTCTCCTAAAGCTTTTTTACTTTCGAAATTTCTTGAATCGTCCCAAGTTGCTTTTAGAGCTTTCTTTTTCTTCGGTTGCTTCTTCTTAGCTTGGGGGCATTCATTTTTGAAATGCCCTGGCTTCTTGCATTCGTAGCATATCACTTGGTCCTTTTTATATTCAAGTATGTTTTTAGTGTTATTTTTAAATTTATTCTTTCTTATAAATTTTTAAAATTTTTGAATCAAAAGTGTAATGTCATTGTCACTGTCCTCATCACTTGATGTTCCTTTCAAGTGGTCTTCTTGTGATGTGAGTGTCATATCCTTTCTGTTCTTTGGAAGGGGGTTCTCGAGCTCATCATGAGCTTGACATGTCATTTCGTAGGTCATTAGAGACCCAATAAGTTCTTCAAGAGAGAATGTTTTAAGGTCCTTGGCCTCTTGAATGGCCATAACTTTTGGATCCCAACTTTTTGGAAGGGATCTTAAGATTTTAGTTACTAGTTCAAAGTTAGAAAAATCTTTACTAAGAGCTTTGAGTCCATTAATGACATCCATGAAATGGGTGTACATATCTCCGATAGACTCATTTGGTTTCATTTGGAAAAGTTCATAAGAGTGCACAAGAATGTTGATTTTGGACTCTTTCACTCGGCTAGTGCCTTTATGAGTGACCTCAAGAGTTCTCCAAATATCAAAAGCAGAATCACAAATTGAAACATGATTAAATTCATTTTTGTCCAGTGCATAAAATAAGGCATTCATAGCCTTTGCGTTTAAAGCAAAAACCTTCTTCTCCGATTCATTCCATTCGCTCATCGAAAAAGAAGATTTTTGAAATCCATTTTCGATAATAGTCCAAAGCTCGAAATCCATGGAAATGAGGAAGATCCTTATGCGAGTCTTCCAATACGTGTAATCTGACCCATTAAACATAGGTGGATGTGTAATAGAATGACCCTCATGCATGCCAGAGTAAGTCATCTCTCTTGGGTATTAAACCAAATATGAGAGTGAGCCTCGCTCTGATACCAATTGTTAGGATCGGAGCGGCACTAAGAGGGGTGGGGGGGGGGGTGAATTAGTGCGGCGGATTAAAACTTGTAAGTTCGAAAATAATTTCGTAAAATGCAAGGAGATTTCATTTTGATAGTAGCTTGAGTAAAGTGAAAAATGAAAACTTGCTACTGTGTAGAAAACGATTGCAGAAAGGTAAGTACTCACACATTCAATGAACATGCCAATTTAAAGTGGTTCGATCAAATGACCTACATCCACTTGTGGAGCCTTCTTCAATGAGGCTCCCAATTTCCGCTAGCAAATCTCTTTGAAGGGGAAGGACAAATACCCCTCTTACAATCTTTTACAAGTAGTTCACACTTTTACAAATTTTTGAAGAGAAAGAAGGAGGTGAACACTCAAGTAATTGAAAACAAGACTTGCTAAAGACTTTTCTAAGACTTTTATCTCAATCTATTACTTTCACTAAAGTTGTATTCTCAGTTGAGAATTGTGGGGTATTTATAGGCCCCAAGAGGATTCAAATTTGGGCTTCAAATTTTGAATTCTCTTGGGTTTCCAAGGCTGACGGTGTTACCGCTTATCAGTGGCGGTGCCACTGCCTGTCGGTGTCTGACACTAACAGTGTACTGGCGATGCCACCACCCGACCTCTTGGGTTTTGGGTAGTGCCACCGCCCAGTCTGGCGGTTCCATTGCCCGACCTTATGGGTCACTGGTTGGGCTTCAAGTTCGGCTCAAACCAAGTCACATTCGGGCCCAATTGGCCCCTAACCAGAATATAGGATTATCCCTTAATCCTAACCCTAATTACATGCAAACTACATAACTGAAAACATAGTCCTAAGCAATTTTCAAACGGCAAGCATCGAGTCTTGTTTTGGTGAGCTTTCCGATGATCTTCCGGCGGACTTCCGATGCACCCTCGGATTTCTTCCGGCGGACTCCCAGTAGGCTCCCGATCTTGTGGCAAATTCAGTGAGTAGCCGAGCCTTCTCAGTGATCTCCGCGAACCTCCGATGATCTCTTTGGTGGACTTTCAAAAATTCTGACAAGTCCCCGATTTCTTCTTGGTTGGTTCCGGCAGCATCTCCGATGAATCTTCGGACTCTCAAACATCCATCGAACTTAACTCCGGTATCCTCGCTTTATGTTTTCAGGCTATCGTAGTTAATCCTGTATACTTAACTCAATAATATGGATTAGATCAATTAACCCATCAATTGATTTCATCATCAAAATCCGAGATTCAATAGATATCTTATATCCAATCTTCTATTCATTGTGTCATCCACATTATTTGTATGACCCTTAGATCCAATACTAAGCTGGCTATGAGTTGCGCTTGTCAGAACTCATTCTAACTCAGAACTCCTTTTGACTTAGTGAATTATTATCCCATGATAATTCACTCAACTCTTCGACTATGGACGTACTAAGCAATTACTCCATAGTCCCTAAATGATACAAGAGGATCTAATCCATTAGACCTATCTACCCTTAGTTATCGTGTATCTATAATCTCTCATCCATCTAATATCCTAGAGATCGTATATTGGGCATGGTGCTATCAAGCCTATACAGAATTTATTTGAGTCTCACTCTTATCAGATTCTCTCGGAGAACTTATTCTCTCTCAATTCGAATGACTTTGGCTAGGGATTTGCTTAAGTGAGAATATATGAGATATTCCTCTCATGATACTAAAAGTGATGATCCTTTATTGACACCCAATTATCATCGTACGCATGGCTGTCATTCCCAATAAGATTAGATGCCATTCCCAATAACCATTTATACTAGATGTAAAACTTCTAGACCTATAAATCTGGTATTAAAGAATTGAGTACTCAAGTAAGGCATCTTTGGTGTCTCAAGTTTAAGGACCAGATATACAACTAGGACTACGGAATCATTGTTTAACGATGAGGTATCATTAACCATTCAGTATTCCGTAAGCAGATCATTTAGTGAACTCATTCTCCAATGAGCACATGCACTATATCCCTAGTGTCTTCATACAAGTAACTATAAGACTAGCTACCTCTATCATATGGATGGGTATATAGTATACCGGTCTGTCCAGTTACCTCGATGTCCTTTTTGAGTAACTTATGACCAAAAATATTTAGGATCTATGTTTAGAGGAAAATTGGTCTCATTATCATGATCTTGTCATGATCCAATTCCTATTGCATAGATCCAATGACATCACAATATATTCATCATATAATATAAAGTGAGAAAATATCATTATTAATATCAACCAAAAAAGATTGTGTAGTGTATCACACATGCCATCACTCACATTATTAGCTTTTAGGGCACCTATAACTATCATAGCCTCCACCATCATGTTACAGGGCTTGTGCCGATTTTGTTATCTTTTACTTTGTTGGTAGCAACATTCGCTTACTCAACTTTTTATTTTAACTTATTGGGTTCCTTTAAGTAAATATAAGCTTTGGAGTAGTTCAACTCTCCATCCACTCTAATTATACCTCTATATGATTAAGTCCCCCCCCCTCCCCCCCATGGGATTCACTAGTACTTGTACTCAGAATTCCCTTTCAATGGTACATCACCCTATATGTTGATGACCAAGGCTTTCATTTAATATAAAATCTGATACATGCTTGGAAGACCCACCTCTACGGTACCATAACATTCATTCCTTGAATCTATAGTTATTGTCATTGTGTTATTCACTAGAGCTCCCAAAAGCTCCTGATCATACCTCCATATGACTATGTGCCTCATGGGACTTCTCTTATGTGTGTCATATTGTTGTCGTGTTATTTCTTTTGTTATGTAAAAAAAGAGTGTGAAGGTTATCTCTTCAACCTTAAAAAGGAGAAAGTTATAAAAATGGTAATAGATCTTTACCTATTGGAAAGAAGATCGATAATAAAAGCTAATAGTCTCAAGGGAAGAGGAATCGAGAGTGAACGTAAGTTAGGAAAATTGAATTATTATAAATTGGTTTGCCTCTCTTTACTTACACTCTACTTGTGATTTAGTTTTATTCTTTTTACTTGTAACTCTAACTTAATCAATCAAGTTTCTAATAGATGTTGATTTATCAATCGAGTTTTAAAATCGATTAAAAATGTTATTGTACTAATTCACCCCTCCCTCCCCATTCTTAGTGCCCTTAAGATCCTAACAATTGGTATTTGAGTTAGATTCTCTTATTTGAATTAATACCCAAAGAGAGAATAAATGATATTTTCAAATAATCAAGAGAGATACTCTATCATATGTCTTCCCATATTCAATAGGATGGATTACACCTATTGAAAAACACAATTGAGGATTTTCTTGCTTCTATGAATTTTGATTTATGGAATATTATTGAGTTTTGTTTTCAAAAATCTTCCAAACCAATAGAAGAATAGAATGATTTTGAAAAGTGATTTTTTTTTAAATATTAAAGCTATGAATACTTTATTTTATACTTTAGACTAAGATGAGTTTAATTGAGTTTATACTTGTGACTCAATATATGATATTTGGCACACACTTGAACTCATGAAAGTACAATTAGAATAAAAGAATCCAAAATTAATCTTTTAGTTCATAGTTATGAATTATTTAAAATGAAGCCAAGCAAATCTACTAGTGACATGTACATTCATTTTATGAATGTTGTCAATGGATTAAAAGTTCTTGGTAAAACTTATATTAATATTAAATTGGTGAGTAAGATCTTAAAATCTCTTCCTAAAAATTAGGATCCAAAGGTAGCGACAATATAAGAAACTAAAAACTTTAATAACTTTCCTCTTAAAGAACTCATAGGTTCTTTAATAACCTATGAAATAACATGCATAATATATGATGAAGAAGATAAAAACCTTCTGAAGAAAAGAAAAGATATTGCTCATAAATCCAAAAAAGAATTTTTGAGCGAAAGCTCAAGTGATAACGATGAAGAAATAACACTTCTTATAAAAAAGATTCAAAAAGTTCATGAGGAGAAATAGGACAAATCTTGTAAGATGAGAAGGTAAGAATAAAAGTGAGCCTAAGAATGATGCAATCATATGTATGAGTGCAAAAAACTAGGATACTTAAAAAATGAGTGTCCACAATTAAAAAAGAAGTCATCAACCCAAAAGAAAAAAAAACACTCAAAACAACATGGGACGAACCAAGTGAATCGGAAGTGAAAGGAAAAATTAATAAAAAGAAGTGACAAATTATGCCTTAATAGCTTTCAATGATGAGGTATTTGACTCTCCTTAAAATTTTTATCACATAATAAATTACTTAATGCATTTCAAGATTTATATGATGAACTTAAAAATATTGATAAAAAATTATAGATTGCTAAAAAAGGATCACATTTCGCTTGCTAATGAATTTGATATATTAAAAAATAAGTATGACAACTATATGTCATCATCTTTTACTTCTTGCACTAAATGTAAAGATTTAGAATCATCTATCCTTTAACTTAAAAATGAGTTAGTTCAATAATCACTAGAATTACATGCCTTCAAAAATTCAAAGAATGACTTACCTTGTCTAAAAAACTAGAACATTGTTTAGAGGAGTCTATTGATAGTAATGATGTAAGAGAATCACTTAAAAAAGAGAACCGTTACTACCATAAATATTAGATAAATTTATAATTAAAAACAAGTCACTTAATATGATTCTGGCTAAACAAAGTTGTGGATTTAGAAAGAAAGATATTGGTTTCACAAGTAATAACACACATTAAAAGCTAATTAAATTTATAAAAGGACTTATATTATATATTCCTTCTAAAGTTAAATGCAACTTTTGTGAAAAGTTCGATGACTTTCTCTACAAATGCTCTCTTAAGAAATATAGTCATAATAAATTATTTTGGGTTCCTAAAGGAATTATAGATGATTTAAAGCCAAAAAAGATAAATCCAACCACAAAAGACCCTAAGTTAAGATAAATCCAAACAAAAACTTAGAGCAAAAGATGATATCTTCATAACGGATGCCGAAGGTTTATAACTGAAGTTCCTATAAATTTTTCAAAGCTCATTAGCTAAGATGGATGATATGTTATCTTCGGAGATAATAATAAAGAAAAATTCATTCGTATTAGAAATATTGGCAACAAATCGAATCTCCTAATTAAAGATTGCTTTTGGTAGAAGATTTGAAACACAACATAATAAGCATTGACCAATTTTGTGATAAAAGATATAATGTTAAATTTGAATTTCATGCTTGTATTATAGAAATACTAAATAAGAATAAATTTATGATAGCCTTAAATATTGATAATGTTTATACTATTGAACTTGATTATTTTCATGATACAACTTATTTTTCAATTTTGAATGATGATGCATGACTTTGGCATAGGAGACTAGGGCATGCTAGTATAAAATTAATTTCATAAATTAGAACTAAAAAACTTGTAAGAGGAATATCTAAAGTTAAATTTATTAAAAATAAAATTTATAATGTGTGACAACTAAGAAAACATACAAGGAGTAGCTTTAAACCCAAAAATTAAGTAAGTACCTCTAAAGTATTACAACTAATTCAGATAAATCTATTTGGACTTATTGATATCACAAGTTTAGGAAGTAGCAAATATGCTTTTGTGATTATTGATAATTATAGTAGATATACTTGGACATACTTCTTGGCACTTAAAAATAATTATTTTAAATATTTTATCAAATTTTATAAACTAGTTCAAAATAAAAAAAGGTTTATGATTTCTTCTATTCATAGTAATCATGGTGGTGAATTTCAAAATTATGACTTTTAAAAATTTTATGATTTGAATGGGTATGACCATAATTTCTTCACTTTAGGAAATCTATAATAAAATAAAATTATTGGGAGAAAGAATAGGAGCTTACAAGAGATGACAAAAATTATGCTTAATTAATATAACCTACCAAAATACTTTTGGGTCAAAGTAATTAACATGACATGCTATGTCATGAATAGAGTTCTTATAAGACCTCAAGGATCTAAAACTCCTCATGAATTATGAAAAAATAAAAGACCTAACATCTTATATTTTAATATTTTTGGTTATAAAATATTTTATTTTAAATGACAAGGATGCCTTAGGAAAATTTGATACAAAATATGATGAAGGTATTTTTCTTGATATTCATCTATCTCTAAAGTTTATCGAGTATTTAATAAGAGATTCTTGGTTATTGAAGAATCTATTCATGATATTTTTGATGAATCTCTTATAACTAAGAAAAATGATTTTGATGATGATTTTGAATTTGATAAATTGAATTTGACTAAGGATTCATCTCCCCAAAATAACTTAGGTATATCTACTTCCATAGAAACCTTACCAAAGGAATGAAAGTATACATATATATATATATATCCTAAGGAGTTAATTATTGAAGATACATCAAAAGGGGTTCAAACTCATTTTTTATTAAGAAATATTTATGCAAATGCTTTTTTTATCTCAAATTGAGACTAAATGTATTAAAAATGCTTTAAGAGATGACACATGGGTTTCGACAATACATGAAGAATTAAATCAATTTGAATGAAATAAAGTTTGGATACTTATTCCTAGACCTAGTGATTATCTTGTAATTGGTACCAAATGAGTCTTTAGAAATAAGCAAGATATACAAGGTATCATAGTTCGAAACAAGGCTAGATTTATGACCAAAAGTTTCGAAAGAGTGTAGTGGATGTAAAGCAACTAAAGAATGGCAGTTTGCAGTAAATGTAAATTGCAAAAAGTAAATGCAAACCGAGTTATAGTGATTCAGTTGTCGTGACCTACATCCACTCCACTGATTCCTCTTCCGTCGAGGCCATCGACATCCATTAACGATCTTCCTTTAATAGGTGAAGATCAACCTCCTTCTTACAGTTCTATTCTCCTTTTGCAGGCTTAGGAGAGAACCTTTACACCCTTTTTTTATAAAGCTTCTCTCACACTCTCTCTTAGAATGGTCTCTAAACTTTAGGAGGAGGGACTCTATACTTTACAAGGGTTTTCAACTCTAGAAACATAAAGTTTTTGTTCACTTTTCTTGCTTATACATGTAGGAATAGCTAAGGTATTTATAGACCCCAAATAGCTTCAAAAATGGAGCCAAAATCCAAATCCTCTGAAATTTCAAGGTACAAGCGGTACCACCACCTGCATTGGGCGGTACCACCGCTTGCTGCCTGATACTGGGTGGTACCACCGTTCAGTCTGGTGGTACCACCGTCTAGAATACTGTGTTTGGACAGTACCACTGCCTAGACTAGCGGTACCACCACCTGACACAGTCTCGGAGATTGTGCCACGACGGTTTCACCTTTTTGGTCATTGTTTGGGCCTTTGTCTTGGCCCAACACAACCCAAACTTGGGTCCAACTATCACCTAATTGGGTTGGCTCAATTCTAATCCTAATTATGTGCTAACTATAAATTTTAAGATATTTACTAAGCTAAATAAGTCCGGCGAGCTTTCAGCAATCTTCCAACAAACTTCCGATGATTAAACTCTTGGACTTCACGATGATCTTCTTGGCAAGTTCCGATGAGCTTCTTTGGCAAGCTTCTAGACTTCTCGGTTGGTTCCGGCAGAACTTTCGACGAACGTCTGGACTTCCGACGAACTCTCGAACTCCCAACAAAATCTCATTCTCGACTCCAAGACTTCATTTTGCTTTATGTTTTGCTATCGTAGTTAATTCTATTAGGATCAAGATCGGCACTAAGAGGGGGCATGAATTAGTATAGCGAAAAACTTTCACGATTTCAAAAGTCTACGTTTCGATTAAAACCGACTCTGACAAAAATTGTTTCGTAAGGAGTTTAACTTGAAAGCACACAGGAGTGTAGAGAAGGTAGTAAGAGGGTAATGTAGCTTACAATAATGAAACTTGCACAAATTGAAAAGCAAACTAGGATTTAGAGTGGTTCGGTCAACGTGACCTACATCCACTTTCGGATTCCTCCTCCGACGAGGTCTCCAATGTCTACTAATGGCTTTTCTTCAATAGGTGAAGACCAACCACCTCTTTTACAGCATTTTCTCTTTTTCATGGGTTTAGGAGACAACCTTACAAGCACTCACTCCTCTCTCAAACTATTTTAACACTTAAACTAGAAGAGGAGAATTCTCACAAGAGATTACAATAGCGTTTTTCCCTCTTTAAATTCTCTATGCTTGTGTGTGTTAACTAGGGATGAGAGGGGTATTTATAGGCTTCAAGTTGATTCAAACTTGGAGCCTAAAAAGGTCTCATCCCAGGTTTCCTAGGTACTGGCGGTACTACTGCTGTTGTTGGGCGGTACTACCACTACAGGATCTGGTATTGGACGGTACCACCGCTGGCAACATTGTTACCGACGGTACCACCGCCCAGATTTCCTAGGGTGTTGTTCCCCAAGCGGTGCCACCATTAGACAAGGTTTCAGCACCCTAGTTGGGCCTTGAATCCGGCCCAAACCAGCCTAACTTTGGGCCCAGTTGGCTCCTAACAGAGTTGATGAGATTATCTTCCAATTCCAACTCTAATTATGTGCTAACTACGATTCCTAAGACACATTCTAAGCAAGCTAAGTTCGATTTCTTTCGGCGAACTTCCGACAATCTCTCAGCAATATTTTGGTGGACTCCTAGTAAGCTCCTGGACTTCACGACGATCTTTGGCAAGCTCCTAGACTTCTCGGTTGGTTCCGACAGAACTTCCGACGAACTCTCGAACTCCCAATCGCGTTCTTGACTCTAGGACTTCATTTTGCTTTATGCCTTGCTATCGTAGTTAATCCTCCACACACAAAAACATACTTCGATCTAGACAACTATTACTAAGCATGAATCATGTTGTCCAGCATGTCATTGTTCCATCGACGCTTCGTCCGATTCTTCGGTGCATCGTCCTCTCTTGCAGCCTATTGCCTAATCGACCAGTTGACCTCTGCAATTCTGATATCCTTGGTGTAATATCTGCTCTTCTTGGCCCGAAGCCTTCTGTCGATACATCGACTGATCCTTCGGCCCGACGTTCAATCTTGACACATTTTCCTTCGGCCCAACATTATTCTTCTTACTTTAATTGTCTCTCCCTGATCGAAGTATCCTGCATCACTTAAAACGTAGATTAAATCATAAACACTTATCAATCGGTTTCATCATCAAAATTCGAGATTCAACAAATCCTGCACATATAAAATACACTTCGATCTATATAATTATTATTAAACATGAATCATGTTGTTTGGCATGTCATTGATCCTCCGCGCGACGTCCAATCTTCTGATATGTTTTTCTCGACCCAACATGATTCTTCCTGCTTTAATTATCTCTTTTGATTGAAACATCCTGCATAACTCAAAACACATATTAAATCATAAATACTATCAATTGGTTTCATCGTCAAAATTTGAGATTCAACACTTTTGGTGCATCATCCGAACCTACGGCGTATCACCCCATCCATTAGAATATCGCCTGATCCATCAGCATATCGACTCTCGCAACATCCAATCTTAGCGCAACGTCCGATTCTTCCGGCCCGATGCCTGATTTCTAACTCTAGCCCAACATCTGATTCTTCTTACTTTAATTTTTTTGTCTTTCCTGATCAAAATTAGTCCTACATTACTTTTCTCAAAAATATGGATTAGATCGTAAACTTATCAATTGATTTCATCATCAAAATCCAATGTTCAACAAGATTAGCCTCTGACGAAGAGTGGGGAAGCTCCTACCACACCTCCAACAACTAATCAACCACTAGCATCATCCATGGTGTCTTGCTCAAGTAAGCCTGCGTTTATCAAATACTGACTCCGAGGCACGGAGTTGAGACTTGCACTTGAGGTGGATGTTGATTAAGAGCTAAATGAGGCCTTATTCCACTCTTATCTAATCTTGATTAATGAAAGTGTCAAACCCTAGAAAATTGTGTCAGTTGCATTCTTGCAAATGCTCCTATGATACCTAATTTAGTCTAGAGTTTAAAGGATTCTAATGAAGTTTGAGAGTGATATTCTATAGGTCCAAGGAACACACCTAAAGAGCCTTTTTATAGTAGGCTCTCTAGACTATTACTCCCATGATTGACACAGATTATGAAGAGTGGTTGTGAGTTTATCCTAGATTCAATCACGTTGGTGTCATGTCTAATATGGGATGTAGTAACGTCTCGTTGACTCACTCAACCCTGTTGTTGTGGTTTATATGTTAGTCTTGTATTAACCACATGTTGAATGTGTGGCACTAAGATAGTTGGCCACATGATGTTGATTCCTCTTGTATGATATTAAGGTATCAGCCATTGACTCATGGCATTGAGGTGTCGATCGTCGACTCATGTGGTATTGTGGTGTTGACCATGATGTGGATATAAAGAGGAATAACCTTTGTATATGAACAAATACTAGAAGTATAATACGTAGTGGAATTAAATAGAAACACAATCAAACAGAACACCAAGATATACGTGGAAAACCCCTTCAATGTGAAGGGTAAAAACTACGGGGCAAACTAGAGATAATCCACTATGAGAATAATGAATATACAAATCTCAATCTCTTGCCCTAAACCCTAGCAACAACTATAAGAGAATAACTGGGATACAAGGATCATGTCACTGCCCACAATATCTAAAACCTCCCCAAGTAATCACAGCAAGAGTCTACTGTAGATTTTATCTAACCTGAGATGAGAACACTACTAGATGATTGAGAACAGTCTCTCTGTGTTGTCCTTATCTTCTTCCCTTTTTTTATCTTCCTTTTCTGCCTTGTTCTCCTTCTTCTCTTTGGAATCCCATGGCCCTCAAGATCTGCCTCGTTGCTGCCTTTTTATAGACTTTTTTTGCTTCTAAAACGTAGCCACCACACCCCCCTAATCTTAATTAGGGTTAGGTTAAGAGGGGGTGTGGGCTGTGGGCTGCCCTAGCCCACATGGGCTGAATATGGGCTATCAGCCCAACAACCTCCCCCTTCAGCCCATAAGGGAGGTTGTCCCATGACTCCTCAATGTGAAGTCATGCCGACCAACTGTCGGCATATCTCCTGTCTTTTTTTTTGTAAGGTCTTCGTCAACATGTCTGCTCCGTTGTCATCTGTATGAATTTTCTGAAGCTACAACTACTTCTCTTCAAATACATTTCGAATCCAGTGGTATCTGACATCTATATGCTTTGATTTGGAATGAAACATTGGGTTCTTACACAAATAGATGGCATTCTGGCTATCACAATGCATCATATAATTTTCCTGTTTCAGCTCCAATTCTTGTAAGAATTCTTTCATCCATAACATTTCTTTGCATACCTCTATAGCAGCAATATATTCTGCTTCTATGGTAGAGAGAGCAATACACCTTTGAAACCTGGATTGCGATGACACAGCTCCCCCTGCAAAAGTAAGTACATAACCTGAAGTCGACTTTCTCGTATCTATATCTCTTACCATATCTGCATCTGTGTAACCTATCAACACATGTGGTCCACCTCCAAAGCTTAAACAAACCTTAGAGCTCCCTCTGAGATATCTAAAAATCCACTTCACTGCTGCCTAGTGCTCTTTGCCTGGATTTGCAAGAAATCTGTTAGTAACACCCACTGCATATGCGATGTCCGACCTCATACATACCATTGCATACATTAAACTTCAAACTACTGAAGCATAAGGAACCTTTTGCATTTTCTCCTTCTCCTCATCACTTGACGGACTCTATTCTGAGCACAACTTGAAGTGACCTGCAAGAGGAGAACCAACTGGTTTAGCGTTGCTCATACTAAATCTTTCCAATACCTTCTCAATGTATTTCTCCTGTGACAACCAAATGCTTTGCTGGCCCCATGTCCTTCATTGCAAAAGACTCACTCAGTTCCTTCTTCAACCTGTCAATTTTAGACATATCTTTCCCAAGAATAAGCATGTCATCAACATAAAGTAAGAGAATAATAAAATCCTCACCAAACCATTTGATGTACACACAATGATCTGAAGCCGTTCTTTTGTATCCATTTTCTATCATAAATGAATCAAACTTTTTGTACCACTGTCTTGGAGCTTGCTTTAGCCCATACAATCTCTTCTTCAACTAGCAGACAAAATTGTCTTTACTTTTGACTTTAAAGCCTTCTAGTTGCTCCATATAAATTTCCTCCTCCAAATCACCATGAAGGAAAGTTGTCTTCACATCTAACTCCTCAACCTCCAAGTCCTGGCTAGCAGCAATACTAAGAGCAACACGAATATAAGACATTTTAACAACAGGAGAGAAAATCTCTTCAAAGTCAATACCTTTCTTTTGACCAAATCCTTTCACAACCAATCTAGCTTTGTACTTTGGTTGAGAACAATATTCTTGAGTCTTCAACCTAAAAATCAACTTGTTCTTCAAGACCTTCATTCCATTTGGTAGCAGCACCAAATTATAAGTGTGGTTCTTCTGAAGAGCATCCATCTCTTCCTGCATAGCAACTAACCACTTCTCTTTCTGCTCACTTTCAACTGCTTCCTGGTAACTCTTTGGTTCACCTGCATCAGTAAGCATCATATACTCATCTATAGAGTATCTTCTGGAAGGTTGACGTTGTTTAGAAGATCTTTTCAACTGAGGTTCTGTTGGAACTTGCTCTCCTACTTCTTCTTGCTCAACATGTCCTACAGGTAGATCAACATCAGGCTCTACACTATCTTCCTGCACATCTCCCCCATCACCATGATATACTGGAGGAATAACTGGGTCACAATCTACTAATCCTTCTGTAGAAGTCTTAGCCTGTGTCTTCTTCTTCAAATCTTCAAAGGTTTGATCCTCAAAGAAGACTACATCTTTGCTTCTGAATACCTTCTGCTTTTCTGGATCCCAAAGCCTGTAACCAAAATGATCATGTGAGTAACCAAGAAAAATACATTCTTTAGACTTACCATCCAGCTTGGACCTCCTATTGTCTAAAATATGTGCAAATGCGCGACAGCCAAATACTCTCAAATGCCTGTAGGAAATATCTTTCTCTGACCATACATGCTCTATAGCATCACCATCTAGGGCTGTACATGGTGATAAGTTGATCACATCAATTGCAGTCCTCAAAGCCTCATCCCAAAAACCTTTTGGGTAGCTTGGCCTATGAAAGCATACATCTAATTTTTTCTATGATGGTACGGTTCATCCTCTCTGCAATTGCATTATGCTGAGGTGTACCAGGAACTGTTATCTCATGTTGGATCTCATGTGACCTGCAATAGTCATTAAACAATCCTGTATACTCACCACCATTATCTGATCTTATGCATTTCAATTTCCTTTCTGTCTCCCTTTCAACCCTAGCATGAAACTCTTTGAAGACATTAATAACCTGATCTTTGGTCTTCAAAGCATAGGCCCAAACTTTCCTGGAAAAATCATCTATAAAAGTGACAAAATAAAGTGCACCACCTATACCAAGAACATCAACAGATCCACCAAGAGTTTTTGTCCTCAAAGGACCACATACATCTGTATAAACACAGTCTAAGGCATGCATTTTTCTAGACAAAGCAGCACTAGCAAATGAAACTCTATGTTGTTTACCAACCAAATAATCAATACAAGGGTTCAGATGTATACCTCTGAGATCTGGCAATACCTCTCTCTTGGAAAGAGCTTGCAGCCCCTTCTCGCTCATGTGTCCCAATCGCCTATGCCAGAACTCCATACTGAAGTCTTTCTCTGTAGCATTTAACTGCTCACCATAAGCTTGCAACCTGTACAAAGTATGACATTTCTTTCTACTAGCTATAACAAGAGAACCCTTACTGAGCTTCCATTACCCTCTGTGAAATCTGCTTTCATAGTCTTCATCATCTAGTCTTCCAACTGAAATTAAATTCAGCCTCAAGTCAATTACATGCCTCACATCCTTAAGCACCAACTTGCAGCCAAGGTTGGTCTTTAAATGGATATCACCCATGCCAATGATGTCTGCTGTGCCATGGTTGCCCATCTTGACAACACCAAAGTTTCCAGACCTGTATGTAGCAAAAAACTCCCTCCGTGGTGTAGCATGATAAGAAGCACCTGTGTCAATCACCCACTCAAGATCCTGACACACACAAGAAAAAATATCATCCGAAGGAGACAAAATCAAATAATCACCACCCTACACTATAGCTGTAGTATTATCCTTTGATTCTGTAGACTCCACTTCTTTTCCCCTTTTCTTGTTCTTCTTAGGTTGCTTACATTGGTTCTTGTAATGTCCTTTCTCACCACAGTTATAGCAAACAATATCTTTTCTTGATCTTGACTTGCTCTTACCCATACGTGGACTGCTTCTAGACTTTGACCTTCCTCTGTTCTCTGAGATAAGTGCTTGTGAATCATTCTGAGATGTTGCTGAACTCTTTCTTCTTAACTCCTCATTCAACAAACTGCTTGTTACTTGACTCATAGTGACAATATCATCTGGCGCAGAATTACTAAGGGAAACCACTAGTGTCTCCCAACTTTCTAGTAATGAACTGAGAAGTAACAATGCCTGCAACTCATTATCAAGAGACATTTTCATAGAGGATAATTGGTTAGTAATACTCTGCATTTCATTCAAATAATCAGCAATAGAAGCACTCTCTCTATATTTTAGGTTCACAAGTTTTCTGATCAAAAAAGCTTTGTTGCCAGCTGTTTTTCTTTCATAGAGACTTTCCAATTTTTTCGAAAGAGAATATGCAAAAATTTCAGTGGAAACATGGTGAAAGACACTATCATCAAGCCACTGTCTAATAAACCCAATTGTTTTTCGATCTAACTTCTTTAACTCATTATCTGTCATAGTTATAGGTTTTGCACTATTCCCCTGCAAAGGTCCATTATAGTGTTGGCCATATTAGCCTGTGTAACATTGTAGTGTTGGTCATACGATGCCGGGACATTGACCATATCTTCTACCCCTATATTAATATCCAATATAATTAATAAATAAAACCAAAGATAAGATGGCCCGTACATTCTTATATTTGATAATTATGTCAAAAATTTATTTTCGTTTTTAATCTTGTATAGTGAGGATCATGTTTTCAAGTCTGAGATCGAGCCGACTCAGTGGAATTAGATTTAAAAAAAAAAATTAAAAAAAAAAAGCGTTCGGCTTTGAATTTGGATTCCAAGTTAGATTCCCATTCCCATTGCTAGTTGGATTCAGATTCCTTATTTACGTGAAACCCACTTGAATTGCTAGTGACCTCGAGAATCTTGATGTAAATCTTGTTGCTAGTGACCTCCTGAACCTTGTTGTGACCCGGGCAGGAAATCTCGCCCTTGTCGATATCCGAATCCGAATCCCAATCCGAATTCGAATCCGGATGAGACTACGAAAAGAGGACATCCCGCACACCCACACACCCGAGGTCTATAAAGAGGGCTTCATGCCTCCCTGCAATGGCAAACAATTCGCTGCCACACTCCTCTCTTGCTCCCTGTCCTTACTCGCCTTCTCACCTTCAGCATCGCCTGTCAAACCCCGGAGTTCATCTCCATCGGTTCTCTCTTTTGAAATAGTTTTCCTGTGTTGAGATGGCGAACCGACAACCTTCTGCCGAAGTGGTGAGGAGTCTCTCTTTCTTCGGCGTTGTACTGCTTTCGATTGGAGAAACTAGTTGTGTGTTTCCTGGCTTACGATGTCAAAACTGTGCGTTTAGGTCGGGAAAGCATTCATTGAGCAATACTATTATGTCCTTCAGCATCATCCGGAGATGGTTCACCAGTTCTACAAGGAAAGCAGCAAGCTTGGCCGTCCTGATGACCGTGGCGACGTGGCATCGGTCACCACCATCGATGTGAGTACTAGAAATCTCAGTATAAAAAAGGGGAAAACGATTCTGATGCAGATTGGTAGGAAGGAAAAAAATTGTTTTCATTTTGAGAAAAACGAGATCTTTAATTTGCTAAATTGATGGAAAATAGGGAATCAAGGAGAAGATAATGGCCACCAGATTGGGCGTACCAGAGATAAGGAAGGTGGACAGCCAGGACTCGCACAATGGTGGGGTGTTGGTCCACGTGACAGGGCGTCTCATCAGGGAGGACGATGTCCAGAGGGGCTTCTTCCAGGTCTTCTTCCTTGCTCCCCAGGAGACGGGATACTTTGTGCTCAATGACATACTACGGTATGCGGGAGATATCGACGACCAGGGCTCTGCCAATGGTACGTTTCCCTTCGTGTGGCTCAGCACCTGAAGTGTATCGTTCTTTTTGTTCGCCCCATTTAATCTTTTTCCGCTTGTTCTATAGATCGAGAAGAAACTGTGCCATTGCCCATTGATGATGTGATTGCTACAGCATATGAAGTCTGTGATTCTATGAGCAATGGCGAGAGCTGGACTGTCCAAGAGAAAGAACCGGGCAATGAGATATGTGATTCCGTGAACAATGACGAGAGCTCGACTGTGCCAGAGAGAGAATCGAGAAATGAGGTGCTTGATGTAGCTTCTGATGGCTGTCGGGTTGGTACAACTCTTGTTCAACAGATGTACAAAAGGACATATGCTGAAGTAGTAAGTGCTTAATCTCGATTTGATGCGAAGTCTTTTCCTCTGTGTTAAAAGGATTCATATTCGAAATCAACGAATGTCATGATGGACGCAGATGAAACCTAAGAAAGGTGGCGCTGTGAAGGAATCAGCTGCAGCGGCATCTAAAGCAGTCCCTACGCCAACATCTGATACGCCGATCTCCACTTCTGGTGCTGCTGGAAACAACACATCAGTGTGCATTAAAAACATACCCTTCGGTGCAACACCGGCTCATCTCGAGGAGCACTTCAAGAGGTTTGGTCCTATCAAGCCTGGTGGCATCCAAGTCAGAACCACTAAGGTTCGTCTCTCCTATCATCTTCTGTAGCTTTCTGAACACTCTTATCGTTCTTCATATTTGATGATGTAAGAGTGCACTTTTAGTGCCAGGAACGTCCTTCTTGTTATGGCTTCGTAGAGTTCGAGATGGCCGATTCCGCCCGAAATGCGATAAAGGTTAATCTCGTATACTGTGCTTACGTATTGCCACTTGCTACTTTGATTCCCTGATATTGTGTTCATATTTCAGGCTTCTCCCATAATTATATCTGGCCGTCAAGTCTACATCGAGCAAAAGAAAATATTTGGTTCAGGAGGTAACTGTTACATTATGATGATACAAGTTGCCCTTGTATCACTTCAGAGGATGATAATTCACCCAATTTACAAATGAGATTTACCTGTTTATATTTCAGCATAATAGCACTGCAAGAAATCAAATAAACCATTGTCATCCAGGGTTTTGTGCTCACGCTTTCTGTTCTGCAGTTAATGATAACAGAGGAAGATTTCCACCTGGTAGAGGGGATGGGCACCTGAGTGCAGGAGCAAGACAGCACGGGAACAGAAGCCATTTTGGAGGCAGAGCTGGCAACCCGAGAAACTATTGAGATAAAACTGATACTGGATCTGAAAGTCGTCGATCAACTGGTCCTGTTGGTGGTCTAAGGAGCTCTTTGTAAAAAAATATTCACATGTATAAGATAAATAAATAAATAAATAAAAGAATAGTGTTGTGTGAAAGATGAGGAGAGAACTAAAAGTACAGTCTTATATTGATATAAATCAAAAAATGAAGAGTGAACTAAAAGGATACTTTGTTTTTTGTTTCTACTTTGTGTCTGTCTTTGTAATTGATCTCAAAACTTCTAATGCAAGTACTTTGCAATTTCTTTTCTCTCGTCATCTCCGCATCCTGCATGCTTCTCTGTTCATGATATCAATGTAATGCCCCCAGCGGAAAACCAGAAGCGATACAACGCCGCAATCCATAGAAGCTTTCTTACGAGAATAGTGAGGCCAACTGTACAAATCATTTTTCATCCCAAATTTACGCACTTAATAAAACTTTATCACTTATTCCATATATCTACAACATATTCAATGAATTTATCTATAACTCAATGGTTCACATATGACTTGTTCCTCGGTATCAAAAAATTTAAGTAACAGGAGCATGAGCAAACAATAGCTCAGTAAGCATTGACAACTCACGTGCCAACAAAACTGACACAAGAATATATATCTTCTTATCAAAACTTTTAAATTATTTTTCAATCAATATTTACTCCAAATACATAATAGATAATTCTTTTTATTCATAAAAAATCATAACATAAGCTAACCAGAATTGAGCTTCATATGTTGTGCAAACCATATGCTTATAATAGAATAACTTTCAATTAATTTTTTTTCAAAGCAATAGATTTTGAACATGTTTTTTTTAAGAGTAATATATACATAACTAAGGTTACATATGATGTTGTTTTAGTAGTGACTGCTACACCATACTATATCCCCATGAAAAGGCCCAGAATCCTATTTGATCCCTAGATAACACATTTATCCCATGTCAGAGCTCAAAATAAACTAGTTTCTGAACAAACATAAATTTCTAACTCCTCTTGGTTGGATCCAAATCATAATCATACTAAACATGTATCATATGTCAAACTTTTGAATATATTTTTATAAACCATTTCACAAACTCATATGGCTTTTTTCAAAATTAATTTTGTAAAAGATTTTATAATATTTTAAAATATAAAATAAGCTATAAGTCAATAATTATTTCAAATAATATTTAAAAGACAAACAGACTTTTTCAATTGTTGCAAACATACATAACATATCGAATGATTTCTGAATAATTAAATATTTCACAAACCAATCAAATTACACAAGTCACTAACATATATATCATTCTTTCTAAAACAGGCTAAAGAGAGCGGTTCGAATATTTACCTAGATCTTAGACTATTAAAACTAACAGAATCCTTTATATTTTTCTAACTCATATAAGAAATATACATTAAAATTATATATAAAATTCTTAGAATCTGTTATCAGAAGTTGTTGATATCTTGGTCAGCCCAACATGATCCAGACCTATGTGTGCAAGATAGTCCAAGATGCCTCCGAGATGGAAATGTCGAACTCCTAAGGATCCACTTACATAAAGATCGAGGTTGGGAGAAGTTTTTCGATTCAGTCCCCCCGATATTCAAGTTAGTAACTTGATATAGGTGAGTCTAGACACAAGTGGTCAAAAAGTGATCTACTTTCCATAGTATAGAAGATGAGTTTCCCTTGTTGTAAAATGGTAAAATATTCCATGAAATATTTAGCAAGGAGGCAACATTTAACTACCTCCAACAATCTCCCATTGGCCTTTTATTCATATGAGCATTAGGGAGGGTTGACCCATAATCGTTTATCTTGGACCTTTGTCCATGTGAGCACATGAGCAATAGGGAGGGTTGACCCATAATCGTTTATCTTGGACCTTTGTCCATGTGAGCAGATAGGCAGAGCATGACTTTTGTCTTCTCCTTCCACTCTAGTCACTATGTGAAAGCCACATATCAGGTGACAATTGACTAACGATGCTTTCCTTATCATTCCCCACCCCCTCCTCCCCTCCCAAGGCTTGCTTCGAGGGCTCTCATAAGAAGGATTTGAAGTATGGTGTGTAGCTCATCTAACACGTTATGCTTATACCTCCTCGATTGGTCTCAGACTTCGTGCATTAAGCAAATGCTTACAGGATTGAGGGGCGCTCAACCTATGCCTCAAATTGACGACCTCTATCCTTCAATAAGGGGCCATCCCTCGCTAACGAGCCTTCCTTAGTAGTAGATCAATCTGCTAGTCATAGGTGCCCAGCAAGCCAATCACGTGAGTGATGGCACGTGTGACTTGATACAGAATCTTTTTGCTTATTATATTTTGGCGTATATCACTTTATAACTATTGCATAAATGCATATATATATTGTGATGTCCTTGGATTTGTGCAATGGGAATCGGATTGTGATGAGATCACGATAATGAGATCGATTCACCTTTAAACACATATCCTAAATAATCCCGGTCATAGGTTACTCGAGAGGGACATCGTGATAACCGGATAGACTGGTGTGCTGTATACCCGTCCATATGATGGATGCAGCTGGTCTCATAGCTGCTCGTGTAGGGACACTAGGGATACAGTACAGGTGCTCATTGGAGAATGAGTTCACTAATTGATCCGCTTACGGAATGTTGGATGGTTGATGATGCCTTATTGTCAGACAGAGATTCCGTAGTCCTAGTGGTGTATCTGGTCCTTAGACTTGAGACACCAAGGATGTCCTGTATGAGTGCCCCACTCTTTGATACTAGACTTATAGGTTTGGCAGTCCCAGATCTAGTACAGCTGGTCATTGGGAGTGGTAGTCGACCTTACGAGGGCTATTAAGTGTCGACAGAGGATCATCCACTCTCGGCGTTATGAGAGGAATATCCCATGTGTTCTTGCTCAGACAAATCCCTGGCCAGGGTCATTCGGGTTGAGAGAGAAAGAGTTCTCCGGGAGAATCCGATTAGAGCGAGACTTGAGTAGAAACCGTATAGGTCTGACAGCACCATGCTCGATATACGGTCTCTGGGATATTAGATGGATGAGGGACTATAGGTACATGGTAACTGAGGACAGACAGGTCCAATGGATTGGATTCCCCTGTATCGTTTGGGGACTACGGCGTAGTGGCCTAGTACGTCTGTAGTCGATGAGTCGAGTGAATTATTACAGAGATAATAATTTACTGAGTTAGAAGGAGTTCTGACAGGTATGACTCACGGCCAGCTCGATATTGGGACTAGAGGGTCACACACATATGATAGGCAATGCGATAAGTAGAGGTTCGGATATGAGAAATCCGATGGAGCCCTTGTCTTATTGGATGTAGATCCAATACCCACTAGGGAAGAACCCATTAGGGTTTGACACGGGATCTCTATAAATAGGAGGGATTCACAGCCTCATAGGCTAGAGTCTTTGCTTGCCCTTCCTATTCTCCTCTCCCTCTCCACCTCAGAGTAGGCCTGGAGTTTTGAGGAGCGTCGTCGCAACCCTGTTGTGTGGATCACCGCTAGAGAGGAGGACGCTTGACCTCCTTCACCCTCTCCTAAGGATCTGCAAGGAAACAGGGATATATGATCTCCCTAGGTAACACAATCTCTATACGCAGTTTTGTGTTTTGCGGATTTTTTGCGCACCAATCTTCGCACGACAACGAACATCTTTTTGGGAATCGGGGATTTTTGTTTTCTTATTCTTCCACTGCGCATATGATGTCGCCCCCCATGATTTCCCAATAGTGGTATCAGAGCTAGGTTGTTCGTGCGAATGATTGGTTTTGAACTGCGTGTGTTGTGTTTATGAAGAATATTGACGTCAAAATCGTTGACGCAAAAGCGAGGAAGGGCAGCAACAGTTTCTGCCCTCGATCTGCATGCCTGCAGCCACCTGCAGTGGCAGCCGCGGCTGCAGCCACTTGCTGCTGGCGGGGCTGGCAACCCACGGGCAGAGGCGCCTGCCGCCGCTGCTCCCGCGGGCGAAACCCCCCCACAAGGGCGACCGCCCGGCGGTACAGCACCGTCTGCGGAGGCAGCGGCGCCCGAAGGGGGCACCCACCCGCAGCGGCATCGCTGCCAACGGGCGTGCCGCCTGCAGGCGAGGGCAGTGCCCTCGCCCCACTGCACAGGCCACCGCCGGCAGGTTGGCGACGGCCGCAGCAGTGAAAAGGGGAAAGGGTATTAGGGTTTTCTGGGCAAAAGATAATTTTACCCCTCGGAATTTGAGAAATTTCAGTTTCTGTCTTTTGTCCAAATTACGAAAATACCCTTAGTAATTGAGAAATTCCCTACATGTCCCTGATTTCAGAAAAATATTAATTAATTAAAAGGTTTTGGTTGATTATTATTTTTATTATTATCTAGTAGTCCTACATGATGATGATTATTTATACATGTGATGTATGATGTGTGGACGGATGATCATGGACCGTGTGATGTGTGTACTTGTGATTATTATTATTGAGGTCTACGAACCTCTATTATATTTCTCGTTTATTGTCGGGCCTGCGTGCCTATGATTAAGTTGTAATCACATGAGGAGGCGCAGCGAGAGCATGGATGCGATAGCAGGACCCACGAGACGGACGATCGTGATGCATGGAGATGCATCAAGATGTCGACGAAACCGACGAGGACGAGATGGACGATCACAGGGCATGGAGATGCACCGTTGCACACATAGATCTTGATGTGAGTGATTAGGCATACTTGCTCGGGCCTAATCATATTAGGTTGTGGTCCATGATCATCTGATGTGATTGCTTATACATATACTAGATATGTATATATATTTGCATGCGATGTAGATATATATTAAATATGTATATGTGTGACATGTCATATTAGGAGACCAAATTATAGAAACATCTCTCGATAATATTAAGTCGGTAAACGTGAGGCAATTAGATTGACCCACGAGACTCACCTATATCGCGATTCGCTATGAGTAGGAACCGATTCCCGGTGTAGGTTGAGTTGGTCAAGTCTCTCGAGACTCACCTATATCGCGATTCGCTATCTTGCTTACGACATAGAGATGTCACCGGTGACCTGAGGGCATGGTATGCTTGGTCGAGTCCCTCGAGGGTATATCATCAAATCAGACTCATCTTGTAACGAAGGTATTGACTTAACTGAGCATCATGGTTGGTCGAGTCCCTAGAGGCCATGTTGATTCGGAGGCCGAACAGGACGGGAATCACAAGGAGTTGTGATCGACAAGAGTTGCCTACCTTTTAGGCTTAGTGTGATTGGTCGAGTCCCTCGAGGTTACACTAAGACGCTGATTGGATCCTGATCCCCACTAGAAGTCTGCCGGAGACTTCCGTTTCACGTGCTGAGGGTGTCGCTTGACTCGTTAGTAAAATAGTGGGAGCATATTAAGATAGAAGTCCATATCTTGATAGTTTATTTCTTGCAAAATCTGCATGTTATTGATTTCTGCTACATCTTTATTTTCAGAAAATGTCGCTTTCAAATCCCTTACGTGGCATACTTGATGTCAACTGCCTCACTGGTCCAAATTATACGGATTGGCTCCGTAACTTGAGAATTGTTCTCACAGCGGAGAAAATCGTGTATGTCCTTGATACAGTGATGCCTACGCCCAAAGAAGGGGCAAGCGAGGATGAGATCGCTCGCTACGTGGAGTACATTGATGACTCCACTCTTGCTCAGTGCTATATGTTGGGCTCTATGACTCCAGAGTTACAGAGACAACATGAAAAGATGGATGCCAGATCCATTCTCCTACATGTCCGTAAATTGTTTGAGGAACAGGGAAGGACTCAACGATATGAGATATCCAAGAGACTTTTCCGCGCTAGGATGACTAAGGGGACACTGGTTCAGAACCATGTCCTAAAGATGATTGAGTGGATAGAGAAACTCACAGGTCTAGGAATGGTCCTAGAGGATAACTTGTGTGTGGACATTGTGCTTCAGTCCCTACCAGATTCCTTTTCACAGTTCATAATGAATTTTAATATGAACAAGCTTGAGGTGACTCTCCTAGAGCTCCTCAATATGTTGAGGGAGGTAGAGAGTACTATTAAGAAAGAGAAGCCAGTTCTCTACACTAGTGAGACCAGAAAGAAAAGGAAAGCAGAAAGGTCCCTTAAGAAGGGAAAGGGCAAGGGCAAACAAGGTAAAGCAAAGGTTGCTAAGAAAGACCCAGCAAAGGACAAAGGCCGGTGCTTCCACTGTGGTAAAGATGGGCATTGGAAGAGAAACTGCAAAGAGTACCTTGCAGAAAGGGTGAAACAAAAGCTTGATGAAGCTTCAGGTACATTCATGATCAGTCTCCATTTGTCATACTCTTATGATAACACATGGGTATTGGATACCGGTAGTGCTTATCATATATGCAATTCATTGCAGGTTCTGGCAAGGCCTAGGAGACCAGAGAGAGGCGAGTTGGACCTCAAGATGGGTAATGGAGCAAAAGTTACTGTATTAGCTGTTGGCGAGGTTGCCCTACATCTGCCTAGTGGAGTTTTTATTGCATTAGATGCATGTTATTTTGTTCCTTCTATTATCAAAAACATTATCTCCATTTCATGTTTAACAGTTAGTGGATATAAATTTGTTTTTGAGAACAATGGTTGTTCGATATTATTAGATGATAAGATCATCACGAAAGGAACATTGCATAATGATTTATTTATGTTAGACACCACTCCACATATCATGAATGTAAATATGTGCAAAAGGAAACGAGATGAGTTGAACAGTGCATACTTATGGCATTGTAGGCTAGGTCACATCCATGAAAGAAGGATTCAAAAGTTGCTAAATGATGGATATCTAGATCCATTCGACTATGTGTCATATGCAACTTGTGAGCCTTGCATTCGTGGAAAACTGACCAAATCTCCATTTATTAGAACTGGAGAGAGAGCCAATGAGTTGTTGGAACTCATACATAGTGATGTATGTGGACCCATGTCAACTCATGCCATTGGAGGTTACTCCTACTTCATTACATTTACTGATGATTTCTCAAGGTATGGATATATGTACTTAATGAAGTATAAGTCCGAGGCCTTTGAGAAATTCAGAGAGTATAAGAATGAGGTGGAGAACCAGACTGGAAAGAGTATCAAAACTCTACGATCAGATCGAGGAGGTGAATATTTAAGTACAGAGTTTACTTAGTTCCTCAAGGACCATGGGATATTATCCCAATGGACACCTCCTTATACACCTCAGCTCAATGGTGTCTCTGAAAGGAGAAATCGTACATTATTAGATATGGTACGGTCCATGATGAGTTTCGCTGACCTACCCATCTCATTCTGGGGATATGTCCTAGAAATCGCAGCTTACCTTCTGAACAGAGTTCCAACTAAGTCGGTAGTGTCTACACCATATGAGATATGGAAAGGGAAGAAGCATGATCTTAAGGTTGTTAAGATTTGGGGCTGCCCTGCCCATGTTAGAAGACACAACCCCGATAAGTTAGAATCAAGGACAGAGCGATGCAAATTTGTGGGATACCCCAAGGAAACTTGTGGGTATTATTTCTATCATCTCGAGGACCAAAAGTGTTAGGATCGAGAGCACTAAGAGGGGGGGGGGGTGAATTAGTGCAGCGGAAATCTTACAGCAATTTAAAAGCTAAAGCTGCGTTCGTCCGATAAAAAATGATTTCGATATAAAAGCAGAATCACAGTGCAGTTTGCGTCTAAGCGCAGTTTTGCGTCTAAGCGCAGTTTGCGTCTAAACACTGTTTGCGTCTAAGCGCAGTTTGCGTCTAAGCACAGTTTGCGTCTAAGCGCAGTTTGCGTCTAAGCGCAGTTTGCGTCTAAACTCAGTTTTACGTCCAAACGCAGTTTTACGTCAAAACGCAGTTTTACGTCTAAACGTAGTTTTACGTCTAAACGCAGTTTTGCGTCTAAACGCAGTTTTACGTCTAAACGCAGTTTTACGTCTAAACGCAGTTTTGCGTCTAAACGCAGTTTTACGTCTAAACGTAATTTTACGTCTAAATGTAGTTTTGCGTCTAAAGGCAGTTTTGAACCTTGAAAAGCGTTTTACGTAGAAAGCAATTTGCAGTTATAAATGGAATCCGAATGTAAGCGTAAACTGCAGTGTGAAGATCGTACGAAAACACGATTTACGTTTGAATGCAGATTCTGAAAGATCAGAGCTTAGAAACTCGTTCGTAAAGGCGCAGAGGGCAGTAGCAATGTAGGAGGTTTGCAGTAATGGAAAAGTGCTCAAGGTAAAAGCAAACCAGAGATTTAGAGTGGTTCGGTCAGTCTTGACCTACTCCACTTTTGGCTTCCTCCTCCGACGAGGTCACCGACGTCAACTAGCTGCCTTCCTTCAATGGGCGAAGGCTAACTGCCCTTTTACAGTTTCTCTCCTTTTGACAGGCTTAGGAGACAACCTTTACAGATCCTTTCTCTCCTCTCTTTACAACTCAAGACTTAAAGAACAGAAGGAGGAGAACTTTAGGACTTTACACAAATTTGAGCTCTTAAAATCACTGAAAAGATCAAGAATTCGGTGTGGATCTGTTTACTTTCAGTGTTGAATGGGTGGGGTATTTATAGGCCCCAACCCAATTCAAATTTGGAGCTCAAAACGATCAAATCCCGGAATTTCGGGATCAGGCGGTTGCACCTCTTGACTGGAGAGGTGGCACCGCCTGGCAGAGCTCGAAGACTGAGCTCAGGCGATTGCACCTCTCTGCCAGAGCTCGAAGACTGAGCTCGGTGGTTGCACCGCCTGGCAGAGCTCGAAGACTGAGCTCGGTGGTTGTATCACCTGGCAGAGCTCGAAACTGAGCTCAGGCTGATGCACCTCTCTGCCAGAGCTCGAAACTTGAGCTCTGGCGGTGCTACCTCTTGATAGAGGAGGTTGCACCGCCCAGTCTAGCTCGAAGACTGAGCCCTGGGCGGTTGCACCTCTTGGCTGGGGCGGTTGCACCGCCCAGTCCCGCTGGAAGACATGGCCTGGGCGGTTGCACCGCCTGGCTGGGGCGGTTGCACCGCCCAGTCCCGCAGCCCTGGCGGTTGCACCTCCTGGCCTAGGCGGTTGCACCGCCTGGTGTAATCAGGGTCCGAATGGTTCGCTCCATTTGGCCCAATTTGAATCTTTTCAGGGGCCCAATTGCCCCAAGATTAAGCTAATGGGATCACCTCCCATTTTCAAGCTTAATCATCGTGCTAACTACGATTAACTCTAAGACAACTTCTGCACCTTTGCTCCGATGCGTCAATCGCTTCTTCCGGCGAGTTTCCGGCGAACTTCCGTCGATCATCCGATAAACCCTCGGTGATCCTTCTGCGGACATCCGGCATACTCCTGGACTTTGCGACGATCCACTTGGCGAGTTCCGACGAGCTTCGCTTGGCAAGCTTCTGGACTTCTCGGATCTGTTCTCGCTGAACCTCCGACGACCGTCCGAACTTCCGTCGAACTCTCGAACTCCCAACGTGATCATGATCTTGACTCCGGCGCAACACCTGTTGCTTGTCTTACTCTCATCGTAGTTAATCCTGCACACTTATCTCAAACACATAGATTAGATAACAAATGACAATTGACTTCATCATCAAAATCCGAGATTCAACAAAAAGGTCTTTGTAGCTTATAGAGTAGTGTTCCTTGAGAAGGAACACATTCTTAGCGGAGACAGTGGGAGAATGATAGAGTTGAGCGAGGTTGGAGAACCAAGCTCAAGCACCACTCTACAGTCCAAGTCTGTTTAGGTACCTAATACACAAGTATCAACTTTACGCAGGTCTGATAGAGTATCCCATCCTCCTGAGAGATATGTGGGACATATTAGAGCAGAGGATGTAGAGGATATTGATCCTCAGACCTACGAGGAGGCTATTATGAGTATAGACTCCGGGAAGTGGAAAGAAGCCATGAATTCTGAGATGGATTCTATGTACTCCAGTAAGGTTAGGAACCTAGTTGATGCGCCCGAAGGTATTGTACCCATCGATTGCAAGTGGATCTTTAAGAAAAAGATCGGAGTAGATGGAAAGGTAGAGACCTATAAAGCAAGGCTAGTGGCTAAGGGGTATCGTCAAAGGCAAGGTGTTGACTACGACGAAACTTTCTCACCCGTAGCAATGCTAAAATCCATCAGAATTCTATTGGCTATTGCAGCACGCTATGATTATGAGATCTGGCAGATGGATGTGAAAACCGCATTCCTCAACGGGAACCTCGAGGAGGAGGTGTATATGATGCAACCTGAGGGATTCGTGTCCAAGAACTGCCCAGATAAGGTGTGTAGGTTGCTTAGATCCATTTATGGACTAAAGCAAGCTTCCCGAAGTTGGAACATAAGATTTGATGAGGCAATCAGATCTTATGACTTCGTTAAGAACGAAGATGAGCCTTGTGTATACAGAAAGGTAAGTGGGAGCGCTATCACCTTTTTTGGTGTTATATGTGGATGGCATCCTAATCATTGGGAATGACATAGGAATGCTATCCACAGTAAAGGCTTGGTTATCTAGACACTTCTCCATGAAGGACTTAGGGGAAGCATCTTATATCTTGGGGATTAGAATCTATAGAGATAGATCCAAGAGGATGCTTGGCTTATCCCAGTCCAGGTACATAGAAACTATTGTCAAAAGGTTTGGAATGGAAAATTCCAAGAGAGGTCTCATACCGATGAGACATGGGATATCGCTTTCTACGAGTATGTCCCCAAAGACTCCGAAAGAAAGGGCGAACATGGATATGATTCCTTATGCCTCAGCAATAAGGTCTATCATGTATGCCATGCTATGTACTAGGCCGGATATAGCGCATGCTCTGAGTGTCACGAGCAGGTATCAGGCGGATCCAGGCTTGGAGCACTGGAAAGCAGTAAAGTGTATCCTTAAGTACTTGAGAAGGATTAAGGATCTTTTACTAGTATATGGAGGTAATAGCCTTAAGGTAGAAGGCTACACTGACTCAAGTTTTCAGTCTAATGTCGATGATAGCAAGTCGAATTCAAGGTATGTGTACACCTTTATTGGATGAGCAGTGTGCTGGAAGAGTTCCAAGCAAGATACTACTTCTGACTCGACCATAGAGACGGAGTATATTGTTGCATCAGATGCAGTAAAAGAGGGAGTCTGGGTGAAGATGTTCATCACAGATTTGGGAGTCGTTCCGAATAGGGAGAAGTTGACTTCCTTATATTGCGATAACTATGGGGCGATTACTCAAATAAGGGAACTCGAGTCTTATCAGAAGTGTTCTGAGGAGGTTCCAGCTTATTAGAGAGATCGTAACCCGAGGAGATGTAGTAGTGGAAAGAGTTCCATCCGAAGATAACATTGCAGATCCACTGACAAAGCCGTTGTCTCAGATTGTCTTTGAGCGTCACAGGAGTCTGATGGGGATCAGACACATAGGTGATTGACTTTAGGTCAAGTGGGAGATTGCTAGTCATAGGTGCCCAGCAAGCTAATCACGTGAGTGATGGCACGTGTGACTTAATACATAATCTTTTTGCTTATTATATTTTTGCATATATCACTTTATAACTATTGCATAAATGCATATATATATTGTGATGTCCTTGGATTTGTGCAATGGGAATCGGATTGTGATGAGATCACGATAATGAGATCGATTCACCTTTAAACACATATCCTAAATAATCCCGGTCATAGGTTACTCGAGAGGGACATCGTGATAACTGGATAGACTGGTGTGCTGTATACCCGTCTATATGATGGATGCAGCTGGTCTCATAGCTGCTCGTGGAGGGACACTAGGGATACAATACAGGTGCTCATTGGAGAATGAGTTCACTGATTGATCCGCTTACGGAATGCTGGATGGTTGATGATGCCTTATTGTCAGACATAGATTCCGTAGTCCTAGTGGTGTATCTGGTCCTTAGACTTGAGACACCAAGGATGTCCTGTATGAGTGCTCCACTCTTTGATACCAGACTTATAGGTTTGGCTGTCCCAGATCTAGTACAGCTGATCATTGGGAGTGGTAGTCGACCTTACGAGGGCTATTGAGTGTCGACAGAGGATCATCCACTCTCGGCGTCATGAGAGGAATATCCCATGTGTTCTTGCTCAGACAAATCCCTGGCCAGGGTCATTCGGGTTGAGAGAGAAAGAGTTCTCCGGGAGAATCCAATTAGAGCGAGACTTGAGTAGAAACCGTATGGGTCTGACAGCACCATGCTCGATATACGGTCTCTGGGATATTAGATGGATGTGGGACTATAAGTACATGGTAACTGAGGACAGACAGATCCAATGGATTGGATTCCCCTGTATCGTTTGGGGACTACGGCGTAGTGACCTAGTACGTCCGTAGTCGATGAGTCGAGTGAATTATTACAGAGATAATAATTCACTGAGTTAGAAGGAGTTCTGACAGGTATGACTCACGGCCAGCTCGATATTGGGCCTAGAGGGTCACACACATATGGTAGGCATTGCGATGAGTAGAGGTTCGGATATGAGATATCCGACGGAGCCCTTGTCTTATTGGAAGCAGATCCAATACCCATTAGGGAAGGACCCATTAGGGTTTGACACGGGATCTCTATAAATAGGAGGGATTCACAGCCTCATAGGCTAGAGTCTTTGCTTGCCCTTCCTATTCTCCTCTCCCTCTCCACCTCAGAGTAGGCCTGGAGTTTTGAGGAGCGTCATCGCAACCCTGCTGTGTGGATCACCGCTAGAGTGGAGGACGCTTGACCTCCTTCACCCTCTCCTATGGATCTGCAAGGAAATAGGGATATACGATCTCCCTAGGTAACACAATCTCTATACGCAGTTTTGTGTTTTGCGGATTTTTTGCGCACTAATCTTCGCACGACGACGAACATCTTTTTGGGAATCGGGGATTTTTGTTTTCTTGTTCTTCCGCTGCGCATATGATGTCGCCCCCCATGATTTCCCAACACAATCCTTATCGATATGAACTTAACCCTCCTTTAAGCATGAATATTGGCAATGATGGGGATCGGTTCCCCGACCTCCCTAGTTTGGTGAGGGCCACAAGCGAGGGGTGCGAGCATTACTAGCAACAGTCCAATGCTAACCTACCCCTCCCATCAGCAAGAGGCCCACTTCGAATAGATGGGGCTTGTCACTTCCTGACTTAGTCAAGTTTCCTAACCACCACACCTCGAGTGAAAGAGGGAGTCATTTCTTATTGACCTAGTCTGGTTTCCAGACCGTTGCACCTCGGGTGGAGGAGGGAGTCATTTCTTCCTGACCTAGTTGGGTTTCTCGATTGTCGCACCTCGGGCATAGTAGAGGATCGTTTCGTCCCAATTATCATGCCTCAGGCGGAGGAGGGAGTCAGGTTTCTTGACTACTATGCCTCGGGCAGAGGAGGGGGTCAGGTTTCTTGACATCCATGACTTGAGTGAAGGAGAGGGTCATCTCTGCCCGAGTTGCCTGCATCCATTTTTTTTTTTTTTGTCTCCAAGCCAATGGGCTATGTTATATCACAAACTTAGCTAGTTTTCCCTAGGTTATGTGGCACCCTTGTGTCCACCCGCAAAGTGTTAACCTCTCTAAAACCTCTTATGGTCCCTTAAAGACCTATAAAAGAGAAAATATATTAGAGAAATGATAGGATCCTAGCAGGGTTGGGTCCTACTCAACCAAGAAGTGGCTAATAAACACCCTGTGAGATTGTAATAAACCCCACCTAGCCGCCTCTATCCTATAAAGAATAGCGACTAGGGTTTATATTTGAGCCTTTGGGCTTCCTAGCCGTCGCCCCCCTTTTACTGGGCTAGTTGGTTAGGGTTAAGGGTAAAAGGGGTAACTCACTTAGGAAGTAGCCCCTAGAGCTAGAGTTTGGAGCCCTATATAAGTATGTATCCTCCATCTCTTTGAGAATAAGATTCAACTATAATTGAATCCATTTGGCCAACTTCTAGGAGGGTGGAACCCCTGTAACGTTCCAAGGGTTGATCCCCCTCAAAGTTCAATCTACATAGAATTCCTCTGGGGTTCTATCAGCAATCAATGCTAAATTCGAAGCTTTCAAGATGCGAATAGAGGATAAAATTTAGACTATCTTTATTGAACTCAGTTTGGGCTGACCACCGAGCCCGAAGAAATCACATTAAGGAGAGAGCTATGATCGAAGACATGACTTTCAAGAGTGGGGAGGCTTTGTGATTGATCCCTACTATCCATACATGAGGGTGGACTTCCCTAGATGGGAAGAAGGAGGCCCGATTGGTTAGATCTCACGTGCGGAGCGATATTTTCAGTACCATAAAATCGCGGATGCATCTATGGTAGAAAATACGGTTATACATCTTAAAAGGGATATCATACAATGATTTGACTAGTTTGAACACACTCATGGAGTTCTCTTATGGTGACAATTCAAAGAAGGAATGTTGATTCACTTTGGACCAATCGATTACGAGAACATTGACGGACAACTAGCAAAGATCCGATAAACCTAAACCATTCAAGAGTACCAAATTAGGTTTGAAAGGTTATCTAATCAAACTCATGATTAGTTTAAAAAATAGCTATTGGGGACCTTTATTAAGGGCCTAAAGTCGAAGATCCAGGGAGAAGTTAAAGTACAACAATTGTACACGCTTATGATAGTCATCTCTTTCTCATGACTTCAAGAGGAGCTATTGAACCATGAAGCCCGGAGGACTAGGGTTACTCCTTGACCAATAATACCAAAGCCCTCAGCCCCCCCTATTGCCAGCTGAGCCCTTGCACTAAAAAATTTGACAAGAGAAGATCTTCGGGAGTGATTTGCAAATGGGTTATGTTAGCATTACGACGAGCCGTGGAGCCGCGAGCATTGCTGTTAGAACCCTTACGAATTCTAAGCTTAGGGTTGATCTCTTTAGGGGATCGCTTTCCTTGGAACTCTATAGGGGTTCCTTCATTTAGGTTGTTGCTCAAAGGCTGCTAAAAGGATTGATCTATTCCTTAAGAAAAGAGGATGAATACATAGCTATTTATAGGGCTTCTAAACCCTAACTCCTAATAGGACTCTTACTCAAGACTTTTACTTCTAACCAACACCTAATCAGACTCCTACTTCTAACTAACTCCTAATACTTTTCTGAGAAGCAACCTCCAAAGTAATCCTAACCTTAGCCGGCCTCTTCACTATTTTATTGGGGGTCGGATAGGTAGGTTTTACATGAATGACCTTTTTAATGAAACTCAATTAAGACTCTCCTAGCTAGAGTCCTAATAGAACTGTCCTCTTCAAATCAGCCTTGTCCTTGAGGCTGATGCTCCATAAGTCCTGGGAATTTGATTTTCAAGTCATTATAGTTCTCCCAAGTGGCATCTTCTGCTAGTAGGTTCGCATACTATATTAGCACTTCAATAGTGGGTCATCATCGTCGAGTCACAATCCGTTGATCAATAATGAAACTCGGCTAGGTTTGGAGTTCTCCTTAGGTAGTCATATTTGGTAGATGGCTTTGTGTTATCTCGTTTTGTCCCAACTTGAGCTTTAAACATGACACATGGAAGATTGGATGGATTTGAGAGCTAACGGGTAAGTCCAATCTGTATGGTACCGCTCCGATGCACTTAAAAATTTGGTAGGGTCCACAGAATTAAGATGAAAGCTTCATAGATGCTTTAGTCTGGAATGATGTTTGCTTGTATGGTTGGCGCTGTAGGAAGACCCCATCTCCTACTGAAAATTCTCTTTCGCATTTATGTTGATCATATTGATGTGTCATCCTTGCTTGAGTTGCAGTGAGATTATCTTTTAGCAACTTTAGCATTTTGTCTATGGCCTATAGTTTCTTGTCTACTTATTCTACTTTAGAGGTGTCCAACACATATTTTGGGATCACAGGGGGAGGTCGGCAATACATAGCCTCATAGGGAGTACATTTTGTGGATGAATGATAAGTTGTATCATACCACTACTCGGCTAGGGGAAGCCACTTTTTCCACTCTTTTGGCCGATCACTGGTAAAGCATCTGAGGTATGTCTCCAAGCACCTGTTTACCACTTCAATTTGGCTGTCGGTTTGTGGGTGATATGCCATACTCTTTTTTTAATTTAGTGCCCTATATTTGGGATAACTCTATCCAAAATCCCCTCATAAAGACCCTATCACGATCACTTACAATAGATCTCGGCATCCCGTGTACTTTTACAATATTCTCTGCAAAGGTTCAAGCAATACTAGAAGTAGTGTAGGGATTACGAACAGCGTAAAAGTGAGCATACTTTGTAAGACGATCAACCACAACAAGAATTGTACCTTTTCCTTGTGATAAGGAAAGCTCTTCGATGAAGTCCAATGATATATCAGTCCATATAGAGTCCAGGACGGGTAGAGGTTGTAGCTTTCTAGGACTTGCCACTGTCTCGCTTTCATGCCATTGACATATATCACATTGTGCCACAAATTTAGCAATAATATTTTTCATCCCTACCTAATAAAAATTTTGCTTAATTCTCTTATAGGTTCTAAGGGACCCAGAGTGCCCGGTCACAAGTGTGGAATGCATCTTTTGAAGGATAGTCTTTATGCAAGTAGAATTTGGCATAAGCATAATGTGTCCCTTATAGCGTAATTCTTTTGAGTCCTAACTGTAATGAGCCACGGAGCTTGGTTCTTCCTCCAATTTTTTTATGATCTTACTAGTCTCTTGATCTTCCTGCCATTCCCTTTTAATATATTCAAGGAAGTCGCTGGTCGGAAGTGAAACAATCGAAAATTTAGCTTGCTCGGGTAGTTGTGAAAGCGCATCTACAACAACATTCTTTTTCCCTTTTTTGTAAGTTGTTTCATAATCATGTCCAAGAAGATTTGTTACCCATTTTTGCTGCTCGGGGGAAGATATCTTCTGCTCTAAGAAATATTTTAGGTGTTTATGATCAGTCTTGATTAGAAAGCATCACCCAATTAAGTACGGTCTTCATTTGGCCACCGCATGCACAATCGCAAGCATCTCCTTGTCGAAAATAGTCATCTTGAGATGGGAAGGAGATAATGCCTTACTAGTATAAGCAAGGGGGTGGCCATCTTGCATTAGTATAGCACCAATTCCAACTACGGAGGCATCAGCTTCAATAACAAAAGTCTTGCCAAAGTCGAGTAGCGTTAGGTACGGGCGTTGTCGTCATCACGGCTTTAAGTTTGTCGAAGGTGGTGGTGGCTTTGTTTGACCATTAGAAAGCATCTTTTTTCAGCAAGGAAGTAAGAGGTGCATTAATCTTTCCATAGTTTTTCACGAACTTGCGGTAGTAGCCTGTTAAACTGAGAAAGCTGCGCTGCGATTTTATATTCCTCAAGGTCGGCCAGTTCTACATTGCTTCAATTTTGGAGGGGTCCACCACCACACCTTCCTTTGATATGATATGCCCAAGATATTTCATATTCTGTTAAATAAAGTTGCACTTCGATTTTTTGACAAAAAGAGCATGTTCTCACAAAATCATCAAAACAAGTCATAAGTGTTGAAAATGACTTTCAAGAGAAGGGTTGTAAATAAGGATATTGTCAAAGAAAACCAGCACAAACTTACAAAGATAATTCTGAAAAATATCATTCAAAAGGCTCTGGAAGGTGGAGGGAGCATTGGTGAGACCAAAAGGCATTACCAAAAATTCGTAGTGGTCGTTATACGTTCGGAAGGCGGTTTTTGGTATATCTTTTTTGTATACTCGTATTTGATGATATCTAGATCGAAGGTCTAGCTTTGTGAAAACTCATGCTCCCTTTAATTCATTAAGAAATTCATATACTATTGGAATAGGGTACTTGTCCTTGATGGTTATGTCATTGAGATCACGGTAATCAATGCACATTCACCATGTTTCATCCTTCTTTCGTACGAGGAGCACCGGTGAAGAGTATGTTAGGAACGGGGTCGGCACTACGAGGGGGGAGTGAATTAGTGCGGCAGAAAAATCACATCTTCAAAAACTTTCATACAATAAAATTTGTTTACGTTGAAAACGATTTCAGAAACTTAACTTAAAAGCATATGGAAGCGTAGTGACTAGGTAAAGTAGTTTGCAGTATGTAAATGACAACAATAGAAATACAAACCATATTTTAGAGTGGTTCGGTCAACGTGACCTACATCCACTTTCGGCTTCCTCCTCCGACGAGGTCACTGGCGTCCACTAGAGGTCTTCCTTCAATAGGCGAAGACCAACCACCTTTTATATCCCTCTTCTCCTTTCACGGGTTTAGGAGACAATCTTTATAAGCACTCACACTCCTCTTATAGAATTCTAAACTTAGAGTGGAGGAGAGAATTTCTAAAGAGATTGTAGTAATGTTTTCTCACTTTTGAATACTCTGTGCTTGTGTCTCTTAACCAAGGATGAGAGGGGTATTTATAGGCTTCAAGTTGATTCAAACTTGGAGCCTAAAAACATCTCATCCTGGGTTTCCCAAGCACGGGTGATACCACCGCTAGTGTCAGTCTGACACTAAGTAGTGCCACCGCCCAGCTTGGGCGGTACCATTGCTTGGGAGGTTGTGTTGGGCGGTACCACCACCCAGACTAGCGGTGCTACCACCTAGCACCCTGCTAGGGGTGGTACAACTGCCCAGACTAGCGGTACCATCGCCTGACATAGTCTCGAAGACTATGCCATGACGGTGAGACTTCTTGGGGCATTGTTTGGGCCTCTTATTGGGCCCAACATAGTCCTTACATGGGCCTAGCTAACCCCTAATTGGGTTGGCCCAAATCCAAACCCAATTATGTGCTATCTATGATTCATAAGACATTTACTAAGCTAAAAAGTCCCTATGTCTTAGTTTCTTCGAGCTTCCGGTGATCTTCCGGCGAACTTCCGACGAACTCTCGACAATGTTCCAACGAACTCCCGGTAAGCTCCTGGACTTCACGATAATCTTCTTGGCGAGTTCCGACGAGCTTCTCTGGCAAGCTCCAAGACTTCTCGGTTGGATCCGCTAGAATTTCCTATGAACGTCCGGACTTCCGACGAACTCTCGAACTCCCAACGAAATCGCATTCTTGACTCCAGGACTTCATTTTGCTTCATGCCTTGCTATCATAGTTAATCCTGCACATGTAAAAACATACTTCGATCTAGACAATTAATACTAAGCATTAACCATGTTGTTCGGCATGTCATTGGTCCCTCGACGTTTCATCCGATTCTTCGGCGCATCGTCCTCTCTTGCGGCCTATTTCCCAATCGGCCAGTTGACTCCGCAACTCTGATATCCTTGGCGCAATATCCGCTCTTCTTGGCTTGATGCCCGAATCCATGGCCTGAAGCCTTCTGTCGATATGTCGACCGAACCTCCGGCCCGATGTCCAATCTTCTGACATGTTTCTCCGACCCAACATGATTCTTCCTGCTTTAATTGTCTCATCCTGATCAAAGCATCCTGCGTCACTAAAAATGTAGATCAAATCATAAATAATTATCAATTAGTTTCATTATCAAAATACGAGATTCAACAATCTCTCCCTTTTTTATGATGACAATCTCTCCCTTTTTTATGATGACAACTAATTGATGACGGAGTTAAAACAAACTCCCCCTATCAATATGCCATATTGATAAAACCTTGAATTCAAGCTGAATTCAAGTCCTTACAAATATTCATCATGAATATTTGTAATACGTCATCTTGCATAACATGATCATACTTCCCCCCCTTTGTCATCAACAAAAAGAAGTTCAATTCTCATGTGTTTAGAAATACAAGTTCAAATAATTGCATAATAAACATAATCTTCAGTTTTATCATCATGCAAGCTAGCAAAAATTTTGAGATGTTTAAGAAAGCAACCCTTGCTTCTTGAAATATGCAAGTTTGTAAATTTTGTTAGGTGTGCAAGTTTAGCATCTTTTGCTTCTTGAGATAAGCAAGATAACAATGTTGCTTCTCTTGAGATTGGAGGCTAGCAAGTTTAGGTGATGTTTAAGATAGCAAGTTTTATATCATGCAAGCTAGCAAAAATTTAGCAAGTGCTATATCATGTTAGAACATGCAACCTATCAAGTTTTAGATATGCAAGTTTTATAACATACAAGCTAGCAAATTTAAAGATGTGCAAGTTGGCATATTTGTTTTTCTTTGCGATGTGCAAGATAACACATTTTAAACCAAGTGCTTTTAAACCATTGACAACATCCGTAAAACCGGTGTACATGTCTCTAATGGTTTCACTTGGTTTCATATAAAATAGTTCAAAATCGTGCATTAAAAGATTGATCTTAGAATCTTTAACTCTATTCATGCCTTCTTGTGTGATTTTGAGAATATGCCAAATATCGAAGGCCGTTCCGAACATAGAAATCCGATTAAACTCGTTTTTGTCTAAGGCGCAAAATAAGGCATTCATAGCCTTTGCATTTAGAGATAAAGTTTTCTTCTCCAATTCATTCCAATGGTTCATTGGAAACGAAGATATTTTAAAATCGAATTCGACTATGTGCCATAAATCGAGATTCAATGAAAGCAAGAAAACTCTCATTCGAGTTTTTCAATAAGTATAGTCCATCCCATTGAAAAAGGGAGGACGAATAAAAGAGTGACCCTCTGCCGAAAAGAGTAACTTCTCTTAGGTGTTAAACCAACTGAGAAATCACGAGGCTCTGATACCAATTGTTAGGAACGGGGTCGGCAAAGAGGGGGGGTGGATTAGTGCAGCGAAAAAATCATGTCTTCAAAAACTTTCATACGATAAAATCTGTTTACGTCGAAAATGATTTTGGAAACTTAACTTAAAAGCATATGGAAGTGTAGTGACGAAGTAAAGTAGTTTGCAGTATATAAATGGCAACAATAGAAATGCAAACTAGATTTTAGAGTGGTTCAGTCAACGTGACCTATATCCACTTTCGGCTTCCTCCTCCAACGAGATCACCGACGTCCACTAGAGGTCTTCCTTCAATAGGTGAAGACCAACCACCTTTTACACTCCACTTCGCCTTTTCATGGGTTTAGGAGACAACCCTTACAAGCACTCACACTCCTCTTACAAAATTCTAAACTTAGAGTGGAGGAGGGAATTTCTAAAGAGATTACAGAAGCGTTTTCTCACTTTTGAATACTCTGTGCTTGTGTCTCTTAATCAGGGATGAGAGGGGTATTTATAGGCTTCAATTTGATTCAAACTTGGAGCTTGAAAACATCTCATCCCGGGTTTCCTGGGCACGGGCGGTACCATCTCCTGCGCTGGGTGGTACCACCACCCAGCCTATGCGGTACCACCACCTGGGAGGTTGTGCTGGGTGGTACCACCACCTAGACTAGCGATGCCACTGCTTGACACCCTGCCAGGGTGGTACAACCACCCAGATTGGCGGTACCATCGCCTGACACAGTCTCAAAGACTGTGCCACGACGGTAAGACTTATTGGGGCACTGTTTGGGCCTCTTATTGGGCCTAACATAGTCCTTACATGGGCCTAGCTAACCCCTAATTGGATTGACCCAAATCTAAACCCAATTAAGTGCTAACTACGATTCCTAAGACATTTACTAAGCTAAATAAGTCCCTATGTCTTGGTTTCTTCGAGCTTTCGGCGATCTTCCGGTGAACTTCTAACATACTCTCGGCAATGTTCCGGTGGACTCCCAGCAAGCTCCTGGACTTCACGACGATCTTCTTGGCGAGTTCCGATGAGCTTATTTGGCAAGCTCTGAGACTTCTCGGCTGGTTCCACCAGAACTTCCGACGAACTCTCAAACTCCCAACGAAATCACGTTCTTGACTTCGGGACTTCATTTTGCTTCATACCTTGCTATTGTAGATAATCTTGCACATATAAAAACACACTTCAATCTAGACAATTACTACTAAACATTAATCATGTTGTCCGGCATGTCATTGGTCCCTCGATGCTTCGTCCGATTCTTCGACGTATCGTCCTCTCTTGCTGCCTATTGCCCAATCGGCTAGTTGACTCCGTAACTCCAATATCCTTGGTGCAATATCCGCTTTTCTTGGCCCGATGCCCGAATCCATGGTCCGAAGCCTTCTGTCAATATGTCGACCGATCCTCCGGCCCGACGTCCAATCTTCTGACATGATCCTTCGGCCCAACATGATTCTTCCTACTTTGATTGTCTCATCCTGATCGAAGCATCCTACATCACTAAAAATATAGATTAAATCATAAACAATTATAAATTGGTTTCATCATCAAAATATAAGATTCAACATTCTCCCTCTTTTTGATGATGACAACCAATTGATGACGGAGTTAAAACAAACTCTCTAAGTTTAAACAAACTCCCCCTATCAATATGCCATATTGATAGAACCTTGAATTCAAGCTGAATTCAAGTCCTTGCAAATATTCATCGTGAATATTTGCAATACGTCATCATGCATAACATGATCATACTTCTCCCCCTTTGTCATCAACAAAAAGGAGAAGTTCAATTCTCAAGTATTTAGAAATCAAGTTCAAATCATTGCATAATAAACATAATCTTTAGTTTTATCATCATGCAAGCTGGCAAAAATTTTGAGATGTTCAAGAAAGCAACCCTTGCTTCTTGAAATATTCAAGTTTGTAAATTTTGCTAGGTGTGCAAGTTTAGCATATTTTGCTTCTTGAGATAAGTAAGATAGCAATGTTGCTTCTCTTGAGATTGGAAGCTAGCATGTTTAGGTGATGTTCAAGATAGCAAGTTTTACATCATGCAAGCTAGCAAAAATTTAGCAAGTGCTATTGTTAGGATCGGAGCGGCACTAAGAGGGGGGTGAATTAGTACAGCGGTAAAGTACGATAAAAGCAACGTTTCGTTTGAAACTGTTTCGATTGCATTTTAACTTGAAGGGATACATAAGAAGGAGACAAAGAAGTAGAGCATCAAAGTGCAGATGGTTTGCAGTAATATAAATGACAATAAGTAAACGCAAACCAGAGAACGCGCCAATTTAAAGTGGTTTGGTCAAATGACCTACATCCACTTGCGAAGCCTACTTCAATGAGGCTCCCAACTTCCACTAGCAAATCTCTTTGAAGGGGAATGACAAATACCCCTCTTACAATCTTTTACAAGTGGTTCACACTCTTACAATTTTTGAAGAGAAAGAAGAAGGTGAACACTCAAGCAATTGAAAACAAGATTTGCTAAAGACTTCTCTAAGACTTTTATCTCAATCTATTGCTTTCTCAAAGGTTGTATTCTTAGCTGAGAATTGAGGGGTATTTATAGGCCTCAAGAGGATTCAAATTTGGGCTCCAAAATCTGAATTCTCTTTGGTTCCCGATGCTAGCGGTGCCACCGCCTGTCACTGGTGGTGCCACTGCCTGTCAGTGTCTGACACTGACAGTGGACTGGCGGTGCCACCGCCTAGCCAAGCGGTGCCACCGCCTAATCTGGCGGTGCCACCACCTACACTATTTCAGCTCACTAGTTGGGCTCCAAACTTGGCCCAAACTAGTCCGAACTCGGGCCCAATTCGCCCCTACTTGAGTTATAGGATTAACACCTAATCCTAACCCTCATTAACATGCTAACTACGAATTTAAAGACATTTTCTAAGTTATTACAAAGTCCGCAAGTCAAGACTTTTTCCGGCGAGCTTCCGGCGAACTTCTGACGGTCTTCCGACGAACTCTCGGAAACCATTCTACGGACTCTCGGCAAGCTCCTAGACTTCACGATTTGATCTTGGCAAGTTCCAATGAGCTTCTTCGGCAAGCTCTGATCTTTCTCGGCGAGCTCCGCAAACTCCAACGAACCTTCCGATGAGCTTTCGAAAAACCCTTCGACAAGCTCCCTACTCATTCTCGGCTAGTTCCGGTAGCATTCTCGATGAACCTTCGGACTTTCGTCGAACTCTCGAACTCACAACAAATCCTTTGCGCTTGACTCCAATGCTTTGTTTTGCTTTATGTCTTCATCGTTATCGTAGTTAATCCTGCAGACACAAGCCAAAACTCTACTCCGATCTAGACAATTATTACAAAGCGAATTGACATTCTATTGCTCGGCACGTCATTGGTTGGTGCTTCGTCTGATTCTTCAACGCATCATCCTCTCTTGCGGCTTGTTGCCCAATCGGCGATTGACCTCCGCAACCTTGATATACTTGGCGTAATTATGCTCTTGGCCCGATGCCCGACATCCGAAGCCTTCTGCCATCCAATATCCTAACGTGATCTCCTCTGGCGCAATGTCAATTCCTCCTGCGTTAACTGTCTAATCCTGATCGAGTAGACCTGCATCACTCAAAATGCAGTTAAACATATAAACACAATCAATTAGTTTCATTATCAAAATATGAGATTCAATAGCTATATCATGTGAGAACATGCATGCTATTAAGTTTTAGATATGTAAGTTTTATAACATACAAGCTAGCAAATTTAAAGGTATGCAAGTTGGCATATTTACTTTTCTTTGCGATGTGCAAGATAGCATATTTTTGCATATTTTTTATATTTCAAGCTAGCAATTCTTGGTGATGTTCAAGATGGCAATTTTTTCTCTTTTGAGAAGTGTAATTATTTTTGCTTCCTTTGCAAAAACACAAGCTAACAAAATGTTACATTATTTAACAACATGGAAGCTAACAATTTGAGATGTTCAAGAAGCAAGTTCTTTTTTCTCTTTTGAGAAGTGCAATTTTTGCTTTCTTCTTGAAATGTGCGAGCTAGCATCTTTTATCGCCCCCTTTGTCATTGTCAAAAAGAAGGGAAGACCCTTTATATCAATTTTCAGATTATGATAAAGGTAAAGTATCAACCTTATTTCAATATGTTTGTGCATCATTATGGCTTCAACTTGAAATATGCATAATTTTAAAATCTTACATGTGTATCCTTACTTCATGCATGATATAAATAAATCAATCATCACTATGGGCATATCATACATGATATTAAAACATTAAAATTTTTAAGCATTTATCAACATTTTGATCATGATACCAAACATTCATCATTTAGAGCATTCATGATACACATTATGCAATACATCACATACATCATTATAGAAAGCATAAGTATTGCATGCATCATTCGAAATCATCATATATATTTTTAAAATATATAAACTCATCATTATATGCATGATTCGAAATCATCATTCATATTATTTCAATCATTATTTCAATCATCACTATTACTCATCATGCACAAAATGTAAAATCATCTAACATGATATAAACATTTATTTTCAAAATATTCATCATCATTTTCATGTATGATAATAAAGTATTCATGATACCAAATATTAAATCAATATTTTTAAGTATTTATCACTTCATGATTGTTGGTACCAAACCTTTATCATTAAATCAACATTTTGATCATTTATTTTCTCTTTAGCAATTGGCAAAAAGAAACATAGGAGAAAGAATGATATAATATTTTGATTAATGCATAAGAAATCTCTAGTTATAAATCTCAAAAAATCAAGATAAAACTCATTCAAATTCAAATCATCAAATCAAAATTGTTTTCAAGAGATTCATAAAAAGGACATAAATAGATTAATTAATCTTCCTTTTTGAAAAATTGATAATGTAGGAAAAAATAAATTCTTCAAGTAGAAACCTTTCCTTTTTTAGTTGTTTCAATTTATTTGATTCAATTCATCAAAGCATGCCTTTTTCATTTATTCCAAAATAAAAACAAGCATCATCATTTAAAAATGAAACTTTCAATACAGTATAAATCATCAAGCATAATTTCGAAATGTTAACCTTCAAATCATCACTTCAAATCCTCATGTATAATATAAAATCATCAAGCAAGATACAAATGTTGAATCTCAGATTTTGATGATGAAGTCAATTGTCATTTGGTTATCTAATCCGTATGTTGAGATAAGCATGCAGGATTAACTACGATGGTAGTAAGACGTGCAACAAGTGTTAAGCTGGAGTCAAGACCAAGATCACGTTGTGGGTTCGAGAGTTCGTCGGAAGTCCGAACGGTCATCGGAGGTTCTACGAGAACAATCCGAGAAGTCTAGGAGCTTGCCAAAGAAGCTCGTCGGAACTTGCCAAGAGGATCGTCGCAAATCCAGGAGTTTGCCGGGAGTTCGTCGGAGCATCGTCGAGGGTTCGTCGGATGTTCGCTGGAAGTTCACCAAAAGCTCACCAAAAGAAGCGATTGATGCACCGGAACACGATATGCAGTATTGATGTCTTAATTGTTATAGTTAGCAAGTATATTAAGTTAGGATTGGGAGGTGATCCCATTAACTTAATCTAGGGGCCAATTGGGCCCTTGGCATACCCAAATTGGGCCGAATTGATCAGCCCATTCGGACACAGAATTCCTGGCCGACGGTGGCATTGCCTAGGAGACTCGGTCTCTCAAGAGTTCTGGGTGGTAGTACCGCCCTTGTCATACAGTGGAACCACCTGAGCTCGGTCTCCGAGCGATGTCAGGAGGTAGTACCGCCTAGACTGTGCGATAGTACCGCTCAGTGATAGATGACATGCAGTAGTATCGCTCAGTTATGGCGGTGGTACCACTAGGACCTCGAAAATCCGGGAATGGACACTTTTGAGCTCTGAATTGAAACTGATTGAGGCCTATATAAACCCCACCCTTTCTGCATGAAAGGGAAACTGAAAGCTTGCTTTTATTCTGAGTATTTGAGAGCTTAAAAGTGTTGTAAAAGGCTAGAGTTCCTCTCCCTCTTTTCTTTCTAAGTTTTGATCATTCAAGAGAGGAGTGAAAACTTGTAAGGGTTGTCTCCTAAGCCCGTCAAAAGGAGAAAAGGTATAAAAGGGTGGTTGGCCTTCGCCTATTGAAGGAAAGCCTCTAGTGGACATCGGTGACCTCGTCGGAGGAGGAAGCCAAAAGTGGATGTAGGTCAAGATTGACCGAACCACTCTAAATCTCGATTGACCGAACCACTCTTAACTACAAACTGCCTCCATTGCTTTACATCAACTATACTTCCGTTTGCTCTCAAGTTAAAGATCTTTCCGAAACGGTTTTCGTACAAAGTCTTTTTGAACCGACGAAAGTTTTTTGCTGCACTAATTCACCCCCCCACCCCCCCTTTTAGTACTTTTGATCCTAAAAATTGGTATCAGAGCGGGTTCACTCTCAGTTGGATTAAAACCCAAGAGAGACGGCATATGTCGGAATCCAAGAGGGTCACTCTATTACACGTCTGCCCATGTTCAATGGGACGGACTACACATATTGGAAGACCCGAATGAGGATCTTCCTTATTTCCATGGATTTTGAACTTTGGAATATTATTGAAAATGGATTTTCAAAGTCTTCTCTTTCAATGATCAATTGGAATGAATTAGAGAAGAAGACTTTCACTCTAAATGCAAAGGCTATGAATGCTTTATTTTGTGCACTTGATAAAAACGAGTTCGATCGTGTTTCAATTTGTGAAATTGCATTTGATATTTGGCATATACTCGAAGTGACTCACGAAGGCACGAGTAGAGTGAAAGAGTCAAAAATCAATCTTTTAGTACATTCTTATGAACTTTTTCGAATGAAACCGAGCGAGACCATAGGTGACATGTACACCCATTTCACGGATGTCGTCAATGGTCTAAAAGGACTCGGTAAAAGTTTTTCGGATTTCGAGCTCATTAATAAAATTCTAAGATCCCTTCCAAAGAGTTGGGACCCTAAAGTCACTGCTATTCAAAAGGCCAAAGATTTAAATAACTTCCCTCTTGAAGAATTAATCGTCATTAATGACCTACGAAATGATATGCAAAGCTCATGAAGAGCATGAGGACACTCTTCCAAAGAACAGGAAGGATATGACACTTAGAACTTAAGAAGACCACTTGAGAGAAAACTCTAAGTGATGAGGACTTTGACGATGACTTGGCACTTCTAACAAGAAAATTTAAAAAATGCATTAAAAGAAACAAATTTAAAAATGACACTAAAAATAAATTTGAACCCAAAAAGGACCAAGTTATTTGCTACGAATGTAAGAAATCGGGACACTATAAAAATGATTATCCACAAGCCAAGAAGAGAACAATAGAGAAGAAGGTGCTCAAAGCAATGTGGGATGACTTAAGCACATCTGAAGAAGAGGAGTCCAACACCAAGCAAGTTGCTCATTATGCACTCATGGCCATTGGAGAGGAGGTGTCAAATTTAATTAATGCAGATTTATCGTTTGATGAATTGTTAAATGCTTTCCATGATTTATTTGATGAATGCAAAATAATTAGTAGAAAATATAAATTGTTAAAAAAGGAGTATGATATTCTTGTTAGTAATTTTGATAAATTAAAAATTAAACATAATGATAGTTTAGTTCTATGTACGAAATGCCATGACTTAGAAGTACTCCAAAAGGAGAACTTGCTACTCAAGGACACCTTGAATAAATTCGAGGTTGGTAACAAGTCCTTGAACATGATCCTTACCAATAAGGGTCACGTTCCTAAAAGAAGTGGAATCGGATTTGTGAGAATCTCTCACCAAAATCCAACCACCTTCATTAAAGGCCCTATCTTGCATATTTCGCACCAAAACAAATGCAACTTTTGTTACAAACATAGACATAGAACTTATCATTGTCCATTCTAAAAGGTTAGTCGAAGCAAATTGATTTGGGTTCCAAAAGGAACCATAAAGAATTCCATACAACATGATAAACAATTTAGATCGATTTTTGAGGCACCCAAGGTCAAATGGGTACCTAAAAATCATCCTTTTTTGTAAAAACATACATCACCTCAAGCTATAAGCAAAAGATGGTACCTTGATAGTGGATGCTCAAGACATATGACCAGAGATCCATCTCAATTCTCTAAGCTCACTAGCATAGACAAAGGCTATGTCACCTTCAAAGACAACAACAAGGATACAATCATTAGCAAAAGAACCATAGGTAACAAATCCAACTTCTTTATTGAAGATTTTTTGTTAGTTGATGGTTTAAAACATAACCTCTTGAGCATTAGTCAATTGTGTGATAAAGGATATATTGTCAAATTCGAATCTAATGCTTACATCATTAAAAAACCACGCAAAAACACATCTATGATTGCATTAAAACAAAATAACGTATATACCATTGACATCAATGATCTTTGTAATAAAATGCGTTTCTCAGTTTTGAATGACGATGCTTGGCTTTGGAATAGGAGATTAGGTCATGCTAGCAGGAAACTAATTACCCAAATTTCATCCAAAGAACTTGTAAGAGAAATTCCTCGTATCAAGTTCATCAAAGATAATGTGTGTGATGCTTGTTAATTAAGAAAACAAATAAAGGGTAGCTTCAAATCTAAGAATCAAATAAGCACCTCTAGACCTTTGAAATTGATCCATATGGACTTATTCGGACCAATTTCTAAGTTAAGCCTAGGAGGTAGCAAATATGCTTTTGTTATTGTAGATGATTATAGTAGATACACATGGACTTATTTCTTAAAACATAAAAATGAATGCTTTAGATATTTCACCAAGTTTTGTAAAATTGTTCAAAATGAAAAGGATGTCATGATTTCATCAATTCGAAGTGATCACGGTGGTGAATTTCAAAACCATAATTTTCAAGAATTTTGTGAATCTAATGGATAAATCACAACTTCTCTACTCCAAGAAATTCTCAACAAAATGGAGTAGTAGAAAGAAAGAATAGAAATTTACAAGAAATGACAAGAACCATGTTGAATGAACATAGTCTACCCAAATATTTTTGGGCTGAAGTCATAAACACGACATGCTATGTTATGAATAGAATTCTAATAAGACCCTTACTCACTAAAACCCCTTATGAGTTGTGGAACAACAAAAAACCCAATGTTTCATATTTCAAAGTTTCTGGGTGTAAGTGTTTTATATTGAATGAAAAAGATGCCTTAGGAAAATTTGATGCTAAATCCGATGAAGGATTTTTTCTTAGTTATTCCTCGATTTCTAAAGCATTTTGTATCTTCAATAAAAGAACTTTAATTATAGAATAATCCATTCATATTGTTTTCAATGAGATTTCTGAAATCAAGAAAAATGATTTTAATGATGATGTTAATTTCGATTCCTTGAATTTAAATGAAACCCCTTCTCTAACTAGCAACTTAGATGCATTCACTTATGAAACATCCTTACCCAAGGATTAGAAGTATGTAGATGCTCATCCTAAGGAGCTAATCATAGGAGACACATCTAAGAGGGTTCAAACATGTTCTTCTCTTAAAAATTTTTGTGCCAACGCCGCTTTTCTCTCTCAAATTGAACCTAAATGTATTGACAAAGCCATGAAAGATGATTCATGGATTATCGCAATGCAAGATAAGTTAAATCAATTTGAGAGAAATGAGGTGTGGAAGTTTATTCCTAGGCCAAATGACCATTTCGTTATCGGTACTAAATAAGTCTTTAGAAACAAGCAAGATGAATATGATATCGTGGTTAGAAACAAGACTAGATTAGTGGCCAAAGGTTTCAACCAAGAAGAAGGTATCGATTACGAAGAAACCTTCGCTCCTGTGGCTCGATTAGAAGCCATAAGGATGCTCCTTGCCTATGCTAGTAGTAATAATTTTAAGTTGTTTCAAATGGATGTTAAAAGCGCTTTTCTTAATGAATTTATTTCCAAAGAGTTTATATTGAACAACCTCCCGGATTTGAGAATAATAGTCTCCCTAATCATGTATTTAAATTAACTAAAGCTCTTTATGGTTTAAAACAAGCCCCAAAGGCTTGGTATGAGAGACTTAATTCTTTCTTATTGAAAATAATTTCTCTAAAGGTAAGGTCGATACTATATTGTTTATCAAAAATTTTGAAAATAATTTTCTCATTGTTCATATTTATGTTGATGATATTATCTTCGATTCTACGAACTGATCTCTTTGTAAATCTTTTGCTAAAACTATGAGCCTTGAATTTGAAATGAGTTTGATGGGAGAATTAACCTTCTTTTTAGGCTTATAAATTAAGCAACTAAGTAATGACATCTTTATTAATCTAACTAAATACGCTTTAGATTTGCTAAAAAGATTTAATATGGATAGCTCAAAAGCTATCAACACTCTTATGAGCACCTCCACTAAGTTAGAAATTGATGAAAGTGGAAAATGTTTTGATCAAAAAACTTGTAGGGGTATGATAGGAAGTTTATTTTACCTCACTACAACTAGACTAGATATCATGTTCAGTATAGGACTTTGTGCTAGGTTTCAATCGAATCCTAAGATATCTTATATCAAAGTAGTTAAAAGAATACTTAGATATCTTAAAGGTACCACAAATCTAGGATTATGGTATCCAAAATCTGAGAATTTTGAGCTAATTGCTTATGCTAATGCGGATTTTGCTAGGTGTATACTAGATAGAAAAAGCACATCATGAACATGTCAATTTTTAGGACATGCCTTTGTTTCCTGGTCATCTAAGAAATAAAACTCGGTTGCACTATCAACAACCGAAGTTGAATATATTGCAGTTAGTGCATGCTGTGCACGAGTTCTGTGGATGAAAAACACCTTAGAAGATTATACAGTTCATCTTAAAAATATTCCTATTAAATGTGATAACACAAGTACAATATACTTAACAAAGAATCTCATTCAACACTCAAGAACAAAGCATATTGATATTAGACATCACTTTATACGAGATCATATCACTAATCATGATGTAATTATAGAGTTCATTGATACTAAACATCAACTAGCTGATATTTTTACAAAGTCTTTAAGTGTAGAACAATTTGATTTCATTAGAATAGAATTATGAATGTTGATTTGTCCGAATGCATGAACTTATTAAATTGGTTTTTTAGACTTTCTTGATTCTATGATCAATCACTCAATGCTGAAAATCTTATGATATGAATTTTACATGACTATATACTTCAATAACATGTTTGAAATTGTGTGTCTTGATTTTCATGATGATAAGCATGTTTTACCTTCGTGATTATGTTTGAAAAACTATGACAAAACTTTGTCCGAATGCATGAATTTGTTAAACTTCATTTTCGGACTTTCTTGATTCTAACAATGCATGATTTTGTATTTCTCTTCCGGATAAAATGTATTTCTTGAATGGAGCTTTCATAAGCCTATATCATATCAAGTTTATTTCATATCAATGCTCCATGATTTTTGACATTTGGAATTGATTAACAAATGCATCTCTCATAGATTTACCTTATGAAAAATGATTTTTAATTGAAAAATAGATTTGATGAAATGAATTCCTTCTTGATGAAGGAAGACTTTTTTTTAATGAACACTTGCAAGAATTTAATTTCACATGTATATCTTGATTCTTGTATAAATGAAGCATGATTTAATCTCTTATCATTTTTAACTTCATTCAAAGTTAGTTCACAATGGCTTTCCTCCTTCATGCAAAACTTTAATGATAAATAAGGAAGAAGTAATGAAAGCTATCTCCTTAGTGGACTTTTGAATGATACCATGTGATGATTGCTTGAAAAATAATTTGTATGAATGGTATCTTATCACTTATTGTTGAAAAAATGACATGAATCTTTTTATGACATGTATCTTTACCACACTTATTGTTGAATTACTCTCTTTTTTGTTGATGATAAAGGGGGAGAAATATGTGGTAAATTGATGATAAAATAATTGTTATACATATTTGATGATAGAATGAATTGTTATACACTTGAAATATTTACATTAATGATAAGATATCTAGAGCTTACATTGCAATTTTACAATATTGATATCTTACCATATGATGAATTGCTATGATTGCTATCCTTAATGAAAATATGTGGTAAATTGATGATAGAATGAATTGCTATGATTGTCATATTTGCATTAATGATAAGATATCTAGAGCTTAAATTATAATTTTACAATGTTGATATCTTGCCATATGATGAATTGCTACGATTGCTATCTTTCACATATGAAATATAAGACTTAAAAATGGATGTCAAGCCTTGACATCATTTTCAGAAAGATATATCATGATAGGAATCATGATAGGGGTATTGATAAGTTTAAATGAATTTAAATTATCAATATGTCTCTTGAATTCAAAGGCTTTGAATTCAAGAATGACTTATCTCAAGTATAGTATATAGATAGGGGGAGTTAAGGTTAACTCCATCATCAATTGATTGTCATCATCAAAAAAGGGGAGATTGTTGAATCTCGTATTTTGATGATGAAGTCAATTGTCATTTGGTTATCTAATCCATATGTTGAGATAAGTGTACAGGATTAACTACGATGGTAGTAAGACATATAGCAGGTGTTAAGCCGGAGTCAAGACCAAGATCATGTTGGGGATTCGAGAGTTCGTCGGAAGTCCGGACGGTCGTCGGAGGTTCTGGGGAACAATCCGAGAAGTCCAGGAGCTTGCCAAAGAAACTCGTTGGAACTCACCAAGAGGATCATCGCAAGTCTCGGAGTTTGCTGGGAGTCTGTCGGAGCATCACCGAGGGTTCGCCGGATGTTGGCTAGAAGTTCACCGGAAGCTCGTCGAAAGAAACAATTGACGCACTGGAACATGATCTGTAGTATTGATGTCTTAATTGTCATAGTTAGCATATAGATTAAGCTAAGATTGGGAGGTGATCCCATTAACTTAATCTGGGGGCCAATTGGGCCCTTGGCAGACCTAAATTGGGCCGAATGGATCAGCCTATTCGGACCTAGAATTCTTGGCCGGTGGTGGCACCGCCCAAGCGACTCGGTCTCCTAGGAGTTCTGGGCGGTAGTACCGCCCTTATCAAGCGATGGTACCATCGGTAGTTATTACTACCAGCGGTGGTACTGCTCCTGTCAGGCGATGGTACCACCTGAGCTCGGTCTCCAAGCGATGTCAAGCAGTAGTACCACCCATACTAAGCGGTAGTACCGCTCAGTGACAGATGACAAGCGATAGTACCGCCCAGTTATGGCAGTGGTACTGCTAGGACCCCGAAAATCCGGGAATTGACACTTTTAAGCTCCGAATTCAAACTAATTGAGGCATATATAAACCCCACCCTTTCTGCATGAAAGGGCAACCGAAAGCTTGCTTTTATTCTAAGTATTTGAGAGTTTAAAAGTGTTGTAAAAGGCTAGAGTTCCTCTCCCTCTTTTCTTTCTAAGCCTTGATCATTCAAGAGATGAGTGAAAACTTATAAGGGTTGTCTCCTAAGCCCGTGAAAAAGAGAAAAGCTGTAAAAGGGTGGTTGGCCTTCGTTTATTGAAGGAAGGTCTCTAGTGGATGTCTGTGACCTCGTCGGAGTTGGAAGCCAAAAGTGGATGTAGGTCAAGATTGACCGAACCACTCTAAATCTCGGTTTGCATTTACATTCTGCTCTTTATCTTAACTGCAAACAGCCTCCGTTGCTTTACATCAACTATACTTCTGTTTGCTCTCAAGTTAAAGATCTTTCCGAAATGATTTTCATATGAAGTCTTTTTGAACCGACAAAAGTTTTTCGCTGCACTAATTCACTCCCCCCCCCCCGCCCTCTTAGTGCTCTTAAACCTAACAATAAAGTCATTTAACATTTTCATTACGTCTTATATCATTATGTCTTTAAAACATCAAGCATTATTGTATTAAACATAGACCATTTTCATTTAAAGCAATACGAAAATCATCAAGATGTACATTATTACTTCATTACATCAATAAAGCCTCAAGCATGATTTCATATGGCTTAAATCATTTTTTAATCAAAATCATCAAGAAGAATTTTTTTAAAAACATACATAGGATTATCATTTCATTTAAATCTAACATTTTGTTGTATTTTCATAAAACATGTAATTTTCATTATCATTTTCAAAATTAATAGCATGATTATAATTTTTGCATTTTTATTTTTAAATATATAATTTTTAAGAAAAAATATATTTTTTTTAACTAAATAAAAAAAAGGAAATGCATCATGAAAAGCATCATGTAATTTCGAAATAAATTAAGGGCATTTTGATTACCTCATCGTCGAATGCCGTTAAGGTATAGTTTGCTACCTTGCCTTTGTTGATATTCTCCTCGTCTTTGGAGGAGCTCGATTCATCCCAATTTGTGTTCTTCTTCTTACATTCAAAGCAAGTAGTTCCGTTCTTTTTATTCTTTAATTTTTGTTTCATGAACTTTTTAAATTTCATGAAGAGTTCAAGTTCACCATCACTTGAGCTTATGCTCGAGTAGTCTTCAATTGTTCTATGTCTCAAATCCTTCCTATTATTTGAAATGTGATTCTCAAGTTCTTCACGTGCGTTGCACATCATTTCATATGTGATCAATGAACCAATTAGTTCTTCAAGCGAAAAATTGTTCAAGTTCTTTGATTCTTGTATTGCCGTTATTTTCAAATCCCAACTTTTAGAAAGTGATCGTAAAATCTTGTTAATGAGTTCAAAGTCTGAAAAACTTCTACCAAGTGCTTTTAAACCATTGATGACATTTGTAAAACGGGTGTACATGTCTCCAATGGTTTCACTTGGTTTCATATGAAATAGTTCAAAATTATGCATTAAAAGATTGATCTTAGAATCTTTAACTCTATTCATACCTTCGTGTATGATTTCGAGAATATGCCAAATATCGAAGGTCATTTTGCACATAGAAACCCGATTAAACTTGTTTTTGTTTGAGGCGCAAAATAAGGCATTCATAGCCTTTGCATTTAGAGAAAAAGTCTTCTTCTCCAAATCATTCCAATGGTTCATTGGAAGAGAAGACCTTTTAAAACCAGATTCAACTATGTGCTATAAATCGAGATTCAATGAAAGCAAGAAAACTCTCATTCGAGTTTTCCAATAAGTGTTGTTCGTCCCATTGAAAAAGGGAGGACGAATGAGAGAGTGACCCTCTTGAAAGCTGAAAAGAGCTATCTCTCTTAGGCATTAAACCAATTGAGAAATCATGAGGCTCTGATACCAATTGTTAGGAACGGGGTCAGCACTAAGAGGGGGGATGAATTAGTGTAGGGAAAAAATCATATCTTCAAAAACTTTCGTATGATAAAATCTGTTTACATTGAAAACGATTTTGGAAACTTAAATTAAAAGCATATGGAAGCGTAGTGACTAACTAAAGTAGTTTGCAGTATGTAAATAACAATAATAGAAATGCAAACAAGATTTTAGAGTTGTTTGGTCAATGTGACTTACAGCCAAGGTCTGCCATACCGAATCGAACCGCCCGGTACGGGCGGTACGTATTGATCCGACAGGCTAACGGTAGGCGGACCGCCTGCTATCGGTCCGACAGTAGCAGTGCACTGTAGCACTATAGCAGTACAGTGCACTATTGCTTTGGGTTCCCGGAGCTGGTGGTGTCACCGCCTATCAAATGTCACATTGACCGTTTACTAGCGGTGCCACCGCCTATCGGTGGCGGTGCCACCGCTTGACCTTTTGGGTGCTGGGTGGTGCCATCGCCTAGTCCGACGATACCATCGCCCGATCCTTCGGGTTCTAGGCGGTGCCACCGCCCAGTCTAGCGGTGTTATTGCCCGTCCTTACGGGTCACTGGTTGGGCTCCAAATTTGGCCCAAACCAGTTCATATTAGGGCCCAATTGGCCCCTAACCAGGTTATAGGATTAACTCTTAATCCTAACCCTAATTACATACAAACTACGAAATTAAGACATAGTCCTATGTAGGTTTTTAACCGGCAACGTCAAGTTTCCTTCTAGCGAGCTTTCTAGTGATCTTCCGGTGGACTTCCGATACTCCCTCGGATTTCTTCCAACGGACTCCCAGTAGGCTCCCCATCTTGTGGCGAGTTCAGTGAGTCTTTAAAAAGTAGCCGAACCTTCTCGGTGATCTCCGTGAACCTCCGACGATCTCTTCGGTGGACTTTCGAAAACTTCGACAAGTCCCCGATTTATTCTCTATCGGTTCCGGCAACACTTCCAACGAATCTTCGGACTCTCGGCAAACTCTCGAACACCCATCGAACTTGACTCCAATAGACTTGCTTTATATATTCAAGCTATCATAGTTAATCCTACACACTTAAAACAAAACTTTGATCGAGACAATTAATCCTAAGTAATTAATCAAGTTGTCCGTCATGTCATTGGTCCCTCGACGCTTCGTCCGATTCTTCGGCACATTGTCCTCTCTTGCGGCCTATTGCCTAATCAGCCAGTTGTCTCCACAACTCTGATATCCTTGGCACAATCTCCGCTCTTCTTGGCCCGATGCATGAATCCATGGCCCGAAGCCTTCTGTCGATACGTCGACCGATCCACCGGCCTGACGTCCAATCTTCTGACATGTTCCTCCAACGCAACATGATTTTCTTACTTTAATTGACTCATCCTAATCGAAGTATCTTGCGTCACTCAAAACGCAGATTAAATCATAAACACATATCAAGTGGTTTTATCATCAAAATACGAGATTCAATAGTACCACCGTCCAGCCTGTCCGGTACCACCGCTTGCGTTGGGTGGTACCACCGCCAAGCCTGGGTGATACCACCGCCTAGCCTAGGCGGTACCACTGCCTAGGAAGTTGTGTTGGGTGGTACCACCGCCTAGACTGGTGGTGCCACCGCCTAGCACCCTGCCAGGGGCGGTACAATCGCCCAAACTAGCGGTACCATCGCCTAACATAGTCTCGAAGACTATGTCACGATGATAAGACTTATTGGGGCATTGTTTGGGCCTCTTATTGGGCCCAACACAGTCCTTACATGGGCCTAGCTGACCCTTAATTGGGTTGGCCCAAATCCAAACCCAATTACGAGCTAACTACTATTCCTAAGACATTTGATAAGTTAAATAAGTCCCTATTGTTGAATCTCATATTTTGATGATGAAACCAATTGATAATTATGTTTTAATCTGCATTTTGAGTGATGCATGATGCTTCGATCAGGATAAGACAATTAAAGCAGGAAAAATCATATTGTGCCGGAGGAACATATCAGAAGATTGGACGTCGGGCCGGTGGATCGATCGACGTATCGACAGAAGGCTTCGGGTCGTGGACTCGGGCATCAAGCCAAGAAGAGTGTGTATTGTGCCAAGGATATCGGAGTTACGGAGTCAACCGGCCGATTGGGCAATAGGCCGCAAGAGAGGAGGATGCGCCGAAGAATCGGACGAAGCGTCGAGAGACCAATGACATGCCGGACAACTTGGTTAATTGCTTAGGATTAATTGTTTCGATCGAAGTTTTGTTTTACATGTGCATGATTAACTACGATGGAAGTAAGACATGCAGCAGGAGTTACGCTAGAGTCAAGACTATGATCATGTTGGGAGTTTGAGAGTTCGACGGAAGTCCAAACGGTCGTCGAAGGTTCTACGGGAACAAATCCGAGAAGTCCAGGAGCTTGCCAAAGAAGCTCATCGGAACTCGCCAAGTGGATCGTCGCAAGTCCAAGAGTTTGCCAGAAGTCCGTCGGAGCATCGCCAAAGGTTCGTCGTGTTAGGATCGAGAGCACTAAGAGGGGGGGGGTGAATTAGTGCAGCGGAAATCTTACAGCGATTAAAAACCAAAAGCTGCGTTCGTTCAAAAACTATTATGATGCAAAAGCTAATTCTCAGTTTGTATCTAAGTGCAGTTTACGTCTAAGCGCAGATTGCGTCTAAGCGCAGTTTTGCGTCTAAGCGCAGTTTACGTCTAAACTCAGATTTACGTCTAAACGCAGTTTTACGTCTAAACGCAGATTTACGTCTAAACGCAGATTTACGTCTAAACGTAGATTTACGTCTAAACGCAGATTTACGTCTAAACGCAGTTTTACGTCTAAACGCAGATTTACGTCTAAACTCATATTTACGTCTTAAACTCAGATTTACGTCTAAACGCAGATTTACGTCTAAACGCAGTTTTACGTCTAGACGCAGATTTACGTCTAAACTTTGAAACTTGTTTGTATACTCGCAGAAGGCAGTATGCAGTTGAAATCAAGACGTAAACGTGAACTGAGATCTGATGATTGAGCGAGGAAAGCCGATTTACGTCTGAATGCAGTTTTACGTCTAAATGTTGAAACTCGTTCGTAAAATTGTAGAGGACAGTTTGCAGTTATCAATAGGATCAAAATGTAAGTGTAAACTGCAAAGAAGCTCGTTCGTAAAAGCACGGAAGACAGTTCTGCAGAATCAAACGTAAACGTAAACTGTAATGTATGAAAATATGAATTTACGTCTGAATGCAGATTCGGAAGAATAGCACTTAGAACTTGTTCGTGAAAGGGCAGAGAGCAGTAGTAATGAAGGAGGTTTGCAGTAATGATAAAGTGCTCGAAAATAAACGCAAACCAGAGATTTAGAGTGGTTCGGTCAGCCTTGACCTACTCCACTTTTGGCTTCCTCCACCGACGAGGTTGCCGACGTCAACTAGGGGCCTTCCTTCAATAGGCGAAGGCCAAACTGCCCTTTTACAATTTCTCTCCTTTTGACAGGCTCAGGAGACAACCTTTATAGACCTTTCTCTCCTCACTTTACAACTGAAAACTTGAAGAACAGAAGGAGGAGACTTAAAGGCTTTACAACACTTTTGAGCTCTTAGAATCACAGAAAAGATCAAGATTTCGGTGTAGGTCTGTATCTTTTCAGTGCTGAATGGGTGGGGTATTTATAGGCCCCAACCCAATTCAAAATTCGAGCTCAAAACGATCAAATCGATCAAATCCCAGAATTCTGGGATCAGGCGGTTGCACCTCTTGACTGGAGAGGTGGCACCGCCTGGCAGAGCTCGAAGACTGAGCTCAGGCGATTGCTCCTCTCTGCCAGAGCTCGAAGACTGAGCTCGATGGTTGCATCACTTGGCAGAGCTCGAAGACTGAGCTTGGTGGTTGCATCACCTAGCAGAGCTCGAAATCTGAGCTCGGTGGTTGCATCACCTAGCAGAGCTCGAAACTGAGCTCAGGCTGATGCACCTCTCTGCCAGAGCTCGAAGACTGAGCTTGGTGGTTGCATCACCTGGCAGAGCTCGAGACTGAGCTCAGGCTGATGCACCTCTCTGCCAGAGCTCGAAGACTGAGCTCGGTGGTTGCATCGCCTGGCAGAGATCGAAACTTGAGCTCTGGCGGTGCTACCTCTTGACAGAGGAGGTTGCACCGCCCAGTCTAGCTCGAAGACTGAGCTCTGGGCGGTTGCACCTCTTGGCTGGGGCGGTTGCACCTCCCAGCCTCGCAGCCCTGGCGGTTGCACCTCCTGGCTGGGGCGGTTGCACCTCCCAACCTCACAGCCCAGGCGGTTGCACCTCCTGGCTGGGGCGGTTGCACCTCCTGGTGCAATCAGGGTCCGAATGGTTCGCTCCATTCGGCCCAATTTGAATCTTCTCAGGGGCCCAATTGCCCCAAGATTAAGCTAATGGGATCACCTCCCATTTTCATGCTTAATCATCATGCTAACTACGATTTAACTTTAAGACAACTTCTGCAGCTTTGCTCCGATGCGTCAATCGCTTCTTCCGGCGAGTTTCCGGCCAACTTCCGTCGATCATCCGATAAACCCTCGGTGATCCTTCTGCGGACATCCGGCATACTCCTGGACTTTGCGACGATCCACTTGGCGAGTTCCGACGAGCTTCGCTTGGCAAGCTTCTGGACTTCTCGGTTCTGTTCTCGCTGAACCTCCGACGACCGTCCGAACTTCCGTCGAACTCTCGAACTCCCAACGTGATCATGATCTTGACTCCGGCGCAACACCTACTGCTTGTCTTACTCTTATCGTAGTTAATCCTGCACAACAAATCAAAACTTCGATCGAGACAATTAATCCTAAGCAATTAACCAAGTTGTCCGACATGTCATTGGTCCCTCGACGCTTCGTCCGATTCTTCGGCGCATCGTCCTCTCGTGCAGCCTATTGCCCAATCGGCCAGTTGACTCCGCAACTCCGATATCCTTGGCACAATACCCGCTCTTCTTGGCCCGATGCCCGAGTTCACGGCCCGAAGCCTTCTGTCGATACGTCGACCGATCCACCGGCCCGACGTCCAATCTTCTGACATGTTCCTTCGGCACAACATGATTATCCTGCTTTAATTGTCTCATCCTGATCGAAGCATCCTGCGTCACTCAAAACGCAGATTAAATCATAAACATATATCAAGTAGTTTCATCATCAAAATACGAGATTCAACAATCTCCCCCTTTTTGATGATGACAACCACTTGATGACGGAGTTAAACTTAACTCCCGGAGTTTAAACAAACTCCCCCTATCAATATGCCATATTGATAGAACCTTGAATTCAAACTGAATTCAAGTCATTGCAATATTCATCATGAATACTTGCAACACGTCAACATGAACTTATGCATAAACTTATGCATCACATGTCATGTCATCAACATACTTCTCCCCCTTTGTCATCAACAAAAAGGAGAAGTATCACAATCAAGTGTGTGTGATATTGGTTCAACTCATTGCATGAAAATCATAATATCAAGTTTTATCATCATGCAAGTTTGCTAATATCAAATACCAACATGAAAAATTGCGATGTAAGCTTTTGATATCATAATGCAAACATTTCAAGTGTTTATCAATTATAGCATTTCATCACATGGTAGGATATCAACGCGTAAAATTACGATACAAGTTCTTGATATCTTAACGCATGATGAAAGCATGGCATAATACAAGTTTGGCAATCATCAATTCATATATCTCTTAATGATGCAAGCATTGCAAATATGGCAATCATATCAATTCATATATCTCTTGATGATGCAAGCCTAGCATCAGTGTTCATAGCATCAATTCATATATTTCTCCCCCTTTGTCATCAACAAAACGGAGAATGATATAAGCAAATTTTAAGCATAAGTGCTTGTTGTTATGTATGTGAAATAAATCCTTGCAAGTAAAAACACTTTCATCCATATTCATCAAATCCATTTCTCAAAAAATATTTTTCACATGATGTGTGTATGAGAGATGTATTTGCTAGTCAATTACATATGTCAAAAATCAATGATATGAACTAAACTTGATATGGCATATGCTTGTTAAGTTTGGAAGAGAGTGAACTTGATATGTTAGACTCAAGAGAATCCGAAAATGAAATTTGAGTCTTTCTTCCATTCGAACAAGGTTTTGCTATAGATATTCAATTACAATCATGAAGGTAAAGCATGCTTGTTATCATGGAAGTTTTGTATTCAAGCACATAATTTTCAACATGTAATTGTGTAAAATCATTATGCCAGTCAAGTGATTCAATCATTCAATCAAGAAGGTTCGAAAAATAATTTTAACACGTTCAATCATTAAGACGTATTTTTGCCATTGTTTTTCAAATACAATCATAAAGATAAGACATACTCATCATCATGATAGTATGATAGCAGGTTTACCATATACAAGCTAGCAAAAAATTTGTACATTTTAAGGCCCGTAAGCTAGCAATTTTGAGATGTTCAAGAAAGCAACTCTTGCTTCTTGATATATGCAAATTTGTCAAGTTTTGCTAGATGTGCAAGTTAGCATTTTTGCCTCTTGAGATAGGCAAGCTAGCAATCAAGTTTTTTCATCTTCTTGACTTGTACAAGCTAGCTATCTCCCCCTTTGTCATTGTCAACAAGGGAAAAACCCTTTACATCAATTTCTAAATCATGACAAAGGTAAGTAATCATTCTTATTTGTGCGTCATTATAGTTTTAATGCACAAATTCATTAACATTACATTTCAAAAAAAATTTATGCATGATACCGAAAAATCAATCATCATCATGAGCATATCAAACATGATATTCAAGCATTCGTGATATATCATTTTGGCAGCATGATCATTGATATTCAAACGATGGTATCTAGAATTCATTACATCCTATTATGCATGATCATTAACTCCTCATTTGTATTTCATGCATTATTTCATTTCATCTCATAAGGAATATCAAGAAGAGTTATTGGATGATGAGATAAATATTTTATGAATACACAGAATATCATAAGTGTTTCATGTATCCATATTATCACATGAAGCATATTATCATTTTTAAGATTCATAACATGAATAACGTTATTACTATTTCATCAAAATCAGTTTCGAGATTCACATAATATCATGAAATCATTAATCTCGATAAAATGGGAAAAACATTTTCTTTTTAAGTGATTCTTTTAACACATCATAAAAAAGAAAAACTCATTCATAATTCAAGTGATTTACAAGATATCATAAATGAATTTATCACTTGTATTTCACCAAAATCGAGAACTCTAGAGTTAGAAAATGATTGAAGCATTTAATCTGATTGAAGAATGATTCATATTTAAAGTGTAGCATTTGTCAAATCTGAAATCATCAAGTATAACTTTAATATTTTCATTGCAACATTGAGCAAGGTTTCATTGAACATAATTTTGAATGATTCTTATAAATGCCTAAAACTTCTTTAGTTTTAATTTATGATTGACTTTATAATAGCATGCTCAAATCTTTATTCTTATGTCAAAACCATACATTACATTTAATAAACAAAGACAATGAAAAATATCAAGCCTTCCAGACAAAAGCCATGTGTCGTCATTGAAAAGCAATATGAAAATCATCAAAATATACATTCTTGCTTCTCAAGCACATAAATAAGATTAATCTCACTAGGTGTAAAATAATTAGATTTCTATCTTGCATTAACATAAGACATGCAATTTTCATTATCATTTTCAAGATTACAAGCATGATCATATTTTTGCATTTTCATTGTTAAATTATTAAAAATATAATTTTCAAGAAAATTTAAAGAAAAAGAAAAATGCATCATGAAAAGCATCATGTAATTTCGAAGTAAATTAGGGGGATTTCGATTACCTCATCATTGTAGGCTATTAAGGCGTAGTTTGCCGCCTTGCTTTTGTTGACTTTCTCTTCTTCGGAGGAGCTCGATTCATCTCAATTTTTGTTCTTCTTCTTGCGTTTAAAGCAAGTAGTTTGATTCTTTTTGCTTTTTAATTTTCGTTTCATCTGTAGTTTAAGTTCACCATCACTTGAGCTTAGGCTCGAGTGGTCTTCAAATGTTCTATGTCCCAAATCCTTCCTGTTCTTTGGAAGGTTGTTTTGTTCATCATTGTCCTCATCACTTGAGTCATTGCTCAAGTGGCATTCATTTGTCCAGAGTTCAACATGTTCATCATGTGCATTGTACACCATTTCATATGTCATCAATGACCCAATTAGTTCTTCAAGTGGTAAGTTGTTTAGGTTTTTAGCTTCTTGTATTGCAGTTACTTTTGAATCCCACTTCTTAGAAAGAGAACGCAAAATCTTGTTTACGAGTTCAAAGTCTGAAAAACATTTTCCAAGAGCTCTTAAACTATTGACGACATCCGTGAAACGGGTGTACATGTCGCCTATAGTCTCGCTTGGTTGCATTCGAAAAAGCTCGAAATCATGCAATAAAAAGTTAACTTTCGAGTCTTTGACACTACTAGTTCCCTCGTGCGTGATTTCAAGTGTTCGCCAAATGTCAAAAGCTGTTTCGCACGTAGAAATCCGATTGAACTCATTTTTGTCCAAAGCGCAAAATAAGGCATTCATAGCCTTTGCGTTTAAAGAAAAATTCTTCTTCTCCAAAACCGACCATTCGTTCATCGGTTTGGAGGGAAGTTGAAAACCGTTTTCAATGATATTCCATAAATCCAGATTTAGAGAAATTAAGAAAACTCTCATTCGAGTTTTCCAATAAGTGTAGTCCAATCCGTTAAAGAACGGTGGACGAAAGACCGAACAGCCCTCTTGAAAAGCCATTTCTCTCGGGTGTAAATCCGAAATGAGAAATACCCCGCTCTGATACCAATTGTTAGGATCGAGAGCACTAAGAGGGGGGGGGGGTGAATTAGTGCAGCAGAAATCTTACAGCGATTAAAAACCAAAAGCTGCGTTCGTTCAAAAACTATTATGATGCAAAAGCTAATTCTTAGTTTGTATCTAAGTGCAGTTTGCGTCTAAGCGCAGATTGCGTCTAAGCACAGTTTTGCGTCTAAGCGCAGTTTACGTCTAAACTCAGATTTACGTCTAAACGCAATTTTACGTCTAAACGCAGATTTATGTCTAAACACAGATTTACGTCTAAACGCAGTTTTACGTCTAAACGCAGATTTACGTCTAAACTCAGATTTACGTCTTAAACTCAGATTTACGTCTAAACGCAGATTTACGTCTAAACGCAGTTTTACGTCTAGACGCAGATTTACGTCTAAACTTTGAAACTTGTTTGTATACTCGTAGAAGGCAGTATGCAGTTGAAATCAAGACGTAAACGTGAACTGAGATCTGATGATTGAGCGAGGAAAGCCGATTTACGTCTGAATGCAGTTTTACGTCTAAATGTTGAAACTCGTTCGTAAAATTGTAGAGGACAGTTTGCAGTTATCAATAGGATCAAAATGTAAGTGTAAACTGCAAAGAAGCTCGTTCGTAAAAGCACGGAAGACAGTTCTGCAGAATCAAACGTAAACGTAAACTGTAATGTATGAAAATACGAATTTACGTCTGAATGCAGATTCGGAAGAACAGCACTTAGAACTTGTTCGTGAAAGCGCAGAGAGTAGTAGTAATGAAGGAGGTTTGCAGTAATGATAAAGTGCTCGAAAATAAACGCAAACCAGAGATTTAGAGTGGTTCGGTCAGCCTTGACCTACTCCACTTTTGGCTTCCTCCACCGACGAGGTTGCCGACGTCAACTAGGGGCCTTCCTTCAATAGGCGAAGGCCAAACTGCCCTTTTACAATTTCTCTCCTTTTGACAGGCTCAGGAGACAACCTTTACAGACCTTTCTCTCCTCACTTTACAACTGAAAACTTGAAGAACAGAAGGAGGAGACTTAAAGGCTTTACAACACTTTTGAGCTCTTAGAATCACAGAAAAGATCAAGATTTCGGTGTAGGTCTGTATCTTTTCAGTGCTGAATGGGTGGGGTATTTATAGGCCCCAACCCAATTCAAAATTCGAGCTCAAAACGATCAAATCGATCAAATCCCAGAATTCTGGGATCAGGCGGTTGCACCTCTTGACTGGAGAGGTGGCACCGCCTGGCAGAGCTCGAAGACTGAGCTCAGGCGATTGCTCCTCTCTGCCAGAGCTCGAAGACTGAGCTCGATGGTTGCATCACTTGGCAGAGCTCGAAGACTGAGCTTGGTGGTTGCATCACCTGGCAGAGCTCGAAATCTGAGCTCGGTGGTTGCATCACCTGGCAGAGCTTGAAACTGAGCTCAGGCTGATGCACCTCTCTGCCAGAGCTCGAAGACTGAGCTTGGTGGTTGCATCACCTGGCAGAGCTCGAGACTGAGCTCAGGCTGATGCACCTCTCTGCCAGAGCTCGAAGACTGAGCTCGGTGGTTGCATCGCCTGGCAGAGATCGAAACTTGAGCTCTGGCGGTGCTACCTCTTGACAGAGGAGGTTGCACCGCCCAGTCTAGCTCGAAGACTGAGCTCTGGGCGGTTGCACCTCTTGGCTGGGGTGGTTGCACCTCCCAGCCTCGCAGCCCTGGCGGTTGCACCTCCTGGCTGGGGCGGTTGCACCTCCCAACCTCACAGCCCAGGCGGTTGCACCTCCTGGCTGGGGCGGTTGCACCTCCTGGTGCAATCAGGGTCCGAATGGTTCGCTCCATTCGGCCCAATTTGAATCTTCTCAGGGGCCCAATTGCCCCAAGATTATGCTAATGGGATCACCTCCCATTTTCATGCTTAATCATCATGCTAACTATGATTTAACTTTAAGACAACTTCTGCAGCTTTGCTCCGATGCGTCAATCGCTTCTTCCGGCGAGTTTCCGGCCAACTTCCGTCGATCATCCGATAAACCCTCGGTGATCCTTCTGCGGACATCCGGCATACTCCTGGACTTTGCGACGATCCACTTGGCGAGTTCCGACGAGCTTCGCTTGGCAAGCTTCTGGACTTCTCGGATCTGTTCTCGCTGAACCTCCGACGACCGTCCGAACTTCCGTCGAACTCTCGAACTCCCAACGTGATCATGATCTTGACTCCGGCGCAACACCTGCTGCTTGTCTTACTCTTATCGTAGTTAATCCTGCACAACAAATCAAAACTTCGATCGAGACAATTAATCCTAAGCAATTAACCAAGTTGTCCGACATGTCATTGGTCCCTCGACGCTTCGTCCGATTCTTCGGCGCATCGTCCTCTCGTGCAGCCTATTGCCCAATCGGCCAGTTGACTCCGCAACTCCGATATCCTTGGCACAATACCCGCTCTTCTTGGCCCGATGCCCGAGTTCACGGCCCGAAGCCTTCTGTCGATACGTCGACCGATCCACCGGCCCGACGTCCAATCTTCTGACATGTTCCTTCGGCACAACATGATTATCCTGCTTTAATTGTCTCATCCTGATCGAAGCATCCTGCGTCACTCAAAACGCAGATTAAATCATAAACATATATCAAGTAGTTTCATCATCAAAATACGAGATTCAACACGTCGGATATTCGCCGGAAGATTAGATCAAATAATTTATAATTGATTTCATTATTAAAATTTGAGATTCAACACTCTTGGATCTATCTCTATAGATCTGAATCCCTAAGATATAGGATGCTTCCCCTAAGTCCTTCAAGGAGAAGTGTCTATATAACTAAGTCTTTACTATGGATAGCATTCCTACATCATTCCCAATGATCTGGATGTCATCCACATATAATACTAAGAAGGTGATGGCGCTCCCACTTACCTTCTTGTGCACACAAGGCTCATCTTCATTCTTAACGAAGTCATAAGATCTGATTGCCTCATCAAATCTTATGTTCCAACTTCGGGAAGCTTACTTTAGTCCATAAATGGACCTAAGCAACCTACACACATTATCTGGGCAGTTCTTGGACACGAATCCCTCAAGCTATATCATATACACCTCCTCCTCGAGGTGCCATTGAGGAATATAGTTTTCACGTCCATCTATCAGATCTCATAATCATAGTATGCTGTAATAGCCAATAGTATTATGATAGATTTTAGCATAGTTACGAGTGAGAAGGTTTCGTCATAATCAACATCTTGCCTTTGAGGATACCCCTTAGCCACTAGCCTTGCTTATAGGTCTCTACCTTTCTATCTACTATGATCTTTTTTTTAAAGATCCACTTGCAATCGATGGGTACAATACCCTCGGGTGCATCAATTAGATTTCAAACTTTGTTAAGTATATGGAATCCATTTTAGAATTCATGGCTTCTTGCCACTTCCCGAAGTCTATGCTCACAATAGCCTCCTCCTAGGTTTGAGGATCAATATCCTCAACATTTTCTCCTCTAATATGTCCCACATATATCTTAAAAGGATGGGATACTCTATCGAACCTACGCAAAGTCAGAACTTGTGTGCTAGGTACCTGAACAAACTCGGGCTATAGAGTGGTGCTTGAGCTAGGTTCTCCAACCCCACTCAACTCTATCGTGCTCACACTATATCCGCCAAGAATGTGTTCCTTCTCAAGGAATGCCACTCTCTTAGCTATAAAGACCTTTTGGTCCTCGGGATGATAGAAATAATACCTACTAGTTTTCTTGGGGTATCCCACGAATTTGCACCGCTCCGTCCTCGATTCCAACTTATCGGGGTTATGTCTTTTAACGTGGGCTGGGCAGCCCCAAATCGTAACAACCTTAAGATCGAGCTTTTTCCATTTCCATATCCCATATGGCATAGACACTACCAATTTAGTTGAAACTCTATTCAGAAGCTAAACTGTGGTCTTTAGGACGTATCTCCAAAATGAGACGAGGAGGTCGGCAAAACTCATCATGGACCGCACCATGTCTAATAGTGTATGATTCCTCCTTTTAGATACACCATTGAGTTGAGGTGTATAAGGACGTATCCATTGGGATAGAATCTCATAGTACTTGAGGAACTGGTTAAACTCTGTACTCAAGTACTCATCTCCTCAATCTGATCAAAAAGTCTTGATACTCTTTCTTATCTTGTTTTCCACTTCATTCTTATATTATCTGAATTTGTCAAAGGCCTCGGACTTGTACTTCATTAAGTACATATGTCCATATCTTGAGAAATCATCAATAAAGGTAATGAAGTAGGAGTAACCACCAATGGCATGAGTTGACATGGGTTCATATACATCACTATATATGAGTTCCAATAGCTTAGTGGCTCTCTCTCCAATTCCACTAAATGGAGAATTGGTCAGTTCTCCACGAAGGCAAGGCTCGTAAGTTGTATATAACTCATAGTCGAATGGATCTAGATATCTATCTTTTAGTAACTTTTGAATCCTTCCCTCATTGATGTGACCTAGTCTACAATGCCTAAGGTATGCATTGTTCACCTCATCACGTCTTCTCTTGGACACACTTACATTCATGATATGTGGAGCAATATCTAGCATAAATAAATCATTATACAATGTTCCTCTCATGATGATCTCATCATCTAATAATATTGAACAACCATTGTTCTTAAAATCTAATTTATATCCACTAATTGTAAAATATGAAATGGAAACAATATTTTTGATAATAGAAGGAACAAAATAGTATACTTTCAATGCAATAATAGCTCCACCAAGCAAATGTAGGGTGACCTCGCCAACAACTACTACAACAACTTTTGCTCCATTGTCCATCTTGTGGTCCATCTCGCATCTCGCCAATCTCTTAGGTTTTTCTAGAACCTATATTGAATTATAAATATGATAAGCACTACCGATATCCAATACCAATATGTTATCTAAGAGTCTGACAAATGGAGACTAATCATGAATGTACCTGAAGCTTCTCTAAGCTTCTGTTTTGCCCTCTCTGTAAGGTACTCTTTATAGTTCCTCTTCTAGTGCTCATCTTTACCATAGTGGAAGCATTGACCTTTGTCCTTTACTGAGTCTTTCTTAGCAACCTTTGCTTTACCTAGTCCGTCCTTATCCTTGCCCTTCTTAAGGGACTTTTCTACTTTCCTTTTCTTTCTAGTTTCACTAGTATAGAGATCTGGCTTCTCTTTCTTGATAGTGCTCTCTACCTCCCTCAACATATTGAGAAGCTCCAAGAGAGTCACTTTAAGCTTGTTCATATTAAAATTTATTATGAATTATGAAAAGAAATCTGGTAAGGACTAAAGCACAAGATCCCCACATAGGTTATCCTCTAAAACCATTCCTAGACCAATGAGTTTCTCTATCCACTCAACCATCTTTAGGACATGGTTTTGAACTGGTATCCCCTCAATCATTTTAGTGCAGATGAGGCTCTTAGATATCTCATATTGTTGAGCCCTTCCCTGTTCCTCAAATAGTTTGCGGACATGTTGGAGAATGGATATAGTATCCATCTTTTCATGTTGTCTTTGTAACTCAGGAGTCATGGAGCCCAACATGTAACACTAAGCAAGAGTAGAGTCATCTATGTACTTCACGTAGAGAGCGATCTCATCCTCGCTTGCCCCTTCCTTGGGCAAAGGCATCACTGAATCAAGGACCTATGTGATTTTCTCCGTCGTGAGAACAATTCTCAAGTTGCGGAGCCAATTCGTATAATTCGAACCAGTGAGGCAGTTGACATCAAGTATGCCACGTAAGGGATTTGAAAGCGACATTTTCTGAAAATAAAGATGTAGTAGAAATAAATAACATGCAGATTTTATAAAAATAAAAAAATAAGATAATTACTTCTATCTTAATTTTCTCCCACTATTTTACTAGCAAGTCACGTGACATCCTAAGCACATGAAACGAAAGCCTTCGACAGACTTCTAGTGAGGATCGGGATCCAATCAGCATCTTAGTATAACCTCGAGGGACTCGACCAATCACACTAAATCCAAAAGATAGGCAACTCTTGTCGATCACAACTCCTTGTGATTCCCATCCAGTTCTGCTTCCGAATCACCATGGTCTCGAGGGACTCGACCAGCCATGATGTTAGGTTAAGTCAATACCATCGTTACAAGATGAGTCTAATTCGATGATATACCCTCAAGGGACTCGACCATGCATACCATGTCCTTAGATCACCGGTGACATCTTTATGTCGTAGGCAAGATAGCAAATCACGATATAGGTGAGCCTCGAGAGACTCAACCAACTCAACCTACATCGAGAATCAGTCCCTACCTATAACGATGGAAGGCCACATGAGGCAATCTAATTGTATCACATTTACCGACTTAATAATATCGAGAGAGGGGATTTTGATCTCCTAATGTAATGTGTCACACACATACATATTTAATATATATCTACTAGTCATATGTGCCCTGCAAGCAAATCAATGATACGTGTGACTTGACACGTAGTCTTTTTGCTTATTGTATTTTGGCATTTATCACTTTATATTCCTTGTTGCATATATATATATATATTGTGATGTCCTTGGATTTGTGCAATGAGAATCGGATCGTGATGAGATCATGATAATGAGATCGATTCGCCTTTAAACACAAATCCTAAATAATCCCGATCATAGGTTACTCAAGAGGGATATTGAGATAATCAGACAGACTACTGTGTTGTATATCCGTCTATATGATGGTTGCAGTTGGTCTTATAACTTTTTGTGTGAAGACACTAGAGATACAATACAGGTGCTCATTGGCATAATATCCTTCACTTTTGAAACATTATTTATAAGTACCTATTTCAAACTTGGATGACCTATACGTAAACATAATAAATCCAGTGATCAAATTGTTAAGCTACAAAAAAAAAATAATAATAAGAGAGAGAAAGAAAAAGGAGAAAGGAAAAGAAAAAGAAGGAATGGCTGTGGTAGCGGTACGGTTGCGACAGCGGTAGCGACGGTGGCATGGTTGCAACAGCTGTGTTTGGGAAAGAAAAAGAAGGAATGAGATAAAGGAGAAAGGAAGTAATATATATATATATATATATATATATATATATATATATATATATATATATATATATATATATATATCTAGTAAGTGTATAAGCAATCACACATCACATGAACAATTACACTAGTTGATCATGGACCAAAGCCTAATATGATTAGGCCCGAGTCAGTGGGCCTAATCACTCACATCAAGATCTATGTGTATAACGTGTTAGGAACGAGTCGGCACTAAGTGGGGGGGGTGAATTAGTGCAGCGATAAAAATCACATCGGTTCTAAAAATCTCTTCATTTCGTACGATAAAAATTGATTTTAGAAACTTGAAAGCGTATGCGAGTGTAAGCATAGTAAAAGCACAATAAGAAGGTAAGGAGGTTTGCAGTAAGATAAATAGCACAAATATAAATGCAAACCAAGTTTTTATAGTGGTTCGATCGTCGTGATCTACATCCACTCCACCGATTCCTATTCCGTCGAGGCCACTAGCATCTACTATCGATCTTCCTTTAATAGGCAAAGATCAACCTTCTTCTTACACCCTTCTTCTCCTTTTCACAGGTTTTTGAGACAACATTTATAAGCACACACTCCTCTCTAAACAGAATTCTATGTTTAAGCTAGAGGAGGGGATTTCTCAAGAGATTTCTATAGCGTTTTCTTACTTTTAAACTATCTATACTTGTCTATCTTAACCAGGGATAAGAGAGATATTTATAGGCCTCAAGTTGATTCAAACTTGGAGCCTAAAAATATCTCATCCAAAGTTTCCTAGGTACAGGTGGTACCACCACCTGTGCTAGGCGGTACCACTGCCTGGCATCTTGACAATGGGCGGTACCACCGCTTGACAGAGTTCGAAGACTGTGCTCTAGCGGTACCACCACTGGCAGCATTTACTGTCAGTGGTACCACCGCCAAGTTTGGGCAATACCACCGCCTAGACCACTTGGGAGACTGAGTCTCCCAAGCGGTGCCACCACCGGCCAAGCATTCAGCATCCTAGTTGGGCCTTGAATCAAACCCAAACCAACCCAACTTCGGGCCCAGTTGGCCCCTAATAGAGTTGATGGGATTACTTCCCAATCCCAACTCCTATTATGTGCTAACTATGATTCCTAAGACATATTCTAAGCAAAATAAGTCTGGTTTCTTCCAGCGAGCTTCCGACGAACTTCCGACGAACTCTCGGCAATGTTCCAACGGACTCCCGGCAAGCTCTTGGACTTCACAATGATCTTCTTGGTGAGTTCCGACGAGCTTCTTTGGCAAGCTCTTGGACTTCTCGATTGGTTCCGATAAAAATTCTGACGAACGTCCGGATTTCTGACAAACTCTCGAACTCTCAACTTAATCACGTCATTGACTCCGAGACTTCATTTTACTTTATGACTTACTATCATAGTTAATCCTATACACATAAAAATACACTTCGATCTATAAAATTATTACTAAGCATGAATCATGTCGTCCGGCATATTATTGGTCCATCAATGCTTCGTCTGATTCTTCGACGCATCATTCTCTCTTACAGCCTATTGCCCAATCAGCCAGTTGACTTCTGCAACTCTGATATCCTTGGTGCAATATCTGCTCTTCTTAGCTCGATGCCCGAATACATGGCCCGAATGCTAGTCATAGGTGCCTAACAAGCCAATCACGTGAGTGATGGCACGTGTGACTTGATACAAAATCCTTTTGCTTATTATATTTTGGCATATATCACTTTATAACTATTGCATATATGCATATATATATATATATATATATATATATATTGTGATGTCCTTAGATTTATGCAATGGGAATCAGATCGTGATGAGATCATGATAATGAGATCGATTTACCTTTAAACACATTTCCTAAATAATCCCGGTCACAGGTTACTCGAGAGGGACATTGTGATAACCGGACAGACTAGTGTGCTGTATACCCATCCATATGATGGATGCAGCTGGTCTCATAGTTGCTCGTGTAGGGACACTAGGGATACAGTACATATGCTCATTGGAGAATGAGTTCACTAATTGATCCGCTTACGGAATGCTGGATGGTTGATAATGCCTTATTGTCAGACAACGATTTCGTAGTCCTAGTGGTATATCTGGTCCTTAGACTTGAGACACCAAGGATGTCTTGTATGAGTGCTCCACTCTTTGATACTAGGCTTATAGGTTTGGCTGTCCTAGATCTAGTACAGCTGGTCATTGGGAGTAGTAGTCGACCTTACGAGTGCTATTGAGTGTCGATAAAGGATCATCCACTCTCGGAGTCATGAGAGGAATATCCCATGTGTTCTTGCTCAAATAAATCCCTAGCTAGGGTCATTTGGGTTGAGAGAGAAAGAGTTCTCTAGGAGAATCCGATTAGAGCGAGACTCGAGTAGAAACCATATGGGTATGACGGCACCATACTCGATATACGGTCTCTAGGATATTAGATGGATGAGGGACTATAGGTACATGGTAACTGAGGACAGATAGGTCCAATAGATTGGATTCCCCTGTATCGTCTTGGGACTATGGCGTAGTAGCCTAGTACATTCGTAGTCGATGAGTCGAGTGAATTATTACAGAGCTGAGTTAGAAGGAGTTTTGACAGGTATGACTCACGGCCAGCTCGATATTGGGCCTAGAGGGTCACACACATATGGTAGGCATTGTGATGAGTAGAGGTTCGGATATGAGATATCCGACGGAGCCCTTGTCTTATTGGATATCCAATAAGCCCCTGAATTATTGGATCCCATGGACGAGATCCAATAAGAGCCCATGAGAGATTATTGGATAGAGATCCACTAATCTAAAAGGCTTGGGTTATTGGATGTAGATCCAATACCCACTAAGGGAGGATTGGCGAGAGTAATATTGCATAAATGTTTGTTTATACTAGACACTACTCCACATATCATGAATGTAAGTGTGTCTAAGAGGAAACGAGATGAGATGAATGTTAGGATCGGAGTGGCACTAAGAGGGGGGGGGGTGAATTAGTGCAGTGGTAAAGTGCAATAAACTTTTGACGATTTAAACACTTTCGGAAACTTCATACGATAAAAGTAACGTTTTCATTTGAAACTGTTTCGATTGCGTTTTAACTTGAAGGGATAAGTAAGACAGAGACAAAGAAGTAGAGCATTAAAGTGAATATGGTTTGCAGTAATGTAAATGACAATAAGTAAATGCAAACCAGAGATCACGCCGATTTTACAGTGGTTCGGTCAAATGACCTACATCCACTTACGAGGCCCTTCTTCGATGAGGCTCCCACCTTCCACTAGCAAATCTCTTGAAGGGGAAGGGTAAATACCCCTCTTACAACTTTTTACAAGTGTTCACTCTCTTACAGATTTTCAACAAGAAAGAAGGAGGTGAATACTAGCAAATTAAAAACAAGACTAGCAAAGACTTTTCTAAGACCTTTCTCTCGATCAATTGCTTCTCAAAAAGTTGTAATCTCAACTGAGATTTGAGGGGTATTTATAGGCCTCAAGAGGATTCAAATTTGGGCTCCAAAATTTGAATTCTCTTTGGGTTCCCGATGTTGGCGGTGCCACCGCCTGTTAGTGTCACAGTGACAATGGACGAGCGGTGCCACCGCCCAGCCAAGCGGTGCCACCGCCCAGCTCTCGGGCGTTGGGCGGTGCAACCTCCCAGTCTGGTGGTGCCACCGCCAGACCCTTCGGTTCACTAGTTAGGCTTCAAATTTTGCCCAAACCAAGTCTAATTTTGGGCCTAATTAGCCCATAACCAGGATATAGGATTATCTCTTAATCCTAATCCTAATTACAAGTGAACTACATAACACAAAAACATCCTAAACAAGTTTTCAACCGCGAACGGCGAGTCTTGTTCCGGCGAGCTTTCCGACGAACTTCTTCCGACAGACTCCCAACAAGCTCCCGAACTTGTGATGACTTTAACGAGTAGCCGAGCCTTCTCGGTGATCTCCGTGAACCTCCGACGATCTCTTCGGCGAACTTCCGAAAATTTCGAGAAGTTCCCGATTTCTTCTCGGTTGGTTCCGGCAGCATCTCCGACGATTCTTCGGACTCTTAAACGTCCATCGAACTTGACTCCGGTATTCTTGCTTTGTGTTTTCTAGTTATCGTAGTTAATCCTGCACACTTAACTCAATAATATGGATTAGATCAATTAACCCATCAATTGATTTTATCATCAAAATATGAGATTCAACAATCTCCCCCTTTTTGATGATGACAATCAATTGTTGACGAAGTTAAACATAACTCCCCCTATCTATATGCCATATTATGAGAAGATAAAAACACTTGAATTCCATCTCATTGAATCCAAGCATAAACCGATAAGTTCTAACTGTAGAACTTATCGTTATTCTCATTAAGCATAAGTAAATGCGAAACTTTGATGAAAATCATTTTCAAGTCGAATGATAAGAGATAATTTTTACTACGAGAGGAGATAATGATTTTCAACATGAATTTCATGATATACATGTTAGACATGCTTTCAATATGATCAATCAATCTTGCGATATTTTCAAAGATTTTGCAAGGCATATAAGACATTCATATCACACAAACTTTTGCAATTCATATAAGTCATGCTATCAAAATGGTACAAGTCATCACTTTTCTCCCCCTTTGTCATCAACAAAAAGGGAATGAGACTTGAAGCACATAATTTGTGATTATAACATTAGGAAAATTCAGCATTCATCCATTTTATCAAATCTCTTCTTTCTATAAATAACAAGAATTATAGATATACAAGGAAGAGATTGTGAAAAAAATTCAAGTAGTAACTCCAATAAGTCAAGATCATAATTCGAATACAAATCCATTCAAATTTGTCAACTTGAAACTCATAATCAAGCCATCAAAATCAATTTCGAGATTCACAAAATATCATAAAATCATTAATCTTGATCAAGATAGGATAAGGTAATTTAATGTGTCATTTAGAATCGAAAGAGAATGATCAAATTCACCGAGGAACGGAGAGAGGATGAAAAACTTTACGAAAAATCCATTCAAACAAATTTATTCTTAGGGACAATTTAACATACCTAATTCCCTTCTAATGAATTCAAATTGGTCTTCATTCAAAGCTTTTGTAAATATATATGCTAATTGATGCTTTGTATCAATGAATTCTAGAACATTATTGTTAAGAACATGATCGTGTATGAAATGATGCCTAACGTCGATGTGCTTAGTTCTAGAGTGCTGAATTGGATTTTTGGTGAGACATATGGCACTAGAATTATCACATTTTATGGGAACATTTTTTAAGTGAATTTCATAGTCTTCTAATGTATTTTTCATCCAAACAACTTGTGCACAGCATGCACTTGCAGCAATGTATTCGACTTCCGCCGTAGATAGTGCAACTGAATTTTGTTTCTTGGAAGTCCAAGAAACAAGTGCATGTCCTAAAAATTGGCATGTTCCGGATGTACTTTTTCTATCTATCCTGCATCCGCCAAAATCGGCATCTGCATAAGCTATTAAATCGAATTTTTCAGATTTTGGATACCACAATCCTAAATTTGGAGTTCCTTTAAGATGCCTAAATATTCTTTTAACACTTTTAAGATAAGATAGTTTAGGATTTGATTGAGACCTAGTGCAAAGTCCTACACTAAACATAATATCCAGTCTAGTCGCGGTGAGGTAGAGTAGACTACCTATCATTCCCCTATATGTTTTTTGATCGAAATTTTCACTATTTTCATCCATATCTAACTTAGTTGCGGTACTAATAGGGGTGTTTATTGCTTTTGAATTATCCATGTTAAATTGTTTTAACAATTCTAATGTATATTTAGATTGGTTAAGAAATATACCATCACTAAGTTGTTTGATTTGTAATCCTAAAAAGAAAGTTAATTCACCCATTAAACTTATTTCAAATTCATGACTCATACATTTGGCAAATGATTCACATAGTGATTCATCCGAACAGCCAAAAATAATATCGTCAACATAAATTTGCACAATAAGAAAATTAATTTCAAAATGTTTAATAAACAATGTAGTATCAACCTTGCCTTTGGTAAAATTATTTAAAATAAGAAAGGAACTAAGCCTTTCATACCAAGCTCTAGGAGCTTGTTTCAAGCCATAGAGAGCCTTAGTCAATTTGAATATATGATTAGGAAGAAGAGAATTTTCAAATCCGGGAGGTTGTTCGACATATACTTCTTCGGAAATAAAACCATTCAAGAAAGCACTTTTGACATCCATTTGAAATAGTTTAAAATTATTACTACTAGCATTGGCAAGGAGCATCTTTATGGCTTCTAATCGAGCCACGGGAGCGAAGGTTTCTTTATAATCGATACCTTCTTCTTAGTTGAAACCTTTGGCCACTAATCTAGCATTGTTTCTAACCACGATACCATTTTCGTCTTTCTTGTTTCTAAAGACCCATTTAGTACTAATGATTAAATGGTCACTAAGTCTAGGAACAAGCTTCCATACCTTATTCCTCTCAAATTGATTCAATTCCTCTTGCATTGCAATAACCCAAAAATCATCTTTTATGGCTTCCTCAATGTATTTAGGTTCGATCTGAGAAAAGAAGGCAGCGTTGGCACAAAAATTCTTGAAAGAGGAATGATTTTAAACCCCTTTTGATGTATCTCCAATAATTAGCTCCTTTGGATGAGCATCTATATAGTTCCATTCCTTGGGTAAAGAAATTTCGGAAGAAGGTGCATCCAAGTTGCTATTTTGAGTAGGGGGTTCATTTAAATTCAAATTATCTAAACCAAGATCATCATCAAAATTATTTTTCTTTAAATTAGAAATTTCATTAAAAACTACATGAATAGACTCTTCTATTACTAAGGTTCTTTTGTTAAAAACCCGAAAAGCCTTAGAAACGGAAGAGTAACCAAGAAAGATGTCTTCATCGGATTTAGCATCAAATTTTCCTAAGGCATCCTTTTCATTCAAAATAAAGCATGTACAACCGAAAACTTTAAAATAGGAAATATTTGGTTTTTTGTTATTCCATAATTCATAGGGAGTTTTTGATAAGGATGGTCTTATTAGGACTCTATTCATGATGTAGCAAGTCGTATTTACGGCTTCGGCCCAAAAATACTTAGGTAAACTATGTTCATTTAACATAGTTCTTGCCATTTCTTGTAGGTTTCTATTTTTTCTTTCAACTACTCCATTTTGTTGGGGATTCCTCGGAGTGGAGAAGTTGTGATTGTATCCATTAACTTCACAAAAATTTTGAAAGTCACGGTTTTGAAATTCGCCACCGTGATCACTCCGAATTGATGAAATCATGAAACCCTTTCCGTTTTGAGTGAGTTTACAAAATTTAGAGAAACACTTGAAACAATCACTTTTGTGAGCTAAGAAATAGATCCAAGTGTATCTAGTACAAACGCATATTTGCTTCCCCCTAGACTTGTCATGTCAATTGGTCCAAATAAGTCCAAATGAATCAATTGTAATGGTCTAGTGGTCCTAATTTCAGTTTTTGGTTTAAAACTAGTTTTTATTTGTTTACCTAGTTGACATGCATCAGATACTTTGTCCTTAATAAACTTTATATTTAGAATTCCTAGCACTAATTCTCTAGATGAGATCTTAGATATTAGTTTCATGCTTGCATGACCTAGTCTCCTATGTCAAAGCCAAGCATCATCATTTAAAGCGGAGAAGCACATTTCATTACTTCGTTCATCAAGGTTGATGGTGTAAACATTATTTTGTTTTAACGCAATCATAGTTATGTTATGGTTTGGTTTTTTAATAATACACACATTTGATTCCAATCTAACGATATAACCTTTATCGCATAATTGACTAACACTCAAGAGATTATGTTTCGATCCATCAACTAGTAAGACATCATCAATAGAAAAATTTAATTTGTTACCTATGGTTCCCTTGCCAATGATTTTGCCTTGGTTGTTGTCTCCGAAGGTGACGTACCCGTCTTCTTTGCTAGTGAGCAAAGAGAAATGAGATGGATCTCCAGTCATATGTCTTGAGCATCCACTATCTAGATACCATCTCTTGCTCCTAGCTTGTGATTGTGTATGTTTATACAAGAAGGGATTATTTTTAGGTACCCATTTTCTTTTGGGTGCCTTAAAAACTGATTTAACTTGTTCATCATATTGCATAGAATTGATCATGGTTCCTTTAGGAACCCAAATTAGTTTGTTCAGACTAATTTTCATAAATGGACATTTATAAGTTTTATGTCCATATTTGCAACAAAAGTTACAATTGCTTTGGTGCCGAACATGTAAGACAAGGCCTTTAATGAAAGTGGTTGGATTTTGGTGAGGACTTCTCACAAATCCGATTCCACTTCTTTTAGGAACGTGACCCTTATTTGTAAGGATCATGTTCAAAGATTTGCTACCAACCTCGAATTTCTTCAAGGTGTCCTTAAGTAGCAAGTTCTCCTTTTGGAGAGATCCTAGATCATGGCATTTTATACATGGAGCTCAACTATCATGATATTCAGTTTTTAATTTATCGATATCACAAGTGAGACTATCATGCTCCTTTTTTAGCAATTTATATTTTCTACTAATTATCTTACATTCATCAAATAACTCATGGAAAGCATTTAATAATTCATGATAAGGTAAATCTGCATCAATTAAATATGTTACCTCTTCTCCGATGGCCATTAGGGCGTAATGAGCAACTTGTGTTGGGAAATCATGGGGGGCGACATCATATGCGCAGCGGAAGATCAAGAAAACAAAAATCCCCGATTCCCAAAAAGATGTTCGTCGTCGTGCGAAGATTGGTGCGCAAAAAATCCGCAAAACATAAAAATGCGTATAGAGATTGTGTTACCTAGGGAGATCGTATATCCCTGTTTCCTTGCAGATCCTTAGGAGAGGGTGAAGGAGGTCAAGCGTCCTCCTCTCTAGCGGTGATCCACACAGCAGGGTTGCGACGATGCTCCTCAAAACTCCAGGCCTACTCTGAGGTGGAGAGGGAGAGGAGAATAGGAAAGGCAAGCAAAGACTCTAGCCTATGAGGCTGTGAATCCCACCTATTTATAGAGATCCCGTGTCAAACCCTAATGGGTCCTTCCCTAGTGGGTATTGGATATGCATCCAATAAGACAAGGGCTCCGTTGGATATCTCATATCCGAACCTCGACTCATCGCAATGCCAACCATATGTGTGTGATCCTCTAGGCCCAATATCGAGCTGGCCGTGAGTCATATCTGTCAGAACTCCTTCTAACTCAGTGAATTATTATCTCTGTAATAATTCACTCGACTCATCGACTACGGACGTACTAGGCCACTACGCCGTAGTCCCCAGACGATACAGGGGAATCCAATCCATTGGACCTGTCTGTCCTCAGTTACCATGTACCTATAGTCCCTCATCCATCTAATATCCCAGAGACCGTATATCGAGCATGGTGCTGTCAGACCCATACGGTTTCTACTCAAGTCTTGCTCTAATCGGATTCTCCCGGAGAACTCTTTCTCTCTCAACCCGAATGACCCTGGCCAGGGATTTGTCTGAGCAAGAACACATGGGATATTCCTCTCATGATGCCGAGTGTGGATGATCCTCTATCGACACTCAATAGCCCTCGTAAGGTCGACTACCACTCCCAATGACCAGTTGTACTAGATCTAGGACAGCTAAACCTATAAGTCTGGTATCAAAGAGTGGAGCACTCATACATGACATCCTTGGTGTCTCAAGTCTAAGGACCAGATACACCACTAGGACTACGGAATCGCTGTCTGACAATAAGGCATCATCAACCATCCAGCATTCCGTAAGCGGATCAATTAGTGAACTCATTCTCCAATGAGCACCTGTACTGTATCCCTAGTGTCCCTACACGAGTAGCTATGAGACCAGCTGCATCCATCATATGGACGGGTATACAGTACACAAGTCTATCCGGTTATCACGATGTCCCTCTCGAGTAACCTATGACCGGGATTATTTAGGATATGTGTTTAAAGGTGAATCGATCTCATTATCGTGATCTCATCACGATCTGATTCCCATTGCACAAATCCAATGACATCACAATATATATATGCATTTATGCAATAGTTATAAAGTGATTTACGCCAAAATATAATAAGCAAAAAGATTCTGTATCAAGTCACACGTGCCATCACTCACGTGATTGGCTTGCTGGGCACCTATGACTAGCAATCTCCCACTTGACCTAAAGCCAATCACCTATGTGTCTGATCCCCATCAGACTCCTGTGACGCTCAAAGACAATATGAGAGAACGACTTTGTCAGTGGATCTGCAATGTTATCTTCGGATGGAACTCTTTCCACTGCTACATCTCCTCGGGTTACGATCTCTCTGATAAGCTGGAACCTCCTCAGAACACTTCTGATGAGACTCGGGTTCCCTTATTTGAGTAATCGCCCCATAGTTGTCGCAATATAAGGAAGTCGACTTCTCACTATTCGGAACGACTCCCAAATCTGTGATGAACATCTTCACCCAGACTCCCTCCTTTGCTGCATCTGATGCAGCAATGTACTCCGCCTCTGTGGTCGAGTCAGCAGTGGTATCTTGCTTGGAACTCTTCCGGCACACTGCTCCTCCATTCAAGGTGTACACATATCCTGAATTCGACTTGCTATCATCGACATCAGACTGAAAACTTGAGTCAGTGAAGCCTTCAACCTTAAGGCTATTACCTCCATATACTAGTAAAAGATCCTTAGTCATTCTCAAGTACTTAAGGATACACTTTACTGCTTTCCAGTGCTCCAAGCCTGGATCCGCCTGATACCTGCTCGTGACACTCAGAGCATGCGCTATATCAAGCCTAGTACATAGCATGGCATACATGATATACCATATTGCTGAGGCATAAGGTATCATATCCATGTTCGCCCTTTCTTAGAGTTTTCAATGCCAAACCTTTTGACAATGGTTTCTTTGTACCTGGACTGGGACAAGACAAGCATCCTCTTGGATCTATCTCTATAGATTCTAATCCCCAAGATATAGGATGCTTCCCCTAAGTCCTTTATAGAGAAGTGTCTAGATAACCATGTCTTTACTGTGGATAGCATTCCTACGTCATTCCCAATGATGAGGATGTCATCCACATATAACACCAAAAAGGTGATAGCGCTCCCACTTACCTTTCTGTATACACAAGGCTCATCTTCGTTCTTAACGAAGTCATAAGATCTGATTGACTCATCAAATCTTATGTTCCAACTTCGGGAAGCTTGCTTTAGTCCATAAATGGATCTAAGCAACCTACACACATTATTTGGGCAGTTCTTGGACACGAATCCCTCAGGTTGCATCATATACACCTCCTCCTCGAGGTTCCCATTGAGGAATGCGGTTTTCACATCCATCTGTCAGATCTCATAATCATAGTGTGCTGCAATAGCCAATAGAATTTTGATGGATTTTAGCATTGCTACGGGTGAGAAAGTTTCGTCGTAGTCAACACCTTGCCTTTGACGATACCCTTTAGCCACTAGCCTTGCTTTATAGGTCTCTACCTTTCCATCTACTCTGATCTTTTTCTTAAAGATCCATTTGCAATCGATGGGTACAATACCTTCGGGCGCATCAACTAGGTTCCAAACCTTATTGGAGTACATAGAATCCATCTCAGAATTCATGGCTTCTTGCCACTTCCCGGAGTCTATACTCATAATAGCCTCCTCGTAGGTCTGAGGATCAATATCCTCAGCATCCTCTCCTCTAATATGTCCCACATATCTCTTAGGAGGATGAGATACTCTATCAGACCTGCGTAAAGTTGAAACTTGTGTATTAGGTACCTGAATAGACTCGGGCTGTAGAGTGGTGCTTGAGCTTGGTTCTCTAACTTCGCTCAACTCTATCATTCTCCCACTGTCTCCGCCAAGAATGTGTTCCTTCTCAAGGAACACTGCTCTCTTAGCTACAAAGACCTTTTTGTCCTCGGGATGATAGAAGTAATACCTACAAGTTTCCTTGGGGTACCCCACAAATATGCATCGCTCTGTCCTTGATTCTAACTTATCGGGGTTGTGTCTTTTAATGTGGGCTGGGCAGCCCCAAATCTTAACAACCTTAAGATCAGGCTTCTTCCCTTTCCATATCTCATATGGTGTAGACACTACCGACTTAGTTGGAACTCTGTTCAGAAGGTAAGCTGCAGTTTCTAAGGCATATCCCCAGAATGAGATGGGTAGGTCAGCGAAACTCATCATGGACCGTACCATATCTAATAAAGTACGATTTCTCCTTTCAGAGACACCATTGAGCTGAGGTGTGTAAGGAGGTGTCCATTGGGATAATATCCCATGGTCCTTGAGGAACTGAGTAAACTCTGTACTTAAGTACTCACCTCCTCGATCTGATCGAAGAGTTTTGATACTCTTTCCAGTCTAGTTCTCCACCTTATTGTTATACTCTCTGAATTTCTCAAAAGCCTCGGACTTGTACTTCATTAAGTACACATATCCATACCTTGAGAAATCATCAGTAAATGTAATGAAGTAGGAGTAACCTCCAATGACATGAGTTGACATGGGTCCACATACATCACTATGTATGAGTTCCAACAACTCAGTGGCTCTCTCTCCAGTTCCACTAAATGGAGAGTTGGTCAATTTTCCACGAATGCAAGGCTCACAAGTTGCATAAGACATATAGTCGAAAGGATCTAGATATCCATCATTTAGCAACTTTTGAATCTTTCTTTCATGGATGTGACCTAGCCTACAATGCCACAGGTATTCACTGTTCAACTCATCTCGTTTCCTTTTGGACACATTTACATTCATGATATGTGGAGTGGTGTCTAATATAAATATACCATTATGCAATGTTCCTTTCGTGATGATCTTATCATCTAATAATATCGAACAACCATTGTTCTCAAAAATAAATTTATATCCACAAACTGTTAAACATGAAATGGAGATAATGTTTTTGATAATAGAAAGAACAAAATAACATGCATCTAATGCAATAAAAGCTCCACTAGGCAGATGTAGGGCGACCTCGCCAACAGCTAATACAGCAACTTATGCTCCATTACCCATCTTGAGGTTCATCTCGCCTCTCTCTAGTCTCCTAGGCCTTGCCAGAACCTGCAACGAATTGCATATATGATAAGCACTACCGGTATCCAATACCCATGTGTTATCATAAGAGTTTGACAAATGGAGACTGATCATGAATGTACCTGAAGCTTCATCAAGCTTTTGTTTCGCCCTTTCTGCAAGGTACTCTTTGCAGTTTCTCTTCCAATGCCCATCTTTACCATAGTGGAAGCATTGGCCTTTGTCCTTTGTTGGGTCTTTCTTCGCAACCATTGCTTTACCTTGTTTGCCCTTGCCCTTTCCCTTCTTAAGGGACCTTTCTGCTTTCCTTTTCTTTCTGGTCTCACCAGTGTAGAGAACTGGCTTCTCTTTCTTAATAGTACTCTCTGCCTCCCTTAACATATTGAGGAGCTCTGGGAGAGTCACCTCAAGCTTGTTCATATTAAAATTCATTATGAACTGTGAAAAGGAATCTGGTAGGGACTGAAGCACAATGTCCACACACAAGTTATTTTCTAGGACCATTCCTAGACCTGTGAGTTTCTCTATCCACTCAATCATCTTTAGGAAATGGTTCTGAACCGATGTCCCCTTAGTCATCCTAGCGCGGAAAAGGCTCTTGGATATCTCATATCGTTGAGTCCTTCCCTGTTCCTCAAACAATTTGAGGACATGTAGGAGAATGGATCTGGCATCCATCTTTTCATGTTGTCTCTGTAACTCTGGAGTCATAGAGCCCAACATATAGCACTGAGCAAGAGTGGAGTCATCAAAGTACTTCACGCAGCGAGCAATCTCATCCTCGCTTACCCCTTCTTCGGGCGTAGTCATCACTGTATCAAGGATGTACACGATTTTCTCCGCTGTGAGAACAATTCTCAAGTTACGGAGCCAATCCGTATAATTTGGACCAGCGAGGCGGTTGACATCAAGTATGCCACGTAAGGGATTTGAAAGCGACATTTTCTGAAAATAAAGATGTAGCAGAAATGAATAACATGCAGATTTTGCAAGAAATAAACTATCAAGATATGGACTTCTATCTTAATATGCTCTCACTATTTTACTAACGAGTCACGCGACACCCTCAGCACGTGAAACGGAAGTCTCCGACAGACTTCTAGTGGGGATCAGGATCCAATCAGCGACTTAGTGTAACCTCGAGGGACTCGACCAATCACACTAAGCCTAAAAGGTAGGCAACTCTTGCCAATCACAACTCCTTGTGATTCCCGTCCTGTTCGGCCTCCGAATCACCATGGCCTCGAGGGACTCGACCAACTATGATGCTCGGTTAAGTCAACACCTTCGTTACAAGATGTGTCTGATTTGATGATATACCCTTGAGGGACTCGACCAAGCATACCATGCCCTCAGGTCACTGGTGACATCTCTATGTCGTAAGCAAGATAGCGAATCGCGATATAGGTGAGTCTCGAGTGACTCGACCAACTCAACCTACAATGGGAATCAGTTCCTACTCATAACGATGGAAGGCCAAGTGGGTCAATCTAATTGCCTCACGTTTACCGACTTAATATTCTCGAGAGATGTTTCTATAATTTGGTCTCCTAATATGACATGTCACACATATACATATTTAATATATATCTACATCGCATGCAAATATATATACATATCTAGTATGTGTATAAGCAATCACATCAGATGATCATGGACCACAACCTAATATGATTAGGCCCGAGCCAGTAGGCCTAATCACTCACATCAAGATCTATGTGTGCAACGGTGCATCTCCATGCCCTGTGATCGTCCATCTCGTCCTCGTCGGTTCTGTCGACATCTTGATGCATCTTCATGCATCACGATCGTCCGTCTCGTGGGTCCCGCTATCGCATCCATGCTCCCGCTGCGCCTCCTCATGTGATTACAACTTAATCATAAGCACGCAGGCCTGACAATAAACGAGAAATATAATGGAGGTTCGCAGACCTCAATAATAATAATCACAAGTACACACATCACACGGTCCATGATCATCCGTCCACACATCATACATCACATGTATAAATAATCATCATCATGTAGGACTACTAGATAATAATAAAAATAATAATAAACTAAACCTTTTAATTAATTAATATTTTTCTGAAATCAAGGACATGTAGGGAATTTCTCAATTCCTAAGGGTATTTTCGTAATTTGAATAAAAGACAGAAACTGGAATTTCTCAAATTCCGAGGGGCAAAACTATCTTTTGCCAAGAAAAACCTAATACCCTTTCCCCTTTTCGCTGTTAGCGCCGCCGCCACCCTACCGGCGGCGGCACACTCGCTAGCGGCGCTGTCGCTGCAGGTGGGCTCCCCCTTCGGGTGTCGCTGCCTCCGCAGGCGGTGCTATCCCGCTGTGCGGCCGCCCCTGTGGGGGGGGTTTCGCCCGCAGGAGCAGTGGCGGCAGGCGTCGCGCGTCGCTGCCCTGCGGCGGCAGGCGCTGCTTCCTTTCGGCGGCAGGCGCCGCTGCCCTACGGCGCCTCTGCCCGTGGGTTGCCAGCCCCGCCGGCAGCAAGCCTGCTGCAAGCAGGCTGGCGGCCGACTGCTGCAGACGCAGCCCCTGCGCTGCCCGCCTTCGGTTGCGCTACACGCACGCAGATCGAGGGCAGCAACTGTTGCAGCCCTTTCTCGCTTTTGCGTCAACGATTTTGACGTCAAAATTCTTCCTAAACACAATACACGTAGTTGAAAACCAATCATTCGCACGAACAACCTGGCTCTGATACCACTGTTGGGAAATCATGGGGGATGACATCATATGCGCAGCGGAAGATCAAGAAAACAAAAATCCCCGATTCCCAAAAAGATGTTCATCGTCGTGTGAAGATTGGTGCGCAAAAAATCCGCAAAACACAAAACTGCGTATAGAGATTGTGTTACCTAGGGAGATCGTATTGTTAGGACTCTAGCTAGGAGAGTCCTAATTAAGAGGGACATTCATGTAAAATTAGTAGGACTTTAGCTAGGAGAGTCCTAATTGATAGGGACATTCTGTTAGGACTCAAGCTAGGAGAGTCCTAATTGAGAGGGACATTCTGTTATGACTCTAGTTAGGAGAGTCCTAATTGAGAGGGACATTCATGTAGGAGGTTTTTTCTTAAAGAATAATTAGGAGTTGTAAGGGAATAGGAGTCTTGAGTAGGAGTCCTATTAGGAGTTGGTTAGAAGTAAGAGTCTTAAGTAGGAGTCCTATTAGGAGTTAGGGTTTAGAAGCCCTATAAATAGCCATGTATTCCTCCTCTTTTCGTAAGCAATAGATGAAACTTTTCTGCAGCCTTTGAGCAGCACTTGGAGGGAGGAACCCCTATTGAGTTCCAAGGAGGCCGATTCCCTAAAGAGATCAACCCCAAGTTTAGAATCTGCAAGGGTTCTAACACCTGGTATCAGAGCAGTGTTCTTGGCGTCTCTCTACCCTTCCACAGCCATCCATCAACCCTCCACAACCATCCAAAGCAATTCCCACAATTGCTTAAAAGATCGTCGCCGGATTCCACCATCATCTCCACCACCGCAGATCAACCTTTGATCTCCCCGTGAATTGCAACAGGTTCTGGTTTCCTACCTTACTACTGCTGCAATTTAGTTATCCTTATTCGAAAATCCAAAAAAAAAAAAAAAAGTTCCTATATTGCTGAATAAACTTTTCGTCTCAAAGTTTTCATCTCTACGACAAAAGATACATTGCAGAATTCCAACCGCTTAGCACCATCTGTTTGATCTTGCTACTGTGCTTTTTCTATCCAAATTTCTACGAAATTTTTATGACATCTTTGACACTTCCTAATAGTGGATTTCCCTTTAGTTTCATCAAAAAATTCTAAATATAAACTACTGATCTTTTATGTCCAATCTGCTACACTTGAATTGCAGAATTCAAGCCGCATAGCACCATCTGTTTGATCTTGCTACTGTACTTTTTTGATCCAAATTTCTACGAAATTTTTATGACATCTTTGACACTTCCTAACAGTGGATTTCCCTTTGGTTTCATCAAAAAATTCTCAATATAAACTACAATTCTGTAATTGCAACTTGCACCAATTTCCTTGCTGTTATACTGCCGAATTTTTCTTGATTAAATTAGATATCCTTGCTGTCATATAAACTGTGATTTTTCTATCAATTCCCTCCTCAATTCTCTCAAGTTTTTGGTGGAAATTACGTCGAGAAACCGTTGTTTCTTCGACGACAATTCTACTCTTACAAGACAGCACATACTTGCTGCGACTTCCACGGATTTCTGTCAAACCTTTGCTACCATCTACCACAGATCCAAAACTTTCATCCATAGCCCTAAAACTCTACCAAACCACACCCTCAAACTGCACCCAAAACAGCCACAAAACAAGCCTAAACCGCAGCCTACATCCACCAATCCACCAACACTTTCGACCATCACTTCTCTCAACCTATACATGCCTTTAACCCAACAGCAAAAGAGAGATCTTAACATCATTGATTTGGGGCCATATACTATGGTATCTAAGGAGGCAATCAATGTTAAATTCGAAGCTTTGGAGGTGCGAATGGAGGATAAGATTCGGACGCTCTTTACCGAACTCAGATTGGGCCGACCACTAAGCCCGAAGAAATCATATCAAGGAGAGAGCTTTGCCCAATCACACCAAGCCCGAAGAGATGACTTCCAAGGGAGGGTAGGCTCTATGACCAACCCCAAATATCCATGCATGAGAGTGGATTTCCCTAGATAGGAAGAAGGAGACCCGCTTGGTTGGATCTCGCGCGCGGAGCGATATTTTCAGTACCACAAAACCGCGGATGCATCTATGGTAAAAATTGCAGCTATACATCTTGAAGGGGATGCTATACAGTAGTTTGACTAGTTTGAACATACTTATGGAGTGCTTTCATGGTAACAATTCAAAGAAGGACTACTGATCTGCTTCACACCAACCGATTACGAGAATATTGATGGACAACTAGCAAAGATCCGACAAACTTCCACCATTCAGGAGTACCAAACCAGGTTTGAATGGTTATCTAATCAAACTCATGATTGGTCTCAAAAACAGCTATTGAGGACCTTCATTGAGGGCTTGAAGCCGGAGATCCGAGGAGAAGTTAGACCGCGACAACCGTATACGCTTATGGCAGCCATCTCTTTCGCACGACATCAAGAGGAGCAATTGAACCATGAAGCTCGGAGGACTAGGGTCACTCCTCAACCAGTAATATTGAAGCCCTCAGCCCCCCCTACTATTGACTAAGTCCCTACACCAAAGAGGTTAACAAGAGAAGAGCTTCGGGAGCGATATGCGAAGGGGTTATGTTGGCATTGTGACGAGCCGTGGAGCCGTGAGCATCGCTGTAGTAAATGGGGACTTCTTATGATTGAACCGATAGAAGAAGAAGTCATTGAACATCCAAAAGAGAACCTTGAACATGAAGAAGAAGATGCAGAAGAAGAGCCACAACCGATCGAAGTTACGGTATATACACTAGCTAGCTACTCAAACCCGCAAACGATGAAAGTTGGAGGCCTTCTCAAACAACAACCGATCACTGTTCTCATCGACACGGGCAGTTCTAATAACTTTCTAAATAGTAAGGTTACTATCCAGATGGCCTTACCTATTGAGAATTGCAGCAGGTTTAATGTTAAGATCGTCGACGGACGGATTTTGAATTGTGATCGTAGGCGCCCGCAGGAGAAACTATTGCTGTAGGACCAAGAGATAATTGCAGATTTCTTCCTTCTCCCTCTTAATGATCATGAGGCCATGCTCATAATTAAATGGTTGACGATATTATGTGATATTTCTTGGAATTTTATGCAACTAATTATGAAATTTTACAGTAAGGAGAAACGGGTGATACTGAACGGGAAACGTGAGGGCGACATAACGACGATTTGTACACAACAAATGAAGAAGGTTTTGCATAAGGCATGCAGCGGCCTTTTGGTACAACTTGAGCAGCAAACTAAGGGAGAGCCAACAAAATTGGAAAATCCAGATCTACTTCCTTTGCTTGCTGAATTTTCAGATATATTTGACGAACTACGCACCCTACCTCTTACCCGTCGGCATGATCATTGTATAACGATTCTTCCAGGCCAATCTCCAGCAAATGCTCAGCCATATCAGTATCCACATCTCCAAAAGGATGAAATAGAAAGGATTGTAAAAGAGATGCTCAAAACAGGAGTTATTCGGCCATGTTGTAGCCCCTACTCTTCACCGGTGCTCCTCATACGAAAGAAGGATGGAATATGGCGATTATGTGTTGATTACCGAACTCTCAATGGCATAACCATCAAGGATAAATACCCTATTCCAGTAGTAGATGAGTTGCAAGATGAAAGGGACCACAAATCTTCACAAAGCTGGACCTTCGATCCGGGTATCATCAAATACGAGTATGCGAAGAAGACATACCGAAAACCACCTTTTGAACACACAATAACCACTATGAATTTTTGCTTTCTTCAAAAGAAGGTGGAATATCTTGGGCATATCATATCAGAGGAAGGTGTGGCAGTAGACCCCTTCAAAATTAGAGCAATGCAAAATTGGTTGATCCCGAGGAACATAAAATTGCTACATGGCTTTCTGGGTTTAACAAGCTACTACTGCAAGTTCGTGAAAATCTATGGAGAGATCAGTGCACCACTTACTTCCTTTCTGAAAAAAGATGTCTTCCAATGGTCGGACAGAGCCTCTATTGCCTTCGACAAACTTAAGGCAGCCATGACGACCACGCCGGTGCTAACACTACCAGATTTCAACCAACCCTTCATTATTGAGGCCGACGCATCTGGAGTCGGAATTGGAGCAATTCTCATGCAAGATGGTCGACCACTCGCATACACTAGCAAAGTATTATCCCCCTCCCATCAAAATAAGTCAACATATGATAAGGAGATGCTCGCCATTGTGCACGCAGCAACGAGGTGGAGACCCTACTTGATTGGTCGACGATTTCAAATTAAAACCGACCATAAAAGCCTCAAGTACTTTTTGGAGCGAAAGATATCATCCCCTGAGCAGCAAAACTGGGTAACAAAACTTCTTGGATTTGATTATGAAATAACTTACAAAAAGGGGAAAGAGAATATTCTTGCAGATGCGCTTTCGCAACTACCCGAGCAAGCTGAAGTTTTTGTCATTTCAGTTCCGACCAGCGACTTCCTTGAGGATATTAAGATGGAATGGCAGGAAGATTCAGAGACTAGTAAGATTATAAAAAAATTGGAGGAAGCACCAAGCTCCGTAGCTCATTACAATTGGGACTCAAAAGAATTACACTATAAGAGTACTAAATTAAAAAGGAGTATGGCATATCACTCACAAACCGACGGCCAGACAGAAGTTGTAAATTGGTGCTTGGAGATAGCCCAAACCCACCCAGCAAATACGACTACCCAAGGAGGACTTCCGACTCAGCCAAGTATCATTATTGATCGACGGATTATGACTCGACGATGACGATCCACTACTGAATTGCTAATACAGTGGGCAAACCTACTAACAAAAGATGCCACTTTGGAGAACTATGATGACTTGAAGATTAAATTCCCAAAATTCATGAATCGTCAGCCTCGAGGACAAGGCTGATTTGAAGAGGGCGGGGTTTGTTAGGACTCTAGCTAGGAGAGTCCTAATTAAGAGGGACATTCATGTAAAATTGTTAGGACTTTAGCTAGGAGAGTCCTAATTGAGAGGGACATTCTGTTAGGACTCTAGCTAGGAGAGTCCTAATTGAGAGGGACATTCTGTTATGACTCTAGTTAGGAGAGTCCTAATTGAGATGGACATTCATGTAGGAGGTTTTTTCTTGAAGAAGAATTAGGAGTTGTAAGGGAATAGGAGTCTTGAGTAGGAGTCCTATTAGGAGTTGGTTAGAAGTAAGAGTCTTAAGTAGGAGTCCTATTAGGAGTTAGGGTTTAGAAGCCATATAAAGAGCCATGTATTCCTCCTCTTTTCGTAAGCAATAGATGAAACTTTTCTGCAGCCTTTGAGCAGCACTTGGAGGGAGGAACCCCTATTAAGTTCCAAGGAGGCCGATCCCCTAAAGAGATCAACCCCAAGTTTAGAATCTGCAAGGGTTCTAACACGTATAACCCTATTTCCTTGCAGATCCTTAGGAGAGGGTGAAGGTGGTCAAGCGTCCTCCTCTCTAGCGGTGATCCACACAGCAGGGTTGCGACGACGCTCCTCAAAACTCCAGGCCTACTCTGAGGTGGAGAGGGAGAGGAGAATAGGAAAGGCAAGCAAAGACTCTAGCCTATGAGGCTGTGAATCCCTCCTATTTATAGAGATCCCGTGTCAAACCCTAATGGGTCCTTCCCTAGTGGGTATTGGATCTGCATCCAATAAGACAAGGGCTCCGTCGGATATCTCATATCCGAACCTCTACTCATCACAATGCCTACCATATGTGTGTGACCCTCTAGGCCCAATATCGAGCTGGCCGTGAGTCATACCTGTCAGAACTCCTTCTAACTCAGTGAATTATTATCTCTGTAATAATTCACTCGACTCATCGACTACAGACGTACTAGGCCACTACGCCGTAGTCCCAAGACGATGCAGGGGAATCCAATCCATTGGACCTGTCTGTCCTCAGTTACCATGTACCTATAGTCCATCATCCATCTAATATCTTAAAGACCGTATATCGAGCATGGTGTTGTCAGACCCATACAGTTTCTACTCGAGTCTTGCTCTAATCGGATTCTCCCGGAGAACTCTTTCTCTCTCAACCCGAATGACCCTTGCCAGGGATTTGTCTGAGCAAGAACACATGGGATATTCCTCTCATGACGCCGAGAGTGGATGATCCTCTGTCGACACTCAATAGCCCTCGTAAGGTCGACTACCACTCCCAATGACCAGTTGTACTAGATCTGGGATAGCCAAACCTTTAAGTCTGGTATCAAAGAGTGGAGCACTCATACAGGACATCCTTGGTGTCTCAAGTCTAAGGACCAGATACACCACTAGGACTACGGAATCGCTGTCTGACAATAAGGCATCATCAACCATCCAGCATTCCGTAGGCGGATCAATTAGTGAACTCATTCTCCAATGAGCACCTGTACTATTTCCCTAGTGTCCCTACACGAGCAGCTATGAGACCAGCTGCATCCATCATATGGACGGGTATACAGCACATCAGTCTATCCGGTTATCACGATGTCCCTCTCGAGTAACCTATGACCGGGATTATTTAGGATATGTGTTTAAATGTGAATCGATCTCATTATCGTGATCTCATCACGATCCGATTCCCATTGCACAAATCCAAGGACATCACAATATATATATGCATTTATGCAATAGTTATAAAGTGATATACGCCAAAATATAATAAGCAAAAATATTCTGTATCAAGTCACACGTGCCATCACTCATGTGATTGGCTTGCTGGGCACCTATGACTAGCAACTTGCTCGGTGTTGGACTCCTCTTCTTCGGACACGCTTGAATCATCCCACGTTGCCTTGAGTGCCTTCTTCTTTGATGTTCTCTTTTTGGCTTGAGGACAATCGTTCTTGTAGTGTCCCAGTTTTTTGCATTCATAGCAAATCACTTGGTCCTTCTTGTGTTCGAACTTATTTTTTGTATTATTTTTAAATTTGTTCTTTCTTAAATATTTTTTAAATTTTTGAGTCAAAAGTGCAATGTCATTGTCACTGTCCTCATCACTTGATGTTCCTTTCAAGTGATCTTCTTGTGATGTAAGTGTCATATCCTTCCTGTTCTTTAGAAGGGGGTTCTCGAGCTCATCATGAGCTTGACATGTCATTTCATAGGTCATCAGAGACCCAATAAGTTCTTCAAGAGGGAATGTTTTAAGGTCTTTGGCCTCTTGAATTGCCGTAACTTTTGGATCCCAACTTTTAGGGAGGGATCTTAAGATTTTGGTTACTAGTTCAAAGTTAGTAAAATCTATACCAAGAGCTTTGAGTTCATTGATGATATCCGTGAACCGGGTGTACATGTCTCCGATGGACTCACTTGGTTTCATTCGGAAAAGTTCTTAAGAGTGCACAAGGATGTTGATTTTGGACTCTTTCACTCGGCTAGTGCCTTCATGAGTGATCTCAAGAGTTCTCCAAATATCAAAAGCCGAATCACAAATTGAAACACAATTAAATTCATTTTTGTCTAGTGCACAAAACAAGGCATTCATAGCCTTTGCGTTTAAGGCAAAAACCTTCTTCTCCGATTCATTCCATTCGCTCATCGGAAGAGAAGATTTTTGAAATCCATTTTCAACAATAGTCCAAAGCTCGAAATCCATGGAAATGAGGAAGATCCTCATACGAGTCTTCCAATAAGTATAATCCGACCCATTAAACAAGGGTGGACGTGTGATAGAATGACCCTCATGTATGCCGGAGTAAGCCATCTCTCTTGGGTATTAAACCAAATATGAGAGTGAGTCTAGCTCTGATACCAATTGTTAGGATCGGAGCGGCACTAAGAGGGGGGGGGGGTGAATTAGTGCAGCAGTAAAGTGCGATAAACTTTTGACGATTTAAACACTTTCGGAAACTTCGTACGATAAAAGTAACGTTTTCGTTTGAAACCGTTTCGATTGCGTTTTAACTTGAAGGGATAAGTAAGACGGAGACAAAGAAGTAGAGCATTAAAGTGAATATGGTTTGCAGTAATGTAAATGACAATAAGTAAATGCAAACCAGAGATCACGCCGATTTTACAGTGGTTCGGTCAAATGACCTACATCCACTTGCGAGGCCCTTCTTCGATGAGGCTCCCACCTTCCACTAGCAAATCTCTTGAAGGGGAAGGGTAAATACCCCTCTTACAACTTTTTACAAGGGTTCACTCTCTTACAGATTTTCAGCAAGAAAGAAGGAGGTGAACACTAGCAAATTGAAAACAAGACTAGCAAAGACTTTTCTAAGACCTTTCTCTCAATCAATTGCTTCTCAAAAAGTTATAATCTCAGCTGAGATTTGAGGGGTATTTATAGGCCTCAAAAGGATTCAAATTTGGGCTCCAAAATTTGAATTCTCTTTGGGTTCCCGATGCTGGCGGTGCCACCGCTTATCAATGTCACACTGATAGTGGACGGGCAGTGCCACCGCCCAACCAAGCGGTGCCACCACCCAGCTCTCGGGCGCTGGGTGGTGCCACCGCCTGGCTCTCGGGTTTTGGGCGGTGCCACCGCCCAGCTCTCGGGCGCTAGGCGGTGCAACCACCCAGTCTAGCGGTGCCACCGCCAGACCCTTCGGTTCACTAGTTGGGCTTCAAATTTTGCCCAAACCAAGTCTAATTTTGGGCCCAGTTGGCCCCTAACCAGGATATAGGATTATCTCTTAATCCTAATCCTAATTACAAGTGAACTATATAACACAAAAACATCCTAAGCAAGTTTTCAACCACGAACGTCGAGTCTTGTTCCGGCGAGCTTTCCGATGAACTTCTTCCGACGGACTCCCAGCAAACTCCCGAACTTGTGATGACTTTAACGAGTAGCCGAGCCTTCTCGGTGATCTCCGTGAACCTCCAACGATCTCTTCGACGAACATCCAAAAATTCCGACAGGTTCCCGATTTCTTCTCGGTTGGTTCCGGCAGCATCTCCGACGATTCTTCAGACTCTTAAACATCCATCGAACTTGACTCCAGTATTCTTGCTTTGTGTATGCTAGTTATCGTAGTTAATCCTACACACTTAACTCAATAATATGGATTAGATCAATTAACCCATCAATTGATTTTATCATCAAAATTCGAGATTCAATAGTGAACATGTTAGGACTCTAGCTTGGAGAGTCCTAATTGAGAGGGATATTCATGTAAAAATGTTAGGACTCTAGCTAGGAGAGTCCTAATTGAGAGAGACATTCTGTTAGGACTCTAGCTAGGAGAGTCCTAATTGTGAGGGGCATTCATGTAGGAGGTTTTTTCTTAGAGAAGAATTAGGAGTTGTAAGGGAATAGGAGTCTTGAGTAGGAGTCATATTAGGAGTTGGTTAGAAGTAAGAGTCTTAAGTAGGAGTCCTATTAGGAGTTAGGGTTTAGAAGCCCTATAAATAGCCATGTATTCCTTCTCTTTTCTTAAGCAATAGATGAATATTTTCTGCAGCCTTTGAGCAGCAACTTGGAGGGAGGAACCCCTATAGAGTTCCAAGGAGGCCGATCCCCTAAAGAGATCAACCCCAAGTTTAGAATCTGCAAGGGTTCTATCACCTGGTATCAGAGCAGCGTTCTTGGCGTCTCGCTGCCCTTCCACAGCCATCCATCAACCCTCTACCACCATCCAAAGCAATTCCCACAATTTCTTAAAAGATCGTCACCGAATTCCGTCATCATCTCCACCACCATAGATCATCCTTTAATCTCCCCGTGAATTGCAACAGGTTCTGGTTTCCTACCTTACTGCCACTGCAATTTAGTTATCCTTATTCGAAAATCCAAAAAAAAAAAAAAAAATCGTTCCTATATTGCTGCATAAACTTTTCGTCACAAAGTTTTCATCTCTACGACGAAAGATATATTGCAGAATTCCAGCCGCATAGCACCATCTGTTTGATCTTGCTACTGTACTTTTTCTATCCAAATTTCTACGAAATTTTTATGACATCTTTGACACTTCTTAACAGTAGATTTCCCTTTGGTTTCATCAAAAAATTCTCAATATAAACTACTGAACTTTTATGTCCAATCTGCTGCACTTGAATTACAGAATTCAAGCCGCATAGCACCATCTGTTTGATCTTGCTACTGTGCTTTTTCTATCCAAATTTCTACAAAATTTTCATGACATCTTTGACACTTCCTAACAGTAGATTTCTCTTTGGTTTCATCGAAAAATTCTCAATATAAACTACTGATCTTTTTTGTCCAATCTGCTGCACTTGAAAATCTATGATGCCGAAAATTTCAGCTGCATATCGTGCCTTAACCCATCTATTTGCAATATTTTTTGAATAAAATTTCTTATACACTTCATAGATCATCTTGGCTTCCTTCTAAGATTGATCTATTATGAAATTCATCTCTAAAAATGATTTTATGTTGCTGCAAATTTTCATCGTAACCCGCTGAAATTTTTCGACGATAATTCTGCAATTGCAACTTGCACCAATTTCCTTGCTGTTATACTGCCGAAATTTTCTTGATTAAATTAGATATCCTTGCTGTCATATAAATTGTAATTTTTCTAACAATTCCCTCCTCAATTCTCTCAAGTTTTTGGTGGAAATTACGTCGAGAAACCGTTGTTTCTTCGACGACAATTCTACTCTTACAAGACAGCACATACTTGCTGCAACTTCCACGGATTTCTGTCAAACCTTTGCTACCATCTACCACAGATCCAAAACTTTCATCCACAGCCCTAAAACTCTACTAAACCACACCCTCAAACTGCACCCAAAACAGCCACAAAACAAGCCTAAACCGCAGCCTACATCCACCAATCCACCAACCCTTTCGACCATCACTTCTCTCAACCTATACATGCCTTTAACCTGACAACAAAAGAGATATCTTAATATCATAGATTTGGAGGCATATACTATGGCATCTAAGGAGGCAATCGATGCTAAATTCGAAGCCTTGGAGGCGCGAATGGAAGATAAGATTCGGATGCTCTTTACCGAACTCAGATTGGGCCGACTACTAAGCCCGAAGAAATCACATCAAGGAGAGAGCTTTGCCCAATCACACCAAGCCCGAAGATATGACTTCCAAGAGAGGGGAAGCTCTATGACCAACCCCAACTATCCATGCATGAGAGTGGACTTCCCTAGATGGGAAGAAGGAGACCCGATTGGTTGGATCTCGTGCGCGGAGCGATATTTTCGGTACCACAAAACCACGGATGTATCTATGGTGAAAATTGCAGCTATACATCTTGAAGGGGATGCTATACAGTGGTTTGACTGGTTTGAACATACTTATGGAGTCCTTTCATGGCGACAATTCAAAGAAGGACTGCTGATTCGCTTCAGACCAACCGATTACGAGAATATTGACGAACAACTAGCAAAGATCCAACAAACCTCTACCATTCAGGAGTACCAAACCAGGTTTGAAAGGTTATCTAATCAAACTCATGATTGGTCTCAAAAATAGCTATTGTGGACCTTCATTGAGGGCTTGAAGCCAGAGATCCGAGGAGAAGTTAAAGCGCGACAACCGTATACGCTTATGGCAGCCATCTCTTTCGCACGACATCAAGAGGAGCAATTGAACCATGAAGCTCGGAGGACTAGGGTCTCTCCTCAACCAGTAATATTGAAGCTCTTAGCCCCCCTACTGTCGACCAAGTCCCTACACTAAAGAGGTTAACAAGAGAAGAGCTTCGGGAGCGATATGCGAAGGGGTTATGTTGGCATTGTGACGAGCCGTGGAGCCGTGAGCATCGCTGTAGTAAAGGGGGATTTCTTATGATTGAACCGATAGAAGAAGAGGTCATTGAACATCCAAAAGAGAGCCTTGAACATGAAGAAGAAGATGCAGAAGAAGAGCCACAACCGACCGAAGTTACGGTACATACACTAGCTAGCCACTCAAACCCACAAACGATGAAAATTTGAGGCCTTCTCAAACAACAACCAATCACTGTTCTCATCGACACGGGCAGTACTACTAACTTCCTAAATAGTAAGCTTGTTGTTCGGATATCATTACCTATTGAGAATCGCTGCAGGTTTGATGTTAAGATCATCGACGGACGGATTTTGAATTGTGATAATAGGCGCTTGCAGGAGAAACTATTGCTGCAGGACCAAGAGATAATTGCAGATTTCTTCCTTCTCCCTCTTAACAATCATGAGGCCATGCTCAGAATTAAATGGTTGACAACATTAGGTAATATTTCTTTGAATTTTATGAAACTAATTATGAAATTTTATAGTAAGGAGAAACAGGTGACATTGCACGGGAAAGGTGGGGGCGACATAACAACGATTTGCACACAACAAATGGAGAATGTTTTGCATAAAGCATGCAGCGGCTTTTTGGTACAACTTGAGCGGCAAACTAAGGGAGAGCCAACAGAATTTGAAGATCCAAATCTACTTCCTTTGCTTATTGAATTTTCAAATATATTTGACGAACCGCGCAACCTACCTCTTACCTGTCGGCATGATCATTGTATAATGATTCTTCCAGGCAAATCTTCAGCAAATGCTCAGCCATATCAGTATCCACATCTCCAGAAGGATGAAATAAAAAAGGATTATAAAAGAGATGCTCGAAACAGGAGTTATTCGGCCAAGTTGCAACCTCTACTCTTCGTCGGTGCTACTTGTACGCAAGAAGGACGGAACAAGGCGAATACGTGTTGATTACCGAGCTCTCAATGGCATAATCATCAAGGACAAATACTTTATTCCAATAGTAGATGAATTGCTAGATGAAAGGGAGCACAAATCTTTACAAAGCTGGACCTTTGATCCGGGTATCATCAAATACGAGCATGCGAAGAAGACATACGGAAAACCACCTTTTGAACACACAACAACCATGAATTTTTGCTTTCTTCAACAAAAGGTGGAATATCTTGGGCATATCATATCAGAGGAAGGTGTGGCAGTGGACCCCTTCAAAATTGGAGCAATGCAAAACTGGCCGACCTCGAGAAACATAAAATTGCTACATGGCTTTCTGGGTTTAACAGGCTACTGCCGCAAGTTCGTGAAAAACTATGGAAAGATCAGTGCACCACTTACTTCCTTACTAGAAAACGATGTCTTCCAATGGTTGGACAGAGCCTCCGCTACCTTCGACAAACTTAAGGCAGCCATGACGACGACACCGGTGCTAACACTACCAGATTTCAACCGACCCTTCATTATTGAGGCCGACACATCTGGAGTCAGAATTGGAGCCATTCTCATGCAAGATGGTCGACCACTCGCATACACTAGCAAGGCATTATCTCCCTCCGATCAAAATATGTCAACATATGATAAGGAGATGCTCGCCGTTGTGCGCGCAGCAACGAGGTGGAGATTGTACTTGATCAGGCGATACTCTCAAATCAAGATCGACCATAAAAGCCTAAAATATCTCTTGGAGCAGAAGATATCTTCCCCCGAGCAGCAAAAATGGCTACCCGAGCAAGTTGAAGTTTCGACCGTTTCACTTCCGACCAGCGACTTCCTTGAGGATATTAAGATGGAATGGTAGGAAGATTCAGATACTAGTAAGATTATAAAAAAATTGGAGGAAGCACCTGTTGAATCTCGTATTTTGATGATGAAACTACTTGATATATGTTTATGATTTAATCTGCGTTTTGAGTGACGCAGGATGCTTCGATCAGGATGAGACAATTAAAGCAGGAAAATCATGTTGTGCCAAAGGAACATGTCAGAAGATTGGACGTCGGGCCGGTGGATCGGTCGGCGTATCGACAGAAGGCTTCGGGCCGTGGACTCGGGCATCGGGCCAAGAAGAGCGGGTATTGTGCCAAGGATATCGGAGTTGCGGAGTCAACTGGCCGATTGGGCAATAGGCTGCACGAGAGGACGATGCGCCGAAGAATCGGACGAAGCGTCGAGGGACCAATGACATGTCGGACAACTTGGTTAATTGCTTAGGATTAATTGTCTCGATTGAAGTTTTGTTTTAAGTGTGCAAGATTAACTACGATAAGAGTAAGACAAGCAGCAGGTGTTGCGCCGGAGTCAAGATCATGATCACGTTGGGAGTTCGAGAGTTCGACGGAAGTTCGGACGGTCGTCGGAGGTTCAGCGAGAACAGATCCGAGAAGTCCAGAAGCTTGCCAAGCGAAGCTCGTCGGAACTCGCCAAGTGGATCGTCGCAAAGTCCAGGAGTATGCCGGATGTCCGCAGAAGGATCACCGAGGGTTATCGATTGATCGACGGAAGTTGGCCGGAAACTCGCCGGAAGAAGCGATTAACGCATCGGAGCAAAGCTGCAGAAGTTGTCTTAGAGTTAATCGTAGTTAGCATGATGATTAAGCATGAAAATGGGAGGTGATCCCATTAGCTTAATCTTGGGGCAATTGGGCCCCTGAAAAGATTCAAAGTGGGCCGAATGGAGTGAACCATTCGGACCCTGATTGCACGAGGAGGTGCAACCGCCCCAGCCAGGAGGTGCAACCGCCTGGGCTGTGGGGTTGGGAGGTGCAACCGCCCCAGCCAGGAGGTGCAACCGCCAGGGCTGCGAGGCTGGGAGGTGCAACCGCCCCAGCCGAGAGGTGCAACCGCCCAGAGCTCAGTCTTCGAGCTAGACTGGGCGGTGCAACCTCCTCTGCCAAGAGGTAGCACCGCCAGAGCTCAAGTTTCGAGCTCTGCCAGGCGATGCAACCACCGAGCTCAGTCTTCGAGCTCTGGCAGAGAGGTGCATCAGCCTGAGCTCAGTCTCGAGCTCTGCCAGGTGATGCAATCACCGAGCTCAGTCTTCGAGCTCTGGCAGAGAGGTGGATCAGCCTGAGCTCAGCTTGGAGCTCTGCCAGGTGATGCAACCACCGAGCTCAGTTTCGAGCTCTACCAGGTGATGCAATCACCAAGCTCAGTCTTCGAGCTCTGCCAGGTGATGCAACCATCGAGCTCAGTCTTCGAGCTCTGGCAGAGAGAAGCAATCGCCTGAGCTCAGTCTTCGAGCTCTGCCAGGCGGTGCCACCTCTCCAGTCAAGAGGTGCAACCGCCTGATCCCAGAATTCTGGGATTTGATCGATTTGATCGTTTTGAGCTCGAATTTTGAATTGGGTTGGGGCCTATAAATACCCCACCCATTCAGCACTGAAAAGATACAGACCTACACCGAAATCTTGATCTTTTCTGTGATTCTAAGAGCTCAAAAGTGTTGTAAATCCTTTAAGTCTCCTCCTTCTGTTCTTCAAGTTTTCAGTTGTAAAGTGAGGAGAGAAAGGTCTGTAAAGGTTGTCTCCTAAGCCTGTCAAAAGGAGAGAAACTGTAAAAGGGCAGTTAGCCTTCGCCCATTGAAGGAAGGCACCTAGTTGACGTCGGCAACCTCGTCGGTGGAGGGAGCCAAAAGTGGAGTAGGTCAAGGCTGACCGAACCACTCTAAATCTCTGGTTTGTGTTTATTTTCGAGCACTTTATCATTACTGCAAACCTCCTCCATTGCTACTGCTCTCTGCGCTTTCACGAACAAGTTCTAAGTGCTGTTCTTCCGAATCTGCATTCAGACGTAAATTCGTATTTTCATACATTATTGTTTACGTTTACGTTTGATTCTGCAGAACTGTCTTCCGTGCTTTTACGAACGAGCTTCTTTGCAGTTTACACTTACATTTTGATCCTATTGATAACTGCAAACTTTCCTCTACGATTTTACGAACGAGTTTCAACATTTAGACGTAAAACTGCATTCAGACGTAAATCGGCTTTCCTCGCTCAATCATCAGATTTCAGTTCACGTTTACGTCTTGATTTCAACTGCATACTGCCTTCTGCGAGTATACAAACAAGTTTCAAAGTTTAGACGTAAATCTGCGTCTAGACGTAAAACTGCGTTTAGACGTAAATCTGCGTTTAGACGTAAATCTGAGTTTAAGACGTAAATCTGAGTTTAGACGTAAATCTGCGTTTAGACGTAAAACTGCGTTTAGACGTAAATCTGCATTTAGACGTAAATCTGCGTTTAGACGTAAATCTGCGTTTAGACGTAAAACTGCGTTTAGACGTAAATCTGAGTTTAGACGTAAACTGCGCTTAGACGCAAAACTGCGCTTAGACGCAATCTGCGCTTAGACGCAAACTGCACTTAGATACAAACTGAGAATTTGCTTTTGCATCATAATAGTTTTTGAACGAACGCAGCTTTTGGTTTTTAATCGCTGTAAGATTTCCGCTGCACTAATTCACCCCCCCCCTCTTAGTGCTCTCGATCCTAACAATTGGTATCAGAGCAGGGTTTTTCTCATTTCGGATTTACACCCGAGAGAAATGACTTTTCAAGAGGGCTGTTCGGTCTTTCGTCCACCGTTCTTTAACGGATTGGACTACACTTATTGGAAAACTCGAATGAGAGTTTTCTTAATTTCTCTAAATCTGGATTTATGGAATATCATTGAAAACGGTTTTCAACTTCCCTCCAAACCGATGAACGAATGGTCGGTTTTGGAGAAGAAGAATTTTTCTTTAAACGCAAAGGCTATGAATGCCTTATTTTGCGCATTGGACAAAAATGAGTTCAATCGGATTTCTACGTGTGAAATGGCTTTCGATATTTGGCGCACTCTTGAAATCACGCACGAGGGAACTAGTAGAGTCAAAGACTCGAAAGTTAATATTCTACTGCTTGATTTCGAGCTTTTTCATATGAAACCAAGCGAAACCGTTGTTGACATGTACACCCGTTTTACGGATGTCGTCAATGGTTTAAAATCACTTGGTAAAAGCTTTTCGGATTTTGAACTCGTTAACAAAGTTTTGCGCTCACTTTCTAAAACTTGGGATTCAAAAGTAACTGCTATTCAAGAATCGAAAAACTTGAACCATTTTCCACTTGAAGAACTAATTGGTTCATTGATCACATATGAAATGACGTGCAATGCACGTGAAGAACTTGAGAACCACCTTCCAAAGAACAGGAAGGATTTGGAACTCTGGACAAATGAATGCCACTTGAGCGATGACTCAAGTGATGAGGACAATGATGAACAAACCAACCTTCCAAAGAACAGGAAGGATTTGGGACATAGAACATTTGAAGACCACTCGAGCATAAGCTCAAGTGATGGTGAACTTAAAATGAAACGAAAATTAAAAAGCAAAAAGAATGGAACTACTTGCTTTAAACGCAAGAAGAAGAACAAAAATTGGGATGAATCGAGCTCCTCCGAAGAAGAGAAAGTCAACAAAAGCAAGGCGGCAAACTACGCCTTAACAGCCTACAATGATGAGGTAATCGAAATCCCCCTAATTTACTTCGAAATTACATGATGCTTTTCATGATGCACTTTTCTTTTTCTTTAAATTTTGTTGAAAATTATATTTTTAATAATTTAACAATGAAAATGCAAAAATATGATCATGCTTGTAATCTTGAAAATGATAATGAAAATTGCATGTCTTATGTTAATGCAAGATAGAAATCTAATGATTTTACACCTAGTGAGATTAATCTTATGTGCTTGAGAAGCAAGAATGTATATTTTGATGATTTTCATATTGCTTTTCAATGACGATACATGGCTTTTGTCTGGAAGGCTTGATATTTTTCATTGTCTTTGTTTATGAAATATAATGTATGGTTTTGACATAAAAATAAAGATTTGAGCATGCTATTATAAAGTCAATCATAGATTAAAACTAAAGAGGTTTTAGGCATCTATAAGAATCATTCAAAATTATGTTCAATGAAACCTTGCTTAATGTTGCAATGAAAATATTAAAGTTATACTTGATGATTTCAGATTTGACAAATGCTACACTTTAAATATGAATCATTCTTCAATAAGATTAAATGCTTCAATCATTTTCTATCTCTAAGAGTTCTCGATTTTGGTGAAATACAAGTGATAAATTCATTTATGATATCTTGTAAATCACTTGAATTATGAATGAGTTTTTCTTTTTTATGATGTGTTAAAAGAATCACTTAAAAAGAAAATGTTTTTCCCATTTTATCGAGATTAATGATTTCATGATATTATGTGAATCTCGAAACTGATTTTGATGAAATAGTAATAACGTTATTCATGTTATGAATCTTAAAAATGATAATATGCTTCATGTGATAATATGAATACATGAAACACTTATGATATTCTGTGTATTCATAAAATATTTATCTCATCATCCAATAACTCTTCTTGATATTCCTTATGAGATGAAATGAAATAATGCATGAAATACAAATGAGGAGTTAATGATCATGCATAATAGGATGTAATGAATTCTAGATACCATCATTTGAATATCTATGATCATGCTGCCAAAATGATATATCATGAATGCTTGAATATCATGTTTGATATGCTCATGATGATGATTGATTTTTTAGTATCATGCATAAATTTTTTGAAATGTAATGTTAATGAATTTGTGCATTGAAACTATAATGATGCACAAATAAGAATGATTACTTACCTTTGTCATGATTTAGAAATTGATGTAAAGGGTTTTTCCCTTGTTGACAATGACAAAGGGGGAGATAGCTAGTTTGCACAAGTCAAGAAGATGCAAAAACTTGATTGCCAGCTTGCCTATCGTAAGTAGCAAAGTTGCTAACTTGCTTATTTCAAGAAGCAAAAGTTGTCTTCTTGAACATCACCATCTTGAATATCTCAAGAAGCAAGACTTGCAACTTGCACATTACAATAGGAAGCAATAATCATGAGCCTACACAAGAAAGTTATCTTGCATTTGCTTTCAAAGTTTTTTGCTAGCTTGTATATTGTGAAACTTGTACATCGTAAAAATTGCTAGCTCGTAGTCTAAAGAGAAGCGAAAAGCTACTATCTCAAAAGAAGCAAATGTGCTATCTTGCCTATCTCAAGAGGCAAAAATGCTAACTTGCACTTCTAGCAAAACTTGACAAATTTGCATATATCAAGAAGCAAGAGTTGCTTTCTTGAACATCTCTAGTTTGCTAGCTTGCATGATATAGAACTTGCTATCTTGAACATTACCAAAAGTGCTATCTTATATGTTATAAAACTTGAATATCTAAAACTTGATAGCATGAATGTCCTAAGCATGATATAACACCTGCTAAATCTTCTAGCTCCAAGATTGCATGATGATAAAACTTGATACTATGTTTTTCATGCAATGAGTTGAACCAATATAACACACACTTGTTTGTAGTACTTCTCCTTTTTTTTGATGACAAAGGGGGAGAAGTATGTTGATGACATGACATGTGATGCATAAGTTTATGCATAAGTTCATGTTGACGTGTTGCAAGTATTCATGATGAATATTGCAATGACTTGAATTCAGTTTGAATTCAAGGTTCTATCAATATGGCAATTGATAGGGGGAGTTTGTTTAAACTCCGGGAGTTAAGTTTAACTCCGTCATCAAGTGATTGTCATCATCAAAAAGGGGGAGATTGTTGAATCTCGTATTTTGATGATGAAACTACTTGATATATGTTTATGATTTAATCTGCGTTTTGAGTGACGCAGGATGCTTCGATCAGGATGAGACAATTAAAGCAGGAAAATCATGTTGTGCCGAAGGAACATGTCAGAAGATTGGACGTCGGGCCGGTGGATCGGTCGGCGTATCGACAGAAGGCTTCGGGCCGTGGACTCGGGCATCGGGCCAAGAAGAGCGGGTATTGTGCCAAGGATATCGGAGTTGCGGAGTCAACTGGCCGATTGGGCAATAGGCTGCACGAGAGGACGATGTGCCGAAGAATCGGACGAAGCGTCGAGGGACCAATGACATGTCTGACAACTTGGTTAATTGCTTAGGATTAATTGTCTCGATTGAAGTTTTGTTTTAAGTGTGCAGGATTAACTACGATAAGAGTAAGACAAGCAGCAGGTGTTGCGCCGGAGTCAAGATCATGATCACGTTGGGAGTTCGAGAGTTCGACGGAAGTTCGGACGGTCGTCGGAGGTTCAGCGAGAACAGATCCGAGAAGTCCAGAAGCTTGCCAAGCGAAGCTCGTCGGAACTCGCCAAGTGGATCGTCGCAAAGTCCAGGAGTATGCCGGATGTCCGCAGAAGGATCGCCGAGGGTTATCGGTTGATCGACGGAAGTTGGCCGGAAACTCGCCGGAAGAAGCGATTGACGCATCGGAGCAAAGCTGCAGAAGTTGTCTTAGAGTTAATCGTAGTTAGCATGATGATTAAGCATGAAAATGGGAGGTGATCCCATTAGCTTAATCTTGGGGCAATTGGGCCCCTGAAAAGATTCAAAGTGGGCCGAATGGAGTGAACCATTCGGACCCTGATTGCACGAGGAGGTGCAACCGCCCCAGCCAGGAGGTGCAACCGCCTGGGCTGTGGGGTTGGGAGGTGCAACCGCCCCAGCCAGGAGGTGCAACCGCCAGGGCTGCGAGGCTGGGAGGTGCAACCGCCCCAGCCGAGAGGTGCAACCGCCCAGAGCTCAGTCTTCGAGCTAGACTGGGCGGTGCAACCTCCTCTGCCAAGAGGTAGCACCGCCAGAGCTCAAGTTTCGAGCTCTGCCAGGCGATGCAACCACCGAGCTCAGTCTTCGAGCTCTGGCAGAGAGGTGCATCAGCCTGAGCTCAGTCTCGAGCTCTGCCAGGTGATGCAATCACCGAGCTCAGTCTTCGAGCTCTGGCAGAGAGGTGGATCAGCCTGAGCTCAGCTTGGAGCTCTGCCAGGTGATGCAACCACCGAGCTCAGTTTCGAGCTCTGCCAGGTGATGCAATCACCAAGCTCAGTCTTCGAGCTCTGCCAGGTGATGCAACCATCGAGCTCAGTCTTCGAGCTCTAGCAGAGAGAAGCAATCGCCTGAGCTCAGTCTTCGAGCTCTGCCAGGCGGTGCCACCTCTCCAGTCAAGAGGTGCAACCGCCTGATCCCAGAATTCTGGGATTTGATCGATTTGATCGTTTTGAGCTCGAATTTTGAATTGGGTTGGGGCCTATAAATACCCCACCCATTCAGCACTGAAAAGATACAGACCTACACCGAAATCTTGATCTTTTCTGTGATTCTAAGAGCTCAAAAGTGTTGTAAATCCTTTAAGTCTCCTCCTTCTGTTCTTCAAGTTTTCAGTTGTAAAGTGAGGAGAGAAAGGTCTGTAAAGGTTGTCTCCTAAGCCTGTCAAAAGGAGAGAAACTGTAAAAGGGCAGTTAGCCTTCGCCCATTGAAGGAAGGCACCTAGTTGACGTCGGCAACCTCGTCGGTGGAGGGAGCCAAAAGTGGAGTAGGTCAAGGCTGACCGAACCACTCTAAATCTCTGGTTTGCGTTTATTTTCGAGCACTTTATCATTACTGCAAACCTCCTCCATTGCTACTGCTCTCTGCGCTTTCACGAACAAGTTCTAAGTGCTGTTCTTCCGAATCTGCATTCAGACGTAAATTCGTATTTTCATACATTACTGTTTACGTTTACGTTTGATTCTGCAGAACTGTCTTCCGTGCTTTTACGAACGAGCTTCTTTGCAGTTTACACTTACATTTTGATCCTATTGATAACTGCAAACTTTCCTCTACGATTTTACGAACGAGTTTCAACATTTAGACGTAAAACTGCATTCAGACGTAAATCGGCTTTCCTCGCTCAATCATCAGATTTCAGTTCACGTTTACGTCTTGATTTCAACTGCATACTGCCTTCTGCGAGTATACAAACAAGTTTCAAAGTTTAGACGTAAATCTGCGTCTAGACGTAAAACTGCGTTTAGACGTAAATCTGCGTTTAGACGTAAATCTGAGTTTAAGACGTAAATCTGAGTTTAGACGTAAATCTGCGTTTAGACGTAAATCTGCGTTTAGACGTAAATCTGCGTTTAGACGTAAATCTGCGTTTAGACGTAAAACTACGTTTAGACGTAAATCTGAGTTTAGACGTAAACTGCGCTTAGACGCAAAACTGCGCTTAGACGCAATCTGCGCTTAGACGCAAACTGCACTTAGATACAAACTGAGAATTTGCTTTTGCATCATAATAGTTTTTGAACGAACGCAGCTTTTGGTTTTTAATCGCTGTAAGATTTCCGCTGCACTAATTCACCCCCCCCCCCTCTTAGTGCTCTCGATCCTAACAGCACCAAGCCCCATGGCTCATTACAATTGGGACTCAAAAGAATTACACTATAAGGGACGCATTGTGCTTGTGACAAATTCTACTTGCATCTTCAATAGCAAATTTTGGACAAAGTTATTCTATATGCAGGGTACTAAATTGAAAAGGAGTACGACATATCACCCACAAACCAACAGCCAACCGGAACTTTTAAACAGGTGCTTGTAGACAGCCCAAAGTCACCCACCAAATATGACTACCCAAAGAGAACTCCAGACCCAGCTAAGTGCCATTATTGATCGACAGATCGTGACTCGACGACGACGACCCACTAATGAAGTGCTAATACAGTGGGCGAACCTACCAAAAGATGATGCCACTTGGGAGAACTATGACGACTTGAAAATCAAATTCCCAGAATTCATGAATCATTAGCCTCGAGGACAAGGCTGCTTTGAAGAGGGAGGGTCTGTTAGGACTCTAGCTTGGAGAGTCCTAATTGAGAGGGATATTCATGTAAAAATGTTAGGACTCTAGCTAGGAGAGTCCTAATTGAGAGGGACATTCTGTTAGGACTCTAGCTAGGAGAGTCCTAATTGTGAGGGGCATTCATGTAGGAGGTTTTTTCTTAGAGAAGAATTAGGAGTTGTAAGGGAATAGGAGTCTTGAGTAGGAGTCCTATTAGGAGTTGGTTAGAAGTAAGAGTCTTAAGTAGGAGTCCTATTAGGAGTTAGGGTTTAGAAGCCCTATAAATAGCCATGTATTCCTTCTCTTTTCTTAAGCAATAGATGAATATTTTCTGTAGCCTTTGAGCAGCAACTTAGAGGGAGGAACCCCTATAGAGTTCCAAGGAGGCCGATCCCCTAAAGAGATCAACCCCAAGTTTAGAATCTGCAAGGGTTCTATCAGAACAGTGCATACCTATGGAATTGTAGGCTAGGCCACATCCATGAGGGAATGATTCAAAAGTTGCTAGATGATGGATATCTAGATCCATTCGACTATGTGTCATATGCAACTTACGAGTCTTGCCTTCATGGAAAACTAACTAACTCTCCATTTAGTGGAACTGGAGAGAGAGCCACTGAGCTATTGGAACTCATACATAGTGATGTATGTGGACCCATGTCAACTCATGTCATTGGTGGTTACTCCTACTTCATTACCTTTACTGATGATTTCTCAAGGTATGAATATGTGTACTTAATGAAGTACAAGTCCGAGGCTTTTGAGAAATTCAGAGAGTATAAGAATGAGGTGGAGAACCAGAATGGAAAGAGTATCAAAACTCTTCGATCAGATAGAGGAGATGAGTACTTAGGTACAGAGTTTACTCAGTTCCTCAAGGACCATGGGATATTATCCCAATGGACACCTCCTTATACACCTCAGCTCAATGGTGTCTCTAGAAGGAGAAATCGTATGCTGTTAGATATGGTATAGTCCATGATGAGTTTAGTTAACCTACCCATCTTATTCTAGGGATATGCCCTAGAGACTGCAGCTTACCTTCTGAACAGAGTTCCAATTAAGTCGGTAGTGTCTACACCATATAAGATATGGAAAGGGAAGAAGCTTGATCTTAAGGTTATTAAGATTTGGGGCTGCCTTGCCCACGTTAAAAGACACAACCCCGATAAGTTAGAATCAAGGACAAACCGATGCAAATTTATGGAATACCCCAAGGAAACTTGTGGGTATTATTTATATCATCTCGAGGACCAAAAGGTCTTTGTAGCTAAGAGAGCAGTGTTCCTTGAGAAGGAATACATCCTTAGCAGAGATAGTAGGAGAATGATAGAGTTGAGTGAGGTTGGAGAACCAAGCTCAAGCACCACTCTACAGACCGAGTCTGTTCAGGTACCTAATACACAAGTTTCAACTTTACGTAGGTCTGATAGAGTATCCCATCCTCCTAAGAGATATGTGGGACATATTAGAGGAGAGGATGTTGAGGATATTGATCCTCAAACCTATGATGAGGCTATTATGAGTATTGACTCCGAGAAGTGGCAAGAAGCCATGAATTCTAAGATAGATTCTATTTACTCCAAAAAGGTTTGGAACCTAGTTAATGGGTCCTCCCAAAGTGGGTATTAGATCTACGTCTAATAAGACAAGGGCTACGTCGGATATCTCATATCCGAACCTCTACTCATCGTAATGCCTAACATATGTGTGTGACCCTATAGGCCGAATATCGAGCTTGCCGTGAGTCATACCTGTCATAACTCCTTCTAACTCAGTGAATTATTATCTTTGTAATAATTCACTTGACTCGTCGACTATAGACGTACTAGGCCACTATGCCGTAGTCCCGAGACGATATAGGGGAATCTAATCCATTGGAGATGTATGTCCTTAGTTACCGTGTACCTATAGTCCCTCATCCATCTAATATCCCAGAAATCGTATATCGAGCATGGTGTTGTCAGACCCATATGGTTTCTACTCGAGTCTCGCTCTAATCGGATTCTCCCGGAGAACTATTTCTCTCTTAACCCGAATGACCCTAGCTAGGGATTTTTCTGAGCAATAACATATGGGATATTTCTCTCATGACGCCGAGAGTGGATGATCCTCTATCGACACTCAATAGCCCTCGTAAGGTCGACTACCACTCTCAATGACCAGTTGTACTAGATCTGGGACAACCAAACCTATAAGTCTGGTATCAAAGAGTGGAGCACTCATACAGGACATCCTTGATGTCTCAAGTCTAAGGACTAGATATACCATTAGGACTACGGAATCGCTGTCTGACAATAAGGCATCATCAACCATCTAGCATTCCGTAAGCGGATCAATCAGTGAACTCATTTTCCAATGAGCACCTGTAATGTATCCCTAGTGTCCCTACACAAGCAGCTATGAGAACAGTTGCATTCATCATATGGACGGGTATATAGCACACCAATCTGTTCAGTTATCACGATGTCCCTCTCGAGTAACCTATGACCGGGATTATTTATGATATGTGTTTAAAGGTGAATCGATCTCATTATCGTGATCTCATCACGATCCGATTCCCATTGCATAAATCCAAGGACATCACAATATATATATGCATTTATACAATAGTTATTAAGTGATATATGCCAAAATATAATAAGCAAAAAGATTCTGTATCAAGTCACACGTGCCATCACTCGCGTGATTGGCTTGCTGGGCACCTATGACTAGCAATCTCTCACTTGACCTAAAGCCAATCACCTATGTGTCTGATCCCCATCTGATCCCTGTGACGCTCAAAGACAATCTATGACAACGGCTTTGTTAGTGGATCTACAATGTTATCTTCGGTTGGAACTCTTTCCACTGCTATATCTCCTCAGGTTACGATCTCTATAATAAGGTGGAACCTCCTCAGAACATGCTTAGATTTCTAATGAGACCTAGGTTCCTTCGCTTGAGCAATCGTCCCGTTGTTGTCACAATATAGGGAGATCGGCTCCTCGCTACCTAGCACGACTCCCAAATCTGTAATGAACTTCTTCAACCAGACTCCCTCCTTTGCTGCATCTGATGTAGCAATATACTCCGCCTTTGTGGTCGAGTCAGCAATAGTATCTTGCTTGGAACTCTTCCAGCACACTGCTCCTCTATTGAAGGTGTACACATACCCTGAATTCGCCTTGCTATTATCGACATCAGACTGAAAACTTGAGTCTGTGTAGCCTTTAACCTTAAGGCTGCTAGTCATAGGTGCCCAGCAAGCCAATCACGTGAGTGATGGCACGTGTGACTTGATACAAAATCATTTTGCTTATTATATTTTGGCGTACATCACTTTATAACTATTGCATATGTGCATATATATATTGTGATGTACTTGGATTTGTGCAATGGGAATCGGATCGTGATGAGATCACGATAATCAGATCGATTCACCTTTAAACACATATCCTAATTAATCCCAGTCATAGGTTAATCGAGAGGGACATCGTGATAACCGGATAGACTGGAGTGCTGTATACCCGTCCATATGATGGATGCAGCTGGTCTCATAACTGCTCATGTAGGGACACTAGGGATACAATACAGGTGCTCATTAGAGAATGAGTTTACTGATTGATCCGCTTACGGAATGCTGGATGGTTGATGATGCCTTATTGTCAGACAGCGATTCCGTAGTCCTAGTGGTGTATCTGGTCCTTAGACTTGAGACACCAAGGATATCCTGTATGAGTGCTCCACTCTTTGATACCAGACTTATAGGTTTGGCTGTCCCAGATCTAGTACAACTAGTCATTGGGAGTGGTAGTCGACCTTACGAGGGCTATTGAGTGTCGATAGAGGATCATCCACTCTCGGCGTCATGAGAGAAATATCCCATGTGTTCTTGCTCAGACAAATCCCTGGCCAGGGTCATTCGGGTTGAGAGAGGAAGAGTTCTCCGAGAGAATCCGATTAGAGCGAGACTCGAGTAGAAACCGTATGGGTCTGACAGCACCATGCTCGATATACGGTCTCTGAGATATTAAATGGATGAGGGACTATAGGTACACGGTAACTGAGGACAGACTTGTCCAATGGATTGGATTCCCCTGTATCGTCTGGGGACTACGGCGTAGTGGCCTAGTACGTCCGTAGTCGATGAGTCGAGTGAATTATTACAAAGATAATAATTCACTGAGTTAGAAGGAGTTCTGACAGGTATGACTCACGGCTAGCTCGATATTGGGCCTAGAGGGTCACACACATATGGTAGGGATTGCGATGAGTAGAGGTTCGGATATGAGATATCCGACGGAGCCCTTGTCTTATTGGATGCAGATCCAATACCCACTAGGGGAGGACCCATTAGGGTTTGACAAGGGACCTCTATAAATAGGAGGGATTCAGAGCCTCATAGGCTAGAGCCTTTGCTTGCCTTTCGTATTCTCCTCTTCCTCTCCACCTCAGAGCAGGCCTGGAGTCTTGAGGAGCGTCGTCGCAACCCTACTGTGTGGATCACCGCTAAAGAGGAGGACGCTTGACCTCCTTCACCCTCTCCTAAGGATCTGCAAGGAAACAGGGATATACGATCTCTGTAGGTAACACAACCTACTTTATACACAGTTTTGTGTTTCGCGGATTTTGCGTACCAATCTTCGCACGACGACGAACATCTTTTAGGGAATCGGGGATTTTGTTTTCTTGTTCTTCCGCTGCGCATGTGATGTCACCCTCATGATTTCCCAACAGTGGTATCAAAGCCATGTTGTTCGTGCGAATGATTGGTTTTGAACTATATGTGTTGTGTTTAGGAAGAATATTGACGTCAAAAATCGTTGACGCAAAAGCGAGAAAGGGCAGCAATAGTTGCTGCCCTCGATCTGCGTCCGTGAAGCATAGCCGAAGGCGGGCAGCACAGGGGCTCCGTTTGCAGCAGCCGGCCGGCGGCCTGCTTGCAGCAGGCTTGCTGCCGGCGGGGGTGGCAGCCCACGGGCAGAGGCGCCGCAGGGAAGCGGCGCTTGCCGCCGCAAGGAACGGCGCCTGCCGCCGCTGCTCCCGCGGGCGAAACCCCCCCCCCCACAGGGGCAGCCGCCCGGCGGGACAGCACCCCCTGCGGAGGCAACTGCGCCCGAAGGGGGCGCCCACCTGCAGCGGTAGCGCCGCTAGCGGGCGTGCCGCCTACAAGCGAGGCCAGTGCCCTCAAGCGAGGGGGGAAAGGGCATGAGGGTTTTCTGACAAAAGACAGTTTTGCCCCTCGGAATTTCAAAAATTTCAGTTTCTATCTTTTGTCCAAATTACGAAAACACCCCTATAAATTCAGAAATTCCCTACATGTCCCTGATTTCAAAAAATATTAATTAATTAAATGGTTTAGTTGATTATTATTTTTATTATTATCTAGTAGTCTTACATGATGATGATTATTTGTACATGTGATGTATGATATGTTGACGGATGATCATGGACCGTGTGATGTGTGTACTTGTGATTATTATTATTGAGGTCTGCGAGCCTCTATTATATTTCTCGTTTATTGTCGGGCCTGCGTGCCTATGATTAAGTTGTAATCACATGAGGAGGCGCAGCGGGAGCGTGGATGCGATAGCGGGACCCACAAGACGGACGATCGTGATGCATGGAGATGCATCAAGATGTCGACGGAACCGACGAGGACGAGATGGACGATCACAGGGCATGGAGATGCATCGTTGCACACATAGATCTTGATGTGAGTGATTAGGCCTACTGGCTCGGGCCTAATCATATTAGGTTGTGGTCCTTGATCATCTGGTGTGATTACTTATACATATACTAGATATGTATATATATTTGCATGCAATGTAGATATATATTAAATATGTATATGTGTGACATGTCATATTAGGAGACCAAATTTTAGAAACATCTTTCGATAATATTAAGTCGGTAAACGTGAGGCAATTAGATTGACCCACGTGGCCTTCCATCGTTATAAGTAGGAACCGATTCCCGGTGTAGGTTGAGTTGGTCAAGTCCCTCGAGACTCACCTATATCGCGATTCGCTATCTTGCTTACGACATAGAGATGTCACCGGTGACCTAAGGGCATGGTATACTTGGTCGAGTCCCTTGAGGGTATATCATCAAATCAGACTCATCTTGTAACGAAGGTGTTGACTTAACCGAGCATCATGGTTGGTCGAGTCCCTCGAGGCCATGGTGATTCGGAGGCCGAACAGGACGGGAATCTCAAGGAGTTTTGATCGGCAAGAGTTGCCTACCTTTTAGGCTTAGTATGATTGGTCGAGTCCCTCGAGGTTACACTAAGACGCTGATTGGATCCTGATCCCCACTAGAAGTCTGCCGGAGACTTCCGTTTCACGTGCTGAGGGTGTCGCATGACTCGCTAGTAAAATAGTAGGAGCATATTAAGATAGAAGTCCATATCTTGATAGTTTATTTCTTGCAAAATCTGCATGTTATTCATTTCTACTGCATCTTTATTTTCAGAAAATGTCGCTTTCAAATCCCTTACGTGACATGCTTGATGTCAACTGCCTCACCGGTCCAAATTATACGGATTGGCTCCGTAACTTGAGAATTGTTCTCACAACGGAGAAAATCGTGTACGTCCTTGATATAGTGATGCCTACGCCCGAAGAAGGGACAAGCGAGGATGAGATCGCTCGCTACGTGAAGTACATTGATGACTCCACTCTTGCTTAGTGCTATATGTTGGGCTCTATGACTTCTGAGTTACAGAGACAACATGAAAAGATGGATGTCAGATAAATTCTCCTACATGTCCGCAAATTGTTTGAGGAACAGGGAAGGACTTAGCGATATGAGATATCTAAAAGCCTCTTCTGCGCTAGGATGACTGAGGGGACACCGGTTCAGAACCATGTCCTAAAGATGATTGAGTAGATAGAGAAACTCACAGGTCTAGGAATGGTCCAAGAGGATAACTTGTGTATGGACATTGTGCTTCAGTCCCTACTAGATTCCTTTTCATAGTTCATAATGGATTTTAATATGAACAAGCTTGAGGTGACTCTCTCAGAGCTCCTCAATATGTTGAGGGAGGCAGAGAGTACTATTAAGAAAGAGAAGCCAGTTCTCTACACTAGTGAGACCAAAAAGAAAAGGAAAGTAGAAAAGTCCCTTAAGAAGGGAAAGGACGAGGGCAGACCAGGTAAAGCAAAGGTTGCTAAGAAAGACCCAGCAAAGGACAAAGGCCAGTGCTTCCACTGTGGTAAAGATGGGCACTGGAAGAGGAACTGCAAAGAGTACCTTGTAGAAAGGGCGAAACAAGAGGCTTGGTGAAGCTTCAAGTACATTCATGATTAATCTCCAATTGTTAGTTTTTTGTGATAGTGCATTGGTATTGGATACCAATATTGCTTATCACATCTACAATTTATTGTAAATTCTAGCGAAGCTAAGGGGAGATTGACGAGAGGAATATTGCATAAAGGTTTGTTTATGCAAGACACTACTCCACATATCATGAATGTAAGTGTCTAAGAGGAAACGAGAGTCGGTGAACAGTGCATACCTGTAGCATTGTAGGCTAGGTCACATCTATGAAAAAAGGATTCAAAAGTTACTAAATGATGGATATCTAGATCCATTCGACTACATGTCATATTCAACTTGGGAACCTTGCATTCGTGCAAAATTGACCAACTCTCCATTTAGTGGAACTGGAGAGAGAGCCACTAAGTTGTTGGAACTCATACATAGTGATGTATGTGGACCCATGTCAACTCATGCCATTGGTGGTTACTCCTACTTCATTACATTTACTGATGATTTCTCAAGGTATGGATATGTGTACTTAATGAAGTACAAGTCTAAGGCCTTTGAGAAATTCAGAGAGTATAAGAATGAGGCGGAGAACCAGACTGGAAAGAGTATCAAAACTCTTCGATCAGATCGAGGAGGTGAGTACTTAAGTATAGAGTTTACTTAGTTCCTCAAGGAATATGGGATATTATCCCAATGGACACCTCCTTACACACCTCAGCTCAATGGTGTCACTAAAAGGAGAAATCGTACGTTATTAGATATGGTACGGTCCATGATGAGTTTCGCTGACCTACCCATCTCATTCTAGGGATATGCCCTAGAAACCGCAGCTTACCTTCTGAACAGAATTCCAACTAAGTCGGTAGTGTTTACACCATATGAGATATGGAAAGGGAAGAAGCCTGATCTTAAGGTTGTTAAGATTTGGGGCTTCCCTGCCCATGTTAAAAGACACAACCCCGATAAGTTAGAATCAAGGACAGAGCGATGCAAATTTGTGGGATACCCCAAGGAAACTTGTGGGTATTATTTCTATCATCTCGAGGACCAAAAGGTCTTTGTAGCTAAGAGAGCAGTGTTCCTTGAGAAGGAACACATTTTTGGCGGAGACAGTGGGAGAACGATAGAGTTGAGCGAAGTTGGAGAACCAAGCTCAAGCACCACTCTACAGCCCGAGTCTGTTCAGGTACCTAATACACAATTTTCAACTTTACGCAGGTCTGATAGAGTATCTCATCCTCCTGAGAGATATGTGGGACATATTAGAGGAGAGGATGTTGAGGATATTGATCCTCAGACCTACGAGGAGGCTTTTATGAGTATAGACTCCGGGAAGTGGCAAGAAGCCATAAATTCTGAGATGGATTCTATGTACTCCAATAAGGTTTGGAATCTAGTTGATGCGCCCGAAGGTATTGTACCCATCGGTTGCAAGTGGATCTTTAGGAAAACGATCGGAGTAGATGGAAAGGTAGAGACCTATAAAGCAAGGCTAGTGGCTAAGTGGTAACGTCAAAGGCAAGGTGTTGACTACGACGAAACCTTCTCACCCGTAACAATGCTAAAATCCATCAGAATTCTATTGGCTATTGCAGCACACTATGATTATGAGATCTGGCAGATGGATGTGAAAACCGCATTCCTTAATAGGAACTAGAGGAGCATGTGTATATGATGCAACCTGAGGGATTCATGTCCAAGAACTGCCCAGATAAGGTGTGTAGGTTGCTTAGATCCATTTATGGAATAAAGCAAGCTTCCTGAAGTTGAAACATAAGATTTGATGAGGCAATCAAATCCTATGACTTGGTTAAGAACGAAGATGAGCCTTATGTGTACAGGAAGGTAAGTGGGAGCGCTATCACCTTTTTAGTGTTATATGTGGATGACATCCTGATCATTGGGAATAACGTAGAAATGCTATCCACAGTAAAGACTTGGTTATCTAGACACTTCTCCATAAAGGACTTAGGGGAAGCATCCTATATCTTGGGGATTAGAATCTATAGAGATAGATCCAAGAGGATGCTTGGCTTGTCCCAGTCCAGGTATATAGAAACCATTGTCAAAAGTTTTGGCATGGAAAATTCCAAGAAAGGGTGAACATGAAGATGATACCTTATGCCTCAGCAATAGGGTCTATCATGTATGTCATGCTATGTACTAGGCTTGATATAGCGCATGCTCTGAGTGTCACGAGCAGGTATCAGGCGGATCCAGGCTTGGAGCACTGGAAAGCAGTAAAGTGTATCCTTAAGTACTTGAGAAGGACTAAGGATCTTTTACTAGTATATGGAGGTAATAGCCTTAAGGTTGAAGGCTACACGGACTCAAGTTTTCAGTCTGATGTCGATGATAGCAAGTCGAATTCAAGGTATGTGTACACCTTGAATGGAGGAGTAGTATGTTGGAAGAGTTCCAAGCAAGGTATCACTGTTGACTCGACCATAGAGGCGGAGTACATTGATACATTAGATGTAGCAAAGGAGGGAGTCTGGTTGAAGATGTTCATCACAGATTTGGGAGTCGTTCCGGATAGCGAGAAGTTGACTTCCTTATATTGCGACAACTATGGGGCGATTACTCAAATAAGGGAACCCGGGTCTCATCAGAAGTGTTCTGGGGAGGTTCCAGATTATCAGAGAGATCGTAACCCGAGAAGATATAGCAGTGGAAAGAGTTCCATCCGAAGATAACATTGTAGATCCACTGACAAAGCCGTTGTCTCATTTTGTCTTTGAGCGTCACAGGGGTCTGATGGGGATCAGACACATAGGTGATTGACTTTAGGTCAAGTGGGAGATTGCTAGTCATAGGTGCCCAGCAAGCCAATCACGTGAGTGATGGCACGTGTGACTTGATATAGAATCTTTTTGCTTATTATATTTGGGCATATATCACTTTATAACTATTGCATATGTGCATATATATATTGTGATGTCCTTGGATTTGTGCAATGGGAATCGGATCGTGATGAGATCACGATAATGAGATCGATTCACCTTTAAACACATATCCTAAATAATCCCGGTCATAGGTTACTCGAGAGGGACATCGTGATAACCGGATAGACTAGTGTGCTGTATACCCGTCCATATGATGGATGCAGCTGGTCTCATAGGTGCTCGTGTAGGGACACTAGGGATACAATACAGGTGCTCATTAGAGAATGAGTTCACTGATTGATCTGCTTACGGAATGCTGGATGGTTGATGATGCCTTATTGTCAGACAGCGATTCCGTAGTCCTAGTGGTGTATCTGGTCCTTAGACTTGAAACACCAAGGATGTCCTATATGAGTGCTCCACTCTTTGATATCAGACTTATAGGTTTGGCTGTCCCAGATCTAGTACAGTTGGTCATTGGGAGTGGTAGTCGACCTTACGAGGGCTATTGAGTATCGATAGAGGATCATCCACTCTCGGCGTCATGAGAGGAATATCCCATGTATTCTTGCTCTGACAAATCCCTGGCCAGGGTCATTCGGGTTGAGAGAGAAAGAGTTCTCCGAGAGAATCCGATTAGAGCGAGACTCGAGAAGATATCGTATGGGTCTGACAACACCATGCTCGATATACGGTCTCTGAGATATTAGATGGATGAGGGACTATAGGTACACGGTAACTGAGGACAGACTGGTCCAATAGATTGGATTCCCCTGTATCATTTGGGGACTACGGCGTAGTGGCCTAGTAAATCCGTAGTCGATGAGTCGAGTGAATTATTACAGAGATAATAATTCACTGAGTTAGAAGGAGTTCTGACAGGTATGACTCACGGCCAGCTCGATATTGGGCCTAGAGGGTCACACACATATGGTAGGGATTGCGATGAGTAGAGGTTCGGATATGAGATATCCGACGAAGCCCTTGTATTATTGGATGCAGATCCAATACCCACTAGGGGAGGACCCATTAGGGTTTGACAAGGGACCTCTATAAATAGGAGGGATTCAGAGCCTCATAGGCTAGAGCCTTTGCTTGCCTTTCCTATTCTCCTCTTCCTCTCCACCTCAGAGCAGGCCTGGAGTCTTGAGGAGCGTCGTCGCAACCCTGCTGTGTGGATCACCGCTAGAGAGTAGGACGCTTGACCTCCTTCACCCTCTCCTAAGGATCTGCAAGGAAACAGAGATATATTATCTCCCTAGGTAACACAACCTACTTTATACGCAGTTTTAAGTTTCGCGGATTTTGCGTACCAATCTTCGCACGACGACGAACATCTTTTTGGGAATCGGGGATTTTGTTTTCTTGTTCTTCCGCTGCGCATGTGATGTCGCCCCCATGATTTCCCAACAAAGTCTACTACCTCCATATACTAGTAAAAGATCCTTAGTCCTTCTCAAGTACTTAAGGATACACTTTACTGCTTTCTAGTGCTCTAAGCCTGGATCTGCCTGATACCTGCTCGTGACACTCAAAGCATGCGCTATATCAGGCCTAGTACATAACATGGCATACATGATAGACCATATTACTGAGGAATAAGCTATTATATCCATGTTCGCCCTTTCTTCTAGAGTCTTTGGAGACATACTCGTAGAAAGCAATATCCCATGTCTCATCGGTATAAGACCTCTCTTGGAATTTTTCATGCCAAACTATTTGACAATAGTTTCTATGTACCTGGACTAGGACAAGCCAAGCATCCTCTTAGATCTATCTCTATATATTCTAATCCCCAAGGTATAGGATGTTCCCCTAAGTCCTTCATGGAGAAGTGTCTATATAACCAAGCCTTTACTGTGAATAGCATTCCTACGTCATTCCTAATGATCAGGATGTCATCCACATATAACACCAAAAATGTGATAGCACTCCCACTTACCTTCCTATACAGACAAGGCTCTTCTTTGTTCTTAACGAAGTCATAAGATCTGATTGCCTCATCAAATCTTATGTTCCAACTTTGGGAAGCTTGCTTTAGTCCATAAATGGATCTAAGCAACCTACACACCTTATCTGGGCAGTTCTTGGACACGAATCCCTCGGGTTGCATCATATACACCTCCTCTTCGAGGTTCCCATTGAGGAATGTGGTTTTCACATCCATCTGTCAGATCTCATAATCATAGTGTGCTGCAATAGCCAATTGAATTCTGATGGAATTTAGCATTGCTACAAATGAGAAGGTTTTGTCATAGTCAACACCTTGCCTTTGACAATACCCCTTAGCCACTAGCCTTGCTTTATAGGTCTCTACCTTTCCATCTACTACGATCTTTTTCTTAAAGATCCACTTGTTGTATCTCGGATTTTGATGATAAAATCAATTGATGGGTTAATTGATCTAATCCATATTATTGAGTTAAGTGTGCAAGATTAACTACGATAACCAGAAAACATAAAGCAATAATACCGGATTCAAGTTCGATAGATGTTTAAGAGTCCGAAGAATCGTCGGAGATGCTGCCGGAACTAACCGAGAAGAAATCGGGAACCTATCAGAATTTTCTAAAGTTCGCCGAAGAGATCGTCGGAGGTTCACAGAGATCATCGAGAAGGTTCGGCTACTCGTTGAAGTCGTCATAAGATCGGAAGCTTGCTGGGAGTCCGTCGGAAGAAATCCATGGGCATATCGGAAGTCCGCCGGAAGTTCGTCGGAAAGCTCGCCGGAAGAAGACTCGAAGTTCACGGTTGAAAACTTGCTTGGGATGTTTTTAGTTATGTAGTTCATATGTAATTAGTATTAGGATTAAAAGATAATCTTGTATCCTGGTTAGGGATAAACTGGGCCCAAAATTAAACTTGGTTTGGGCTAAATTTAAAGCCCAACCAGTGAACCGAAGGGTTTGGCGGTGGCACCGCCTAGCACCCGAGAGCCAGGTGATGGCACCGCCTGGCTGGGCGGTGGCACCTCCCAGCACCCGAGAGCTAGGCGGTGGCACCGCTTGGCTGGGCGGTGGCACCGCCAGTCCACTGTCAGTGTCAGACACTGACAGGCGGTGGCACCGCCAGCATCGGGAACCAAAGAGAATTCAAATTTTGGAGCCCAAATTTGAATCTCTTGAGGCCTATAAATACCCCTCAATTCTCAGCTGAGATAACAACTTTTGAGAACCAATTGATTGAGAGAAAGGTCTTAGAAAAGTCTTAGCAAGTCTTGTTTTCAATTTGCTAGAGTATTCACCTCCTTCTTTCTTGTTGAAAATTTGTAAGAGTGTGAACCGCTTGTAAAAAGTTGTAAGAGGGGTATTTGCCCTTCCCCTTCAAGAGATTTGCTAGTGGAAGGTGAGAGCCTCATCGAAGAGGGCCTCGCAAGTGGAAGTAGGTCATTTGACCGAACCACTTTAAAATCGGTGTGATCTCTGGTTTGCATTTCATTATTGCTATTTACATTACTGCAAACCTTCTTACGTGCTTTATTTCCGCATTACCTTTGCTGCATACCTTTACGAACACACGTTCAAGTTAAACTTTTCAAGTTCGGTTTTCATCCTATCAAAAGATTTGTCGAAACCAAAATTTTAATCAACTGCACTAATTCACCCCCCCCCCCCCTTCTCTTAGTGTCGCTACAATCCTAATAATTGGTATCAGAGCTAGGCTCACTCTTATATTTGGTTTGATACCCAAGAGAGATGGCTTACTCCAGCATACATGAGGATCATTCTATCACACGTCCACACATATTTAATGGGTCGGATTATACTTATTGGAAGACTCGTATGAGGATCTTCCTCATTTCCATAGATTTCGAGCTTTGGACTATTGTTGAAAACGGATTTCAAAAATCTTCTCTTTCGATGAGCGAATGGAATGAATCAGAGAAGAAGGTTTTTGCTTTAAACGCAAAGGCTATGAATGCCTTATTTTGTGCACTAGACAAAAATGAATTTAATCGTGTTTCAGTTTGTGATTCGACTTTTGATATTTGGAGAACTCTTGAGGTCACTCATAAAGGCACTAGCCGAGTGAAAGAGTCCAAAATCAATATCCTTGTGTACTCTTACGAACTCTTCCGAATGAAACCAAGTGAGTCCATCGGAGACATGTACACCCGGTTCACGGATGTCATCAGTGGACTCGAAGCTCTTGGTAAAGATTTTACTAACTTTGAACTAGTAACTAAAATCTTAAGATCCCTCCCTAAAAGTTGGGATCCAAAAGTTATGGCCATTTAAGAGGCCAAAGACCTTAAAACATTCCCTCTTGAAGAACTTATTGGGTCTCTAATGACCTACGAAATGATATGTCAAGCTCATGATGAGCTCGAGAACCCCCTTCCAAATAACAGGAAGGATATGGCACTCACATCACAAGAAGATCACTTGAAAGGAACATCAAGTGATGAGGATAGTGACAATGACATCGCACTTTTGACTCAAAAATTTAAAAAATATTTAAGAAAGAACAAATTTAAAAATAATACAAAAAATAAATTTGAACACAAGAAGGACCAAGTGATTTGCTATGAGTGCAAAAAACCGGGACACTACAAGAACGATTGTCCTCAAGCCAAAAAGAGAACATCAAAGAAGAAGGCGCTCAAGGCAACATGGGATGATTCAAGCGCGTTTGAAGAAGATGAGTTTAACACCGAGCAAGTTGCTCATTACGCCCTAATGGCCATCGGAGAAGAGGTAACAGATTTAATTGATGCAGATTTACCTTATCATGAATTATTAAATGCCTTCCATGAGTTATTTAATGAATGTAAGACAATTAGTAGAAAATACAAATTGTTAAAAAAGGAGCATGATAGTCTCACTTGTAATGTCGATAAATTAAAGACTGAATATCATGATAGTTTAGCTCCATGTATAAAATGCTATGATCTAGAAATTCTCCAAAAGGAGAACTTACTACTTAAGGACACCTTGAAGAAATTTGAGGTTGGTAGTAAGTCTTTGAACATGATCCTTACAAATAAGGGTCACGTTCCTAAAAGTAGTGGAATCAGATTTGTGAGAAGTCCTCACCAAAATCCAACCACCTTCATTAAAGGCCCTGTCTTACATGTTTGACACCAAAGCAATTGCAACTTTTGTTACAAATATGGACATAAAACTTATAAATGTCCATTCAAGAAAATTAGTCCGAACAAACTAATTTGGGTTCCTAAAGGAACTATGATCAATTCTATGCAATATGATGAACAATTCAGATCAATTTTTAAGGCACCCAAAAGAAAATGGGTATCTAAAAATAATCCCTTCTTGTAGTAACATACACCATCACAAGCTAGGAGAAAGAGATGGTATCTCGATAGTGGATGCTCAAGACATATGACTGGAGATCCATCTCATTTCTCTATGCTCACTAGCAAAGAAGAAGGGTACGTCACATTCGGAGACAACAACCAAGGCAAAATTATTGGCAAGGGAACCATAGGTAACAAATTAAAATTTTCTATTGATGATGTCTTACTAGTTGATGGATTGAAACATAATCTCTTGAGTGTTAGTCAATTATTCGATAAAGGTTATATCGTTAGATTTGAATCAAATGTGTGTATTATTGAAAAACCAAACCATAACATAACTATGATTGCATTAAAACAAAATAAGGTTTACACTATCAACCTTGATGAACTAAGTAATGAAATGTGCTTCTCCGCTTTAAATGATGATGCTTAGATTTGGCATAGGAGACTAGGCCATGCAAGCATGAAACTAATATCTAAGATCTTATCTAAAGAATTAGTGCGAGGAATTCCAAATATGAAGTTTATTAGGGACAAAGTATGCGATGCATGTCAACTAGGTAAACAAATAAAAACTAGTTTCAAACCAAAAATTCAAATTAGCACCACTAGACCATTACAATTGATTCATTTGGACTTATTTGGACCAATTGACACGACAAGTCTAGGAGGAAGCAAATATGCATTTGTAATTATGGATGACTATACTAGATACACTTGGACCTATTTCTTAGCTCACAAAAGTGATTGTTTCAAGTGTTTCTCTAAATTTTGTAAACTCACTCAAAACGAAAAAGGCTTCATGATTTTATCAATTCGGAGTGATCACGGTGGCAAATTTCAAAACCGTGACTTTCAAAATTTTTGTGAAGTTAATGGATACAATCACAACTTCTCCACTCCGAGAAATCCTCAACAAAATGGGCCGAAGCCGTGAATACGACTTGCTACATCATGAATAGGGTTCTAATAAGACCGACCCTATCAAAAACTCCCTATGAATTATGGAATAACAAAAAACTAAATTTTTTCTATTTTAAAGTTTTCAGTTGTAGATGCTTTATGAATGAAAGGGATGCCTTAGGAAAATTTGATGCTAAATCCAATGAAGGCATCTTTCTTGGTTACTCTTCCGTTTCTATGGTTTTTTGGGTTTTTAACAAAAGAATCTTAGTAATAGAAGAATCTATTCATGTAGTTTTTAATGAAATTTCTGATTTAAAGAAAAATGATTTTGATGATGATCTTGGTTTTGATAATTTGAATTTAAATGAACCCCCTCCTCAAAATAGCAACTTGGATGCACCTTCTTCCGAAATTTCCTTACCCAAGGAATGGAAGTATATAGATGTTCATCCAAAGAAGCTAATTATAGGAGATACATCAAAAGGGGTTCAAACCCGTTCCTCTTTCAAGAATTTTTGTGCTAACACCACCTTCCTTTCTCAAATCGAACCTAAATGCATTGACGAGACCTTAAAAGATGATTTTTGGGTTATTGCAATGCAAGAGGAATTGAATCAATTTGAGAGGAATAAGGTATGGAAGCTTGTTCCTAGACCTAGTGACCATTTAGTCATTGGTACTAAATTGATCTTTAGAAACAAGCAAGACAAAAATGGTATTGTGGTTAGAAATAAGACTAGATTAGTGGCCAAAGGTTTCAACCAAGAAGAAGGTATCGACTATGAAGAAACCTTCGCTCCTATGGCAAGATTAGAAGCCATTAGGATGCTCCTTGCCTATGCTAGTAGTAATAATTTTAAACTGTTTCAAATAGATGTCAAAAGTGCTTTCTTGAATGGTTTTATTTCTGAAGAAGTATATGTCGAATAACCTCCCGGATTTGAAAATTCTCTTCTTCTTAATCATGTATTCAAATTGACTAAGGCTCTCTATGGTTTGAAACAAGCTCCTAGAGCTTGGTATGAAAGGCTTAGTTCCTTTCTTATTTTAAATAATTTTACCAAAGGCAAGGTTGATAATACATTGTTTATCAAACATTTTGAAAATAATTTTCTTATTGTGCAAATTTATGTTGATGATATTATTTTTGCCTCTTCGGATGAATCACTATGTGAATCATTTGCCAAATGTATGAGTCATGAATTTGAAATGAGTTTAATGGGGGAATTAACCTTCTTTTTACGATTACAAATCAAACAACTTAGTGATGGTATATTTCTTAACCAATCTAAATACACATTAGAATTGTTAAAACGATTTAACATGGATAATTCAAAAGTAATAAGCACCCCTATGAGTACTTCGACTAAGGTAGATATAGATAAAAATAGTGAAAATTTCGATCAAAAAACATATAGGGGAATGATAGGTAGTCTACTCTACCTCACCGCGACTAGACCGAATATTATGTTTAGTATAGGACTTTGCGCTAGGTTTCAATCTAATCATAAATTATCTCATCTTAAGAGTGTCAAAAGAATATTTAGGTATCTTAAAGGAACTCCAAATTTAGGATTGTGGTATCCAAAATCTGAAAAATTCGATTTAAAAGCTTATGTAGATGCCGATTTTGGCGGATGCAGGATAGATAGAAAAAGTACATCCGTAACATGCCAATTTTTAGGACATACACTTGTTTCTTGGACTTCCAAGAAACAAAATTCAGTTGCACTATCTACAGCGGAAGCCGAATACATTGCTGCAAGTGCATGCTGTGCACAAGTTGTTTGGATGAAAAATACATTAGAAGATTATGGAATTCACTTTAAAAACATTCCTATAAAATGTGATAATACTAGTGTCATATGTCTTACTAAAAATCCAGTTTAGCACTCTAGAACTAAGCACATCGACGTTAGGCATCATTTCATACGCGATCATGTCCTTAACAATAATGTTGTTCTAGAATTCATTGACACAAAGCATCAATTAGCAGATATATTTACAAAAGCTTTGAATGAAGACCAATTTGAATTCATTAGAAGGGAATTAGGTATGTTAAATTATCCCTAAGAATAAACTTGTTTGAATGGATTTTTCGTAAAGTTTTTCATCCTCTCTTCGTTCCTCGGTGAATTTGATCATTCTCTTTCGATTCTAAATGACACGTTAAATTACCTTATCCTATCTTGAGTCAAACACCGCTCCCATCTGATCAAGATTAATAATTTTATGATATTTTATGAATCTCGAAATTGATTTTGATGGCTTGATTATGAATTTTAAGTTGACGATCTGAATTTGAATGAGTTTGTATTCGAATTATGATATTGACTTATTGGATTTACTACTTGAAATTTTTTTTAATCACAATCTCTTCTTTGTACACCTATAATTTTTGTTATTTATAGAAAGAAGAGATTTGATAAAATGGATGAATGATGAATTTTTGTATGATCAATGCTGAATTCCTGATGTTATAATCACAAATTATGTGCTTCAAGTCTCATTCCCTTTTTGTTGATAACAAAGGGGGAGAAGTGATAACTAAGTGATGACTTATACCATTTCGATAGCATGACTTAATGAAAATGTCTTATGCGCATCGACAACATGACTTATATGAATTACAAGAGCTTGTATAATACAAATATCTTATATGCCTTGCAAAATCTTTGAGAATATCGTAAGATTGATTGATCATATTGAAAGCATGCCTTACATTTATATTATGAAATTCATGTTAAAAATCTTTATCTCCTATCATAGTAAAAATTGTCCCTTATCATTCGACTTAAAAATGATTTTCATCGAAGTTTCGTATTTACTTATGCTTAATGAGAATAATGATAAGTTCAACGGTTAGAACTTATCGGTTTATGCTTGAATTCAATGGGATAGAATTCAAGTGTTTTTATCTTCTCATAATATGGCATATAGATAGGTGGAGATTTGTTTAACTCCGTCATTAATTGATTGTCATGATAAAAAAGGGGGAGATTATTGAATCTCGGATTTTGATGATAAAATCAATTGATGGGTTAATTGATCTAATCCATATTATTCAGTTAAGTGTGCAGGATTAACTACGATAACCAGAAAACATAAAGCAAAAATACCGGAGTCAAGTTCGATGGACGTTTAAGAGTCCGAAGAATCGTCGGAGATGCTGCCGGAACAAACCGAGAAGAAATCGGGAACCTGTCGGAATTTTTGGAAGTTCACCGAAGAGATCGTCGGAGATTCACGGAGATCACCGAGAAGGCTCGGCTACTTGTTGAAGTTGTCATAAGATCGGGAGCTTGCTGGGAGTCCGTCGGAAGAAATCCGAGGGCATATCGGAAGTCTACCGAAAGTTCGTCGGAATGCTTGCCGGAAGAAGACTCGACGTTCGCGGTTGAAAACTTGCTTGGGATGCTTTTAGTTATGTAATTCACATGTAATTAGGATTAGGATTAAAAGATAATCCTGTATCCTGGTTAGAGGCCAACTGGGCCCAAAATTAGACTTGGTTTGGGCTAAATTTAAAGCCCAACCAGTGAACCGAAGGGTCTGGCAGTGGCACCGCCTAGCACCCAAGAGCCAGGTGATGGCACCGCCTGGCTGGGCGGTGGCACCTCCTAGCACCCGAGAGCTAGGCGGTGGCACCGCCAGTCCACTGTCAGTGTCAGACACTAACAAGCGGTGGCACCGCTAGCATCGGGAACCAAAGAGAATTCAAATTTTGGAGCCCAAATTTGAATCCTCTTGAGGCCTATAAATACTCCTCAATTCTCAGCTAGGATAACAACTTTTGAGAACCAATTGATTGAGAGAAAGGTCTTAGAAAAGTCTTAGCAAGTCTTGTTTTCAATTTGCTAGAGTGTTCACCTCCTTCTTTCTTGCTGAAAATTTGTAAGAGTGTGAACCGCTTGTAAAAAGTTATAAGAGGGGTAATTGCTCTTACCCTTCAAGAGATTTGCTAGTGGAAGGTGGGAACCTCATCGAAGAGAGCCTCGTAAGTGGATATAGGTCATTTGACCGAACCACTTTAAAATCGGCATGATCTCTGGTTTGCATTTCATTATTGCTATTTACATTACTATAAACCTTCTTACGTGCTTTATTTCCTCATTACCTTTGCTGCATACCTTTACGAACACGCGTTCAAGTTAAACTTTTCAAGTTTGGCTTTCATCGTATCAAAAGATTTGTCGAAACCAAAATTTTAATCCACTGCACTAATTCACCCCCCCCCCCCCCCCCCCCCCTCTTAGTGCCGCTCCGATCCTAACACCACTTGCAAATGATGAGTACAATACCTTTGGGCATATCAACTAGGTTACAAACCTTGTTGGAGTACATAGAATCCATTTCAGAATTCATGGTTTTTTGCCACTTCCCGGAGTCTATACTCATAATAGCCTCCTTGTAGATTTGAGGATTAATATCCTCAACATCCTCTCCTCTAATATGTGCCACATATCTCTCAGTAGGATGGGATACTCTATTAGACCTACGTAAAGTTGAAACTTGTGTATTAGGTACCTGAACAGACTCAGGCTATAGAGTGGTGCTTGAGCTTGCTTCTCCAACCTCGCTCAACTCTATCATGCTCCCACTATCTACGCCAAGAATGTGTTCCTTCTCAAGGAACACTGCTCTCTTAGCTACAAAGACCTTTTGGTCCTCAAGATGATAGAAATAATACCCACAAGTTTCCTTGGGGTATCCCACAAATTTGCATCGCTCTGACCTCGATTCTAACTTATCGGGGTTGTGTTTTTTAACATGGGCATGGCAGCCCCAAATCTTAACAACCTTAAGATTATGCTTCTTCCTTTTCCATATCTCATATGGTGTAGACACTACCGACTTAGTTGAAACTCTGTTCAGAAGGTAAGCTGCGGTTTCTAGGGCATATCCCCAGAATGAGATGGGTAAGTCAGTGAAACTCATCATGGACCATACCATGTCTAATAGCATACGATTTCTCCTCTTAGAGACACCATTGAGCTGAGGTGTATAAGGAGGTGTCCACCTCATTCTTATACTCTCTGAATATCTCAAAGGCCTCGGACTTGTACTTCATTAAGTACACATATACATACATTGAGAAATCATCAGTAAATGTAATGAATTAGGAGTAACCACCAATGGCATGAGTTGACATGGTCCACATACATCACTATGTATGAGTTCCAACAGCTCAGTGGCTCTCTCTCCAGTTCCACTAAATAGAGAGTTGGTTAGTTTTCCACGAAGGCAAGTCTCACAAGTTGCATATAACACATAGTCGAATGGATCTAGATATCTATTATTTAGCAACTTTTGAATCCTTCTTTCATGGATGTGACCTAGCCTACAACGCCACAGGTATGCACTGTTCATCTCATCTTGTTTCCTTTTGGACACATTTACATTCATGATATATGTAGTGTTTAATATAAATAAACCATATGCAATGTTCCTTTCGTGATGATCTTATCCTCTAATAATATCGAACAACCATTGTTCTAAAAAACTAATTTATATCCACTAACTGTTAAACTTGAAATGGAGATAATCTTTTTGATAATAGAAGGAACAAAATAACATGCATCTAATGTAATAAATAAACTATCAAGATATGGACTTCTATCTTAATATGGTCCCACTATTTTACTAACGAATCACGCGACACCCTCAACACATGAAACGGAAATCTCCGACAGACTTCAAGTGGGGATCAGGATCCAATCAGCGTCTTAGTGTAACATCGAGGGACTCGACCAATCACAATAAGCCTAAAAGGTAGGCAACTCTTGCCGATCACAACTCCTTGTGATTCCTGTCCTGTTCGGCCTCCGAATCACCATGGTCTCGAGAGACTCGACCAACCATGATGCTCGGTTAAGTCAACACCTTCGTTACAAGATGAGTCTGATTTGATGATATACCCTCGAGGGACTCGACCAAGCATACCATGCCCTCAGGTCACCGGTGACATCTCTATGTCGTAAGCAAGATAGTGAATTACGATATAGGTGAGTCTTGAGGGACTCGACCAATTCAACCTACACCGGGAATCGGTTCCTACTTATAACGATGGAAGGCCACGTGGGTCAATCTAATTGCCTCATGTTTACCGACTTAATATTATCAAGAGAGATGTTTCTATGATTTGGTCTCCTAATATGACATGTCACACATATACCTATTTAATATATATCTACATCGCATGCAAATATATATACATATCTAGTATGTGTATAAGCAATCACACCAAATGATCATGGACCACAACCTAAGGTGATTAGGCCAGAGCCAGTAGGCCTAATCACTCACATCAAGATCTATGTGTACAACGGTGCATCTCCATGCCCTGTGATCGTCCATCTCGTCCTCGTTGGTTCCGTCGACATCTTGATGCATCTTTATGCATCGCGATCGTTCGTCTCGTGGGTCCCGCTATCACATCCACGCTCCCGCTACACCTCCTTATGTGATTACAACTTAATCATAGGCACGCAGGCCCGATAATAAACAAAAAATATAATGGAGGCTCGCATACCTCAATAATAATAATCACAAGTACACACATCACACGGTCCATGATCATCCGTCCACACATCATATATCACATGTGTAAATAATCATTATAATGTAGGACTACTAGGTAATGATAAAAAATAATAATCAACTAAAACTTTTAATTAATTAGTATTTTATGAAATTAGGGACATATAGGGAATTTCTAAATTCATAGGGGTATTTTCATAATTTGGACAAAAGACAGAAACTGGAATTTCTCAAATTTCGATGGGCAAAACTATCTTTTGCCCAGAAAACCCTAATGCCCTACTCCCCTTTGCTGCTGCCGCAACCGCCACCCTTCTAGCGACGGCCTGTGCGGCGGGGCGGGGGCGCCGCCCCTATAGGTGGGTGCCACCATGGGTTGGCGCCCATGTGGGTGGCGCTGCCCCCGCGAGCGCTGTGCCCGCAAGTGCAGTGCCCCGTCGGGCGGCCACCCTTGCGGGGGGGTTTGCCCGCAGGATCAACGGTCGCAAGCGCCGTTGCCCTGTGACGCCTCAGCCCGCGGGCGCAGCGGCCGTAGACTCCTAGCCCTACGGTGCCTCTGCCCGCGGGTCCAGCATCAGTAGGCGTTGCCCTTGCGCGCGGGCACAGTGCCCGCACGTAGGTGGCCGCCTTGCCTGTAGCCCTGCCTGCCGGCGCCGTGCGACAATGACCGCGGGTGGGGCACCCGAGGGCTGCCAGCCCCACTGGCTGCAAGCCTATTGCAAGCAGGCCGCCGACTGGCTACTATAGGCGCAACCCCTTCTCTGCTTGCCTTCGGCTGCGCTGCACGCATGTAGATCGAGGGTAGCAACTATTGCTGCCCTTCCTTGTTTTTGCGTCAATGATTTTGACGTCAAAAGTTTTTCCTAAACACAACACAAGCAGTTCAAAACCAATCATTCGCACTAACAACCTGGCTCTGATACCACTATTGGGAAATCTTGGGGGCCGACATCAGATGCGCAGCGGAAGAACAAGAAAACAAAATCCTGATTTCCAAAGAGATGTTCGTCGTCATGCGAAGATTGGTGCGCAAAATCCGCGAAACTTAAAACTCCATATAAAGTAGATTGTGATACCTAGGAAGATCGTATATCCCTGTTTCCTTGCAGATCCTTAGGAGAGGGCGAAGGAGGTCTAGCGTCCTCCTCTCTAGTGGTGATTCATATAGCAGGGCTACGACGACGCTCTTCAAAACTCTAGGCCTGCCCTGAGGTGGAGAGGGAGAGGAGAATTGGAGAGGCAAGCAAAGGCTCTAACCTATGAGGCTCTGAATCCCTCCTATTTATAGAGGTCCCCTATCAAACCCTAATGGGTCCTCCCATAGTGGGTATTGGATCTACATCCAATAAGACAAGGGCTTCATCGGATATCTCATATCTAAACCTCTACTTATCGCAATGCCTACCATATGTGTGTGACCCTCTAGGCTCAATATCGAGCTGGCCATGAGTCATACCTGTCAGAACTCCTTCTAACTCAGTGAATTATTATATCTGTAATAATTCACTTGACTCATCGACTATGGACGTACTCGGCCACTACACCATAGTCCCCAGATGATACAGGGGAATCCAATCCATTGGACCTGTCTATCCTCAGTTACTGTGTACCTATAGTCCCTCATCCATCTAATATCCCAAAGACCGTATATCGAGCATGGTGCTGTCAGACCCATACGGTTTCTACTCGAGTCTCGCTCTAATCGGATTCTCTTGGAGAAGTCTTTCTCTCTCAACCCGAATGACCCTGGCCAGGGATTTGTCTGAGCAAGAACACATAGGATATTCCTCTCATGACGCCGAGAGTGGATAATCCTTTATCAACACTCAATAGCCCTCGTAAGGTCGACTACCACTCTCAATGACCAGTTGTACTAGATCTGGGACTGCCAAACCTATAAGTCTGGTATCAAAGAGTTGAGCACTCATACAGGACATCCTTGGTGTCTCAAGTCTAAGGACCAGATATACCACTAGGATCACGAAATCGTTGTTTGACAATAAGGCATCATCAACCATCCAACATTTCGTAAGCGGATCAATCAGTGAACTCATTCTCCAATGAGCACCTGTACTATATCCCTAGTGTTCCTACATGAGCAGCTATGAGACCAGTTGCATCCATTATATGGACGGGTATACAGCACACTAGTCTGTCCGGTTATCACGATGTCCCTCTCGAGTAACCTATGACCGGGATTATTTAGGATATGTGTTTAAAGGTGAATCAATCTCATTATCGTGATCTCATCACGATCCGATATATATATATATATATATATGCATTTATGCAATAGTTATAAAGTGATATACGCCAAAATATAATAAGCAAACAGATTCTATATCAAGTCACACATGCAATCACTCACGTGATTGGCTTGTTGGGCACCTATGACTAGCAGAAACCTTCTCACCCGTAGCAATGCTAAATTGCATCAGAATTCTATTGGCTATTGCACCACACTATGATTATGAGATCTGGCATATGGATTTAAAAATGGCATTCCTCAATAGGAACTAGAGGAGCATGTGTATATGATGCAACCTGAGGGATTCATGTCCAAGAACTGCCCAGATAAGGTGTGTAAGTTGCTTAGATCCATTTATGGAATAAAGCAAGCTTCCTGAAGTTGAAACATAAGATTTGATGAGGCAATCAAATCCTATGACTTCGTTTAGAACGAAGATGAGCCTTATGTGTACAGGAAGGTAAGTGGGAGCGCTATCACCTTTTTGGTGTTATATGTGGATGACATCCTGATCATTGGGAATAACGTAGGAATGCTATCCACAGTAAAGACTTCGTTATCTAGACACTTCACCATGAAGGACTTTGGGGAATCATCATATATCTTGGGGATTAGAATCTATAGAGATAGATCCAAGAGGATGCTTGGCTTGTCCCAGTCCAGGTACATAGAAACCATTGTCAAAAGGTTTGGCATGGAAAATTCCAAGAGAGGTCTCATATCAATGAGACATGAGAAATCACTTTCTACGAGTATATCCCAAAAGACTCTAGAAGAAAGGGCGAACATGGATATGATACCTTATGCCTCAACAATAGGGTCTATCATGTATGTCATGCTATGTATTAGGCCTGATATAGCGTATGCTCTGAGTGTCACGAGTAGGTATCAGGTGAATCCAAGCTTAGAGCCTTGGAAAGCAGTAAAGTATATCCTTAAGTGCTTGAGAAGGACTAAGGATCTTTTACTAGTATATGGAGGTAATAGCCTTAAGGTTGAAGGCTACATGGACTCAAGTTTTCAGTCTGATGTCGATGATAGCAAGTCGAATTCAGGGTATGTGTACACCTTGAATAGAGGAGCAGTGTATTGAAAGGGTTCCAAGCAAGATACTTCTGCTGATTCGACCATAGAGGCGGAGTACATTGCTGCATCAGATGCAGCAACGGAGGGAGTCAGGGTGAAGAAGTTCATCACAGATTTGGGAGTTGTGCTAGGTAGCGAGGAGCCGATCTCCTTATATTGTGACAACAATGGGGCGATTGCTTAAGTGAAGGAACCCAGGTCTCATTAGAAATCTAAGCATGTTCTGAGGAGGTTCCACCTTATCAAAGAGATCGTAACCCGAGGAGATGTAGTAGTGGAAAGTGTTCCATCCAAAGATAACATTGTAGATCCACTAACAAAACCGTTGTCTCATATTATATTTGAGCATCACAGGAGTTTGATGGGGATCAGAAACATATGTGATTGGCTTTAGGTCAAGTGGGAGATTGCTAGTCATAGGTGCCCAGCAAGCCAATCACGTGAGTGATGGCACGTGTGACTTGATACATAATCCTTTTGCTTATTATATTTTGGCATATATTGCTAGTCATAGGTGCCCAGCAAGCCAATCACGTGAGTGAGGGCAAGTGTGACTTGATACAGAATCTTTTTTCTTATTATATTTTAGCGTATATCACTTTATAACTATTGTATAAATGTATATATATATATATATATATATATATATATATTGTGATGTCCTTGGATTTGTGCAATGGAAATCGGATCGTGATGAGATCACGATAATGAGATCGATTCACCTTTAAACACATATCCTAAATAATCCCGGTCATAGATTACTCGAGAGGAACTTCATGATAACCGGATAGACTAGTGTGCTGTATACCCATTCATATGATAGATGCAGTTAGTCTCATAGCTGCTCGTGTAGGGACACTAGGGATACAGTACAGGTGCTCATTGGAGAATGAGTTCACTGATTGATCCGCTTACGGAATGCTGGATGGTTGATGATGCCTTATTGTCAGACAGCAATTCCGTAGTCCTAGTGGTGTATCTGGTCCTTAGACTTGAGACACCAAGGATGTCCTGTATGAGTGCTCCACTCTTTGATACCAGACTTATAGGTTTGGCTGTCCCAGATGTAGTATAGCTGGTTATTGGGAGTGGTAGTCGACCTTACGAGAGCTATTGAGTGTCGATAAAGGATTATCCACTCTCGGCGTCATGAGAGGAATATCCCATGTGTTTTTGCTTAGACAAATCTCCGGCCAGGGTCATTCGGGTTGAGAGGGAAAGGGTTCTTCAGGAGAATCCGATTAGAGCGAGACTCGAGTAGAAACCTTATGGGTCCGACAGCACCATGCTCGATATACGGTCTTTGGGATATTCGATGGATGAAGGACTATAGGTACACGGTAACTAAGGATAGACAGGTTCAATGGATTGGATTCCCCTGTATCGTCTGGTGACTATGGCGTAGTGGCCTAGTACGTCCGTAGTCGATGAGTCGAGTGAATTTTTACAGAGATCATAATTCATTGAGTTAGAAGGAGTTCTGATAGGTATGACTCACGGCCAGCTCGATATTAGGCCTAGAGGGTCACACACATATGGTAGGCAATGCGATGAGTAGAGGTTCGAATATGAGATATTCGACGAAGCCCTTGTCTTATTGGATATCCAATAAGCCTCTTAATTATTGGTTCCCATGGACAAGATCCAATAAGAGTCCATGAGAGATTATTGGATAGAGATCCACTAATATAAAAGGCTTGGGTTATTGGATGCAGATCCAATACCCACTAGGGGATGATCCATTAGGGTTTGATAGGGGACCTCTATAAATAGGAGGGATTCAGAGCCTCGTAGGCTAGAGCCTTTGCTTGCCTCTCCTATTCTTCTTCCCCTCTCCACCTTAGAGCAGGCTTGGAGTTTTGAGGAGCTTATGGATCACCGCTAGAGAGGAGGACGCTTGACCTCCTTCACCCTCTCCTAAAGATCAGCAAGGAAATAGGGATATACGATCTCCCTAGGTAACACAATCTACTCTATACGCAGTTTTAAGTTTCACGGATTTTGTGCACCAATCTTCGCACAACGACGAACATCTCTTTGGGAATCGGGGATTTTATTTTCTTGTTCTTCCGCTGCGCATGTGATGTCGCCCCCAAGATTTCCCCACACCGAAGCCTTCTGTCAATACGTCGACCGATCCTCCGACTCGACATCCAATCTTTTGACATGTTTTTCGACCCAACATGATTCTTCTTACTTTAAATGTCTCTCCTTGATCGAAGCTTCCTGCGTCACTCAAAATGCATATCAAAACATAAACAATATCAATTGGTTTTATCATCAAAATTTGAGATTCAACAATCTCCCTTTTTTTATGATGATAACCAATTGATGACGGAGTTAACCTTAACTCTCGGAGTTTAAACAGACTCCCCCTATCAATATGCTATATTGATAGAACCTTGAATTCAAGCTGAATTCAAGTCATTGCAAATTTCATCATGAATATTTGTAACACGTCATCATGCATAACATAATCATACTTCTCCCCCTTTGTCATCAACAAAAATAGAAGTGTAACTTTCAAGTGTTTGGATATTAGTTCAAATCATCGCATAATAAAAATAATCGTCATTTTTATCATCATACAATTTGTAAGCTAGAAAATTTAGCAAATGTTACATCATGCAAACTATCAAGTTTTAGATATGCAAGGTAGTAAAATAGCAAGTTTACAACATACAAGCTAAAAAAAAATTTCAAAAGCAAATGCAAGATAGCTTTCTTGTTGAAGTGTGTAAGCTAGCGATTCTTGCTTCCTATTGCAATGTGTAAGTTGCAAGTTTTGCTTCTTGAGATAGGCAATATAGTGATATTCAAGATAGCAAGCTCTTTCTTCTCTTTTGAAAAGTGTCATTTTTGCTTCCTTTGCAAAGTGCAAGCTAGCAAAATTTTATTTTATTTTAAAACATGCAAGCTAGCAATGTGACAAGTGTTACTTCTCTTTTAAGTATGAAGGTAGTAAGTTTTTGAAAAATAATACAAGATAACAAGCTAGCAAGATACAATGTTTTACATGAAGCAAGCTAACAAGTTTTGCATCGTTTTGCGATATGTACGTTTGTAATTTTTGCTTCTCTTTAGATGTGCTAACAAAAAAGAAAGATTTTCTCCTTACAATTTGTGACCTAGCAAATTTTACACATATGAAAGTTGACAAGATTTTTGTATCTTTTTAAGATGAGCAAGCTTTTGCTTCTTCTTGAAGTATGCAAGCTAACAAAATTTGCTCCCCTATGTCATTGTCAAATAGAAGGAAAGAATACAATGTTGTAATTCTTTTCCCTTTTTATCAATCTTCACATCATGACAAATGTAAAGTATCAACCTTATTTCAATATGTTTATGCATCATTTTAGTTTCAATTTACAATATGCACAATTTTAAAACATTACACATCATCCTTACTCTATGCATAATACTAAAAATAAATCAATCATCATATCATACATGATACTCATAAGCTAGTAAATTTATATCATTTTAGAGCATCAAAACAATATCATGAGTATTTCATGCATTCATATCATTACATGAAGAATATCAAGAAGAATTAGGTGATGAGATATACTTCAAGAATACAAGAAATTATACAAAGCCAAAAAATTCATATCATGAAAGATGAGATCATGTGAATACCAAAAGACATGATTCATTTAGTAAATCTTCTTTAAATAAAATACCAAGAAAAAATTGTAGGAGTACAAAGAAGAGATATTGATTCAAAAAATCTTAAGTAATTATAATAAACTAAGATCATGATTTTGATAAAACTCATTCAAATTCAAATCGTCAAAATCATCAAAATCTCAACATTTCTTTCAAGAGATTCAAAGTGACATAAATAATTTTATTGATCTCTTAGTGAAAAATCGATAAGGTAGGGATTGAGAAGTTTTCAAGAAAAGTGCTTTCCTCTTTTTCTTTCAACTTATTGATTGATTTCATACATGTATGTTCTTTTCTTTTATGCCAAATCCATGCATCATTCATTAACACCAAAAAAGAACTTTCAAAAGATCACAAAAACTATCATGCATAAGTTCGAAATATAAAATCATCATTTCTTCAAATCATCATGCTTAATTAAATATAAATTCATCAAGCATGATATTACGTTATTTCATATAAGCATGCCTTTGTCATTTATGCCAAATCAAGATATGTATCCTTTTTAAAGCCGAAAATGCCACTTTCATTATGTTAAAAATCGATAATCCATAAATCACAAGAATCATCATGCATAATTTTGAAAGATAAACTCATTAAGTATGATATTACTTCAAATAAAAAATGATTTCATAAGTCATTTTTAATCAAAAGTCATTTTGTTTGTTTATTAGAAAATGCAATTTTCATAATTATTTTTAAAATCACTAGAAAGGTAAGCATGATCTAATTTTATTTTTGCATTTGCATTAAACATGTAATTCAAAATATATATATATATAATTTTTCTAAACTAATTTAAGAACAACTCATGAAAAACATTATGTCATTTCGAAATAAATTAAAGGAGTTTCGTTTGAGTTGTTTACCTCATTGTCGAATGTCGTTAAGGCATAGTTTGCCACCTTGCCTTTGTTGATTTTCTTCTTGTCTTCGAATGAGCTTGATTCATCCAAAGTCACCTTCTTCTTCTTTTTAAGTTCATTTTTAATTTTTGATTCTTGTTTTAAAATTTTCATGAGGAGTTCAAGTTCACCATCACTTGAGCTTATGCTCGAGTGGTCTTCAATTGTTCTAAGTCTGAAATCCTTCCTGTTCTTTGGAAGGTAGTTCTCAAGTTCTCCACATGCATTGCACGTCATTTCATAGGTCATCAAACACCCTATAAGTTCTTTAATTGGAAAATGGTTCAAGTTCTTTAATTCTTGCATTGCCATTATTTTTTAATCCCAATTTTTACAAAGCGATCGTAAAATCTTGTTAACGAGTTCAAAATCTGAAAAACATCTACCAAGTGCTTTCAAATCATTGACGACAACCGTAAAACGGGTGTATATGTCTCTAATGGTTTCACTTAGTTTCATATGAAAAAGTTCAAAATCATGCATTAAAAGATTGATATTCGAATCTCTTACTCTATTTGTGCCTTCATGTGTGATTTCGAGAGTGTGCCAAATATCGAAAGCGGTTTTGTAAGTATAAACCCGATTAAACTCAGTTTTATCAAGGCGCAAAATAGGGCATTCATAGCCTTTACATTTAGAGAAAAAGTCTTCTTCTCCAAATCATTCCAATGGTTCATTGGAAGAGAAGACCTTCGAAAACCATTTTCAACAATATTAAATAAATTTAAATCCAAGGAAAATAAGAAAACTCTCATTCAAGTTTTCTAATATGTGTAGTCCGTCCTATTGAACAAGGGAGGACGAATGAGAGAGTGGCCCTCTTAAAAGCCGAAAAGAGCTATTTCTCTTGGGTGTTAAACCAAATGAGAAAAAAGAAACTATGATACCAATTATTAGGAATGAGTCGGTATTAAGAGGGGGTGGTGAATTAGTGTAGCGGTAAAAATCACATCGATTCTGAAAGTCTCTTCGTTTTGTATGATAAAAACTGATTTCGAAAACTTGAAAGCGTATGCAAGTGTAGGCGTAGTAAAAGCACAGTAAGAAGGTAAGGAGGTAGCTAGTCATAGGTGCCCAGCAAGCCAATCACGTGAGTGATGGCACGTGTGACTTGACACGCAATCTTTTTGCTTATTATATTTTGGCATTTATCACTTTATATTGACTATTGCATATATGCATGTATATATTGTGATGTCCTTGGATCTGTGCAATAGAAATTAGATCGTGATGAGATCACGATAATGAGATCGTTTCACCTTTAAGTCCCATTTTAGTTGGGTTGGTGGCCTCTTTAGGCTTGTAAATAAAGGTTGTGTCATGTGGACACGTGCGAGAGCTTTCGGTCTGTAATGGACCATTTTACCCTTTGTTGTGCCACTGTTCAGAGCTTGTAAAGTCTGTTTATAATTTGCATTGTCTATGAAGTGTTTTTCGGACATGTTTGCTTGTGGATCCCGATTGAGGCGTTCTCTTTAACCCCTTCTCTCTTTTGTTGGTCCTAAGGGACAATGGGAGGCTTCGGGGAGGCTGACCTTTGCGGACGGACGCGCGAGGGTGCCGCACGACTTAGGCAAAACCAGCTAAGTCCGTGTCATATGGTATCAAAGCCGGGACAAGCACTCATAGAAACACTTGACATGCAAACGTGGGGGACCTAGCGGGGCTGCGTTGAGGGAAAACGGGCATGGAGATGTAGGGAAAAGAGTCGCTTAGAGGAGCGGGCATCTGAGATTGGCATTCAGAGGAATGGCCAACCATTCGCGCAAGAGGCACCACAAGAATAGGCAAGCTTGGAAGAATTTGGAGCGCACAAAGGTTGGGATGGCTGAGTTTGAGCTACAGCTCAACGTTGACAACTATACTTGATGGTGCTCTAGGCAAGCGAGGCGCTTGGCAAGAATGAGACCATGCAAGGTGGAATGAGTTGCTCAACGACCAAAAGAGTTATGCAAAGCTCACAGAGGTGAGGGGAATTGCTAACTCGAAGAATTTGGTACTCATGCATGGGCTTGTATACGGACGATGGAATGTTCATGGCCATCCCAAGGCAACCGAAACTTAGCGCCATGGAGCATTAAAACTTTCTCTTCGGCATGTGAAGGATACGTCCGTCGGAGGCTGAAGTGTGCAACGAGTTCAGCATGTTGCTAGGCCTTGAGGGGTGCAGCGGGGGCTGTATTGACATGAAGTCGCAATCTAGCAAGTGCATTTGCAGGAGGCAGAACAGTGCACAGTTTGTTCAGCAGTTCGGAGTAGTCCAAGGGGATGGTGGTCTCCAAAACGAAGAGAGATGTTGCTCCAACGAGACAGTTATCCAGGAGGGATAAGTCTCGGCTCTCCAGAGGGAGAATCATGTGACATGGACCTCACATGTTGAGGAGGAGTACCTCAACAAACAACAACTCCACGAAGCTCGATGGACTGAGCAAGCGGCGAGGAGTCATCGCATGATCTCGCTTGAGAGAATGCATTGGTGGATGCATTGCGAGATCAAGTGGGGGAGCGACCTAAAGCAACTTATGAAGGTACACTTGGAGTCGATGTGGAGATCGGACTCAAGGGAGGGCTGACCCGTGAAATGGTGAGTGCGAGAGCCACCATCGACTCAATGCAAAAACGAGGAGCGGAGCAACTTGGGTGTAACTTGGCGAAGTACCCAAGCCGCATGAAGGGAGCCAACATAGAAGTTGGAACATGGAGTAGAGGCACAGTGCTTTTCTTAGACAGAGGTCAAGGACATGAACTCTTGCAGAGGCAAGAGTAGGATCATGTTGTTCCATGTGTCCTTCATTCCGACGAAGCGGACTCATCTTGCATGGTGCCAAAGACGAAGGGAGCTTCGGGGCACATGCACCTTATCTCGGAGAAGCATTTGATGGAGGAACTAAGGCGACTCAATTTGCGAAGGTGAAATTGGGTTCAGAAGGCCTTAGCACGGGGCAAGAGGACGCAGAGGCGGATACTCTTGAAGAATATGCCATAGTGTTGCCATTCGAGTTGCTATGAAGGAAGCGGTGCGCAGCGAAGATTGTGCTGGTAAGGGCAGAGGCCCAGGATCCAGACAATGGTGTAGAAATTATAGTGAAGTTGGTGGACTTCGGGAGCTACTAGGCGACGGACTGTCCTAGAGCGGTGCTTCATCTAGGTGTGACCCAAGAGTGGGTGGATGAAGGTCGATTGCTAAAGGAGCGAACAAAATCGAAGGTGGAGGAGACCCTGCGATGTATTGGCAGAGGCCACACATGGAGGGTTCACAATTCGAGTTTATTCAATAAGGATCAGAATGCAATGGAGATGTCACCAGGAGGCGACATGGTGCAGCGGATCGTGGTGGAATAGTTCGTGGCAATGCGATACACACGACATAGTCCCGTGAGGGATGAGATCATATGGAGGTATGATCGGGAGCTACTGGGAGCTCCGCTTTGGTGAACAACACGACGGCAAGAAGGGCTATGGATTCAAGGAGTGAAGGCCATGGTACCACAGAGGCGGGTCTTCCGAGCGTGCACCGAATTTTGCATCAGATGAAAACCTTGGTCATCAGCATATGGGGGCTGGGTTCCACCAAGGGAAAAGTTCGAATGCAAGTACCAGTGAGTTCAATGGGAGGGACTTGATCATGCAGAGGTATGATCGAAGCAGCTGGAGAGTTGGACTGCTCCAGAGCTCATATTCGCTTAAGGGAGCCCGACAAGTCAGAGGACAAGGTCGAGTAAGCGAACGTTGCTACCAAGGAAACTAAGGAGAACAGAATTGGTGCAAACCCTACAACGTGATGGTAGAGGCCATGCATGGGAGTTGCAGTCTGTCTTTCCATCGACCAAACAGACTGCTTGGAGAACACGGAGGTATTGGAGCAAGGGGTCGAAAGGGGCGAGGAAGCGACGACGAGTCCAGAGGGACTTAACTACCCAAAATCAAGCATCAGTTAGAATGGAGGTGGACTCAAAGGAGTGCCACGGAGACATATCTACTGATCATGAAGAAAAGGGATGCAGATACGAGGCGACGGATAGTAGGGCCATAGGCATGGCAGCGCCATGGTACCGCAGAGGCGGGACTTCCGTGAAAGTCATTGATCCCTTGCTCTCATGGAGGGAGAGCGCTTGGTCGTGAAAGGGGCCGAGAAGGTGGCGCATGCAGAGGCAATCTCCAAGTACCGAGACAAGGCTGAAGGGCAGAGGCCAAGAAACTTCGTAAGACCGGTGTCAACAAGTTTCTCATCAAGATAGCCGTAAGTGAAGGACTTCGGGTCATGCAAGAGTGCACGACCAAGGAACGAAGCAGGCAGTACGCAGTGTTGTACCTTTGCTACTCAATGGAGTAGGCGGCAGGGTTGATGGAGAAGACGGTACAATCCCAGAGGCGACCTCATCTATCAGAGAATTACTCCAAGTTGGGGTGAAAACTTCCTGCATTCCAGAAGTTCGATGGCATTGAGAATGTCAATCATAGTAGCTAACTCAACGCAAGGAGTGCAAACACTTCAAGTGCTTCAGAAGTGTGAGCAAAGAGCAGGCGAAGGCCAGTAACCAGCTCGATGCATGAAGTACAACCTCGAGGAGGCGGGGGAAGTCAAGTAACCTTTGCCTTCTCAACTCTTAAGAGAATGGGCGAAACCGAGTACCCCAATTCTCTTATCTATCCAGTAGAGGAGCTCTGCACAAGTTCAAAGACCCTTCGAAGATAATGGAAGACAATAGTTGTCAAATCCTCACCAACGGTGATCAGTGCTACTGAGAGTAGATTGTCCGCTTCATTTCCCAACGAAATGCCAATCGAAAGCGGAAGTGATGCGAACCTACTTGGATGTGACAACTAACTGAAAGAAGAGTCAATGAGCAGATTTTGTGCAGGAAGGACCCAAAACTTCAGAAGTTTGCGAGGCGATGCTCGTTAAAGCTCCAACAAGCATCCACCCAGTTCAAGCAGCATCTGGAAATTTTGAGAGACTGGCGCAGTAAGGATGGTCTTTTCCTTCATTTGGTGGATCCGTAGGAATCAACGAGGATCAACACAACTTAGCCAACCCCACACCAGAGTTAGAGTCATTGGCGAGTTGAAGCAGCATGGCGGATCAAAGGTTCGACTACTCAAAAACAGCAACGGAGAGCAGTTGGGAGCCAGGAGGCGCATTGCAGCTGGAGCGGAAGATTGAAGACTCAGCAAAGGCGAAGAGTTACAGTGTTCACAAAGGCTTCGACGAGGACGTCGAAGGGATAAGTGGGGGAGAATGTCACGAACAAACTTTGAAACAGGATGTTTGATGTAATGCTTATATCTGTCTGTGTCTGTTGGCATGTTCATGCCTTATACAGCGTGTAGAGGTGCAGCCGAAGGCTTATAAGTCTCATTTTAGTTGGGTTGGTGGCCTCTTTAGGATTGTAAATAAAGGTTGTGTCATGTGGACACATGCGAGAGCTTTTCGATTTGTAATGGACCATTTTACCCTTTGTTGTGCCACTGTTCAGAGCTTGTAAAGTATGTTTGTAATTTGCATTGTCTATGAAGTGTTTTTCGGACATGTTTGCTTGTGGATCCCGATTGAGGTGTTCTCTTTAACCCGTTCTCTTTTTTGTTGGTCCTAAGGGACAATGGGAGGCTTTGGGGAGGCTGACCTTTGCGGACGAACGCGCGAGGGTGCCGCATGACTTAGGCAAAACCAGCTAAGTCCGTGTCAGTGTGGGGATACTAGGGATACAGTACATATGCTTATTGGAGAATTAGTTCACCTATTGATCTGCTTACGGAATGCTGGATGGTTGATGATACCTTATTGTCAGATAGCGATTCCATAGTCCCAATGGTGTATCTAATCCTTAGACATGAGAAACCAAGGATGTCCTATATGAGTGCTTCATTCTTTGATACTGGACTTATAGGTTTGGATGCCCCAAATCTTATACAACCGGTCATTTGGAGTGGTAGTCAACCTTACGAGGGCTATTGAGTGTCAATATAGGATCATACACTCTCGATGTCATGAGAGGAATATCTCATGTGTTCTTGCTCAGATAAATCCCTAGCCAGGGTCATTCGGATTAAGAGAGAAAGAGTTCTCTAGGAGAATCCGATTAGAGCGAGACTCGAATAGAAACCATATGAGTCTGACAATACCATGCCTGGTATATAGTCTTTGGGATATTATTTGGATGAGGGATTATAGGTACACGGTAACTAAGGATAGACAGGTCCAATGAATTGGATTCCCCTGTATCGTCTAGGGAATGCGGCGTAGTGGCAAAGTACGTTCGTAGTAAATGAGTCGAGTGAATTATTATGGTGATAATAATTCACTAAGCCAGTAGGAGTTCTGATTGGTATAACTCACGGCCAGATCGATATTGGGCCTAGAGGGTCACACACATATGGTAGGCACTGCGATGAGTAAAGGTACGGATATGAGATATCTGTCGGAGCCATTGTCTTATTGGATATCCAATAAGCCCTTGAATTATTGGATCCTATGGATGAGATCCAATAAGAGTCCATTAGAGATTATTGGATAGAGATCCACTAATCTAAGAGGCTTGGGTAGTTGGACGTAGATCCAATACCCAATAAGGGAGGATCCATTAGGGTTTGATAGGGGACCTTTATAAATAGGAGGGATTCAGTGGTTCATAGGCTAGAGCCTTGTGGAGCATCGTCGTAGCCCTGCTGTGTAGATCACCGCTAGAGAGAAGGACGCTTGACCTCCTTCACCCTCTCCTAGAGATCTACAAGGATTAAGGTGCTAGTCATAAGTGCCTAACAAGCCAATCAAGTGAGTGATGGCACATGTGACTTGATACAGAATCTTTTTACTTGTTATATTTTGGCATATATCACTTTATGACTATTGCATATATACATATATATATATATATATATATATATATATATATATATATATATATATATATATATATATATATATATATAGTGATGTCCTTGGATTTATGCAATAGGAATCGGATCGTGATGAGATCATGATAATGAGATCGATTCACCTTTAAACAAAGATCCTAAATAATCCCGGTCATAGGTTACTCGAGAGGGACATCTTGATAACCGGACAGACTGGTGTGCTGTACACCCGTCCATATGATGGATGCAGCTGGTCTCATAGCTACTCATGTAGGGACACTAGGGATACAGTACAGTTACTCATTGGAGAATGAGTTCACTGATTGATCCGCTTACGGAATGCTGGATGGTTGATGATGCCTTATTGTCAGACAGCGATTCCGTAGTCCTAGTGGAATATCTGGTCCTTAGACTTGAGACACCAAGGATGTCCTATATAAGTGCTCTACTCTTTGATACCAGACTTATGGGTTTGGCTGTCCCAAATCTAGTATAGCTAGTCATCGAGAGTGGTAGTCGACCTTACGAGGGCTATTGAGTGTCGATAGAGGATTATCCACTCTTGGCATGATGAGAGGAATATCTCATGTGTTCTTGCTCAAACAAATCCCTGGCCATGGTCATTCGGGTTGAGAGAAAAATAGTTTTCCAGAAGAATCCGATTAGAACGAGACTCGAGTAGAAACCGTATGGGTCTGACAGCACCATGCTCGATATACAGTCTTTGGGATATTAGATTGTTAAGGGACTATAAGTACACGGTAACTGAGGACAGACAGGTCCAAATGATTGGATTCCCCTGTATTGTTTGGGGACTACGGCGTAGTAGCCTAGTACGTCTGTAGTCGATGAGTCGAGTATATTATTACAGAGATAATAATTCACTGAGTTAGAAGGAGATCTGACAGGTATGACTCACGATCAGCTCGATATTGGGCCCAGAGGTTCACAAACATATGGTAGGCATTGCAATGAGTAGAGGTTCGGATATGAGATATCCGACAGAGCCTTGTCTTATTGGATATCCAATATGCCCCTGAATTATTGGATCCCATGGACGGAATCCAATAAGAGCCCATGAGAGATTATTGGATAGAGATCTACTAATCTAAAAGGCTTGGGTTATTAGATGCAGATCCAATACCCACTAGGGGAGGATCCATTAGGGTTTGATAGGGGGCCTCTATAAATAGGAGGGATTCACAGCCTCAAAGGCTAGAGGCTTTGCTTGCCTCTCCTACTCTCCTTCCCCTCTCCACCTCAGAGTAGGCTTAGAGTTTTTAGGAGTGTCGTCGCAGCCCTGCTGTGTGGATCACCGCTAGAGAGGAGGACGCTTGACCTCCTTCACCCTCTCCTAAAGATCTGCAAGGAAACAGGGATATACGATCTCCCTATGTAACACAATCTACTCTATACACAGTTTTTCAGTTTCGCATATTTTGCATGCTAATCTTCGCACCACGACAAACATCTCCTTGGGAATCGGGAATTTTGTTTTCTTGTTCTTCCGCTGCGCATGTGATGTCGTCCCCAAGATTTTCCAACAGTGGTATCAGAGCCAGGTTGTTCGTGCGATAGATTGGTTTTGAACTGCGTGTGTTGTGTTCTGAAGAAACTTCTAACGTCAAAATCGTTGACGCAAAAGCGATAAAGGTTAGCAACAGTTGCTACCCTTGATCTACGTACGTGCAGCGCTGCCGCAGGCAGGCAACATAGGGGCTACGTCTGCAGTAGTCGGTCGGCGGCCTGCTTGCAGTAGGCTTGCATCTGGCGGGGCTGGCAGCCCATGGGCAGAGGCGCCTACGGTCGCTTCTCCCGTGGGGTGAGGCATCGCAGGGCAGCGACGCCTGCCGCCGCTGCTCCCGCGGGCGAAACCCACCCGAAGGGGCGGCCGCCCGACGTGATAGCACCGCCTGCTAGCGTTGCCCCACGGGCAGAACCGCTCGCGGAGGCGGCGGCATCCGCAGGGGCGGCAACCTGCAGGGGTAGCACCGCGGAGGCGGCGGCGCCCACCTACAGTGGTAGTGCCGCCGCATAGGCCGACGCCACAGGGTGGCGGCGGTAGCGGCAGCAGGGGAGTAGGGCATTAGGGCATTCTTGGGCAAAAAGACATTTTTACCCTTGTGAATTTTAGAAATTCAAATTTTATACTTTTATCCAAATTATGAAAATACCCCTATGAATTCAAAAATTCCCTATATGTACCTGATTTCATAAAATACTAATTAATTAAAATGTTTAGTTGATTATTATTTTTATCATTATCTAGTAGTCCTACATGATGATGATTATTTATACATGTGATGTATAATGTGTGGACGGATGATAATGGATCATGTGATGTGTGTACTTGTGATTATTATTATTGGAGTCTGCGAGCCTCCATTATATTTTTCGTTTATTGTCGGGCCTACATGCCTATGATTAAGTTGTAATTGTTGAATCTCGGATTTTGATGATAAAATCAATTGATGAGTTATTTGATCTAATCCATATTATTGAATTAAGTATGCAGGATTAACTACGATAACCAGAAAACACAAAGCAAGAATACCGGAGTCAAGTTCGATGAACGTTTAAGAGTCCGAAGAATCGTCGGAGATGCTGATGGAACCAACCGAGAAGAAATCGGGAACCTATTGGAAGTTCGCCGAAGAGATCGTCGGAGGTTCGTAGAGATCACCGAGAAGTCTCGGCTACTCATTAAAGTCATCACAAGTTCAGGAGCGTGCTTGGACCCCGTCGGAAGAAGTTCGTCGGAAAGCTCGCCGGAACAAGACTTAACGTTCGCGGTTGATAAAATTGCTTAGGATGTGTTTTGTTATGTAGTTCACTTGTAATTAGGATTAGGATTAAGAAGATAATCCTATATCCTGGTTAGGGGCCAATTGGGCCCGAGTTCGGACTAGTTTAGGCCAAGATTGAAGCCCAACTAGTGGCTGAAAACACTGTAGTCGGGCTGAAAACACTGTAGGCGGTGGCACCGCCTGGCTTGGCGGTGGCACCGCCCAGCACCCGAGAGCTGGGCGGTGACACCTCCTGGGCTGGGCGGTGGCACCGCTTGGCTGGGCGGTGGCACCGCCAGCATCGGGAAACCAAAGAGAATTCAAATTTGGAGCCCAAATTTTGGAGCCCAAATTTGAATCCTCTTGAGGCCTATAAATACCCCTCAAAACTCAGCTGAGAATACAACTTTTTGTGTAGCAAAAGTTTGAGAGAAAGGTCTTAGAAAAGTGTTAGCTTGTCTTCTTTTCAATTTGCTAGTGTTCACCTCATCTCTTCTCGAAAATCTGTAAGAGAGTGAACCGCTTGTAAAGAGTTGTAAGAGGGGTATTTACCCTTCCATTTCAAGAGACTTGCTAGTGGAAGGTGGGAGCCTCATCGAAGAGGGGCCTCGCAAGTGGAGTAGGTCATTTGACCGAACCACTCTAAAATTGGCCTGATTCTTGGTTTGCATTTCATTATTGCTATTTACATTATTGCAAACCTTCTTATATGCTTTAAGTTCCTTATTACTTTTGCTGCACATATTTAAGAATACGCTTTCAAGATTAAGCTTTTCAAGTTCCGTTCTTATCGTACGAAAGATTTTCTAAAACCGAAGTTTTAATCCGCTGCACTAATTCACCCCCCCCTCTTAGTGCCGCTCCGATCCTAACAATTGGTATCAGAGTAAGGTTATCTCTCATATTTGGTTTAATACCCAAGAGAGATGGCTTACTCCGGCATGCAAGAGGGCCATTCTATTGCACGACCACCTTTCTTTAATGGGTCGGATTACACATATTGGAAGACTCGCATGAGGATCTTCCTCATTTCTATGGACTTTGAGCTTTGGTCTATTGTCGAGAATGGATTTCAAAAATCTTCTCTTCCGATGAGCGAATGGAATGAATCGGAGAATAAGGTTTTTGCTTTAAATGCAAATGCTATGAATGCCTTGTTTTGTGCACTAGACAAAAACGAATTTAATCGTGTTTCAATTTGTGATTCGGCTTTTGATATTTAGAGAACTCTTGAGGTCACTCATGAAGGCACTAGCCGAGTGAAAGAGTCCAAAATCAACATCCTTGTGCACTCTTATGAACTTTTCCGAATGAAACCAAGTGAGTCCATCGGAGACATGTACACCCGGTTTACGGATGTCATCAATGGACTCAAAGCTCTTGGTAAAGATTTTACTAACTTTGAACTAGTAACTAAAATCTTAAGATCCCTCCCTAAAAGTTGGGATCCAAAAGTCACGGCCATTCAAGAGGCCAAAGACCTTAAAGTATTCCCTCTTGAAGAACTCATTGGGTCTCTAATGACCTATGAAATGACATGTCAAGCTCATGACGAGCTCGAGAACCCCCTTCCAAAGAACAGGAAGGATATGGCACTCAAATCACAAGAAGACCACTTGAAAGGAACATCAAGTGATGAGGACTGTGACAATGACATTGCACTTTTGACTCAAAACTTCAAAAATTATTTAAGGAAGAACAAATTTAAAAATAATACAAAAAATAAATTTGAACAAAAGAAGGACCAAGTGATTTGCTATGGATGCAAAAAACCGGGACACTACAAGAACGATTGCCCTCAAGCCAAAAAGAGAACATCAAAGAAGAAGGCGCTAAAGGCAACGTGGGATGATTCAAGTGCATCCGAAGAAGAGGAGTCCAACACCGAGCAAGTTGCTCATTACGCGCTAATGGCTTTAGGAGAAGAGGTATGTGATTTATTTAATGAAGATTTATCTTTTGAAGAACTCTCTATCGCTTTTCATGAATTATTTGATGAATGTAGAACTGTTAGCAAGAAGTTAAGTATCTTAAAGAAAGAGCATGCTTTGCTACAAGATAAGTTTGATAATATTCAAACTCCTCCATGCTCTAAGTGTGAGCATTTAGAAGCAATAAAAAATGAAAATTTGCTTCTTAAAGAAACCTTAAACAAGTTTAAGGTTGGTAGCAAAGGATTAGATATGATCCTTGCACACAAGGGTCACATCGCAAATAGAAATGGAATTAGATTTGTAAAAGGATTACATCAAAATCCTACCACTTTCATAAAAGGACCTACATTACATGTTTCCTCTTATATGCAATGCAACTTTTGTTGCAAATCCGGACATGTTGCCTACAAATGTCCATTTAGGAAAATGAGTTCACAAAAATTAATATGGGTTCCTAAAGGAACTATAAAGTATTCGATAATAAATAACAAAGTTAGTGGGTCAATTTTTGAGGCACCCAAAATCAAATGGGTACCTAAAAATCATCCTCTTTTGTAGACAAACCCACAAGCTAGGAGAAAGAGATGGTATCTCGATAGTGGATGCTCAAGACATATGACTGGAGATCCATCTCATTTCTCTATGCTCACTAGCAAAGAAGAAGGGTACGTCACCTTCGGAGACAACAACAAAGGCAAAATCATTGGCAAGGGAACTATTGGAAACAAATTTAGTTTTTCCATTGATGATGTTTTACTAGTTGATGGATTGAAACACAATCTCTTAAGTATTAGTCAACTATGCGATAAAGGTTATATTGTTAGGTTTGAATCAAATATGTGCATTATTGAAAAACCAAATCATAACATGACTATGATTGCGTTAAAACAAAATAATGTCTATACCATCAATCTTGATGAACTAAGTAATGAAATGTGTTTCTCCGCCGTAAATGATGATGCTTGGCTTTGGCATAGGAGATTAGGTCATGCAAGCATGAAAACAATATCTAAAATCTCATCTCAAAAACTAGTACGAGGGATTCCGAATATGAAGTTTATTAAGGATAAGGTATGCGATGCATGTCAACTAGGGAAACAAATAAAAACAAGCTTTAAACCAAAAAATCAAATTAGCACCACTAGACCATTACAATTGATCCATTTGGACTTATTTGGACCAATTGATACAACAAGTCTAGGTGGAAGCAAATATGCTTTTGTGATTGTGGATGACTACTCTAGATACACTTGGACCTATTTCTTAACTCACAAAAGTGATTGTTTCAAGTGTTTCTCTAAATTTTGTAAACTCACTCAAAACGAAAAAGGTTTCATGATTTCATCAATACGAAGTGATCATGGTGGCGAATTTCAAAACCATGACTTTCAAAATTTTTGTGAAGTTAATGGATACAATCATAACTTCTCCACTCCGAGAAATCCCCAACAAAATGGAGTAGTTGAAAGAAAAAATAGAAACCTACAAGAAATGGCAAGAACTATGTTAAATGAACATAGTTTACCTAAGTATTTTTGGGCCGAAGCCGTAAATACGGCTTGCTACATCATGAATAGAGTCCTAATAAGACCTTCCTTATCAAAAACTCCCTATGAATTATGGAATAACAAAATACCAAATATTTCCTATTTTAAAGTTTTCGGTTGTAAATGCTTTATTTTAAATGAAAGGGATGCCTTAGGAAAATTTGATGCTAAATCCGATGAAGGCATCTTTCTTGGTTACTCTTCCGTTTCGAAAGCTTTTCGGGTTTTTAATAAAAGAACCTTAGTAATTGAAGAGTCTATTCATGTAGTCTTTAATGAAGTCTCAAATTTTAAGAAAAATGATTTTGACGATGATCTTGGTTTTGATAATTTGAATTTAAATGAACCCCTTCCTCAAAATAGCAACTTGGATGCACCTTCTTCCGAAATTTCCTTACCTAAGGAATGGAAGTATATAGATGCTCATCCAAAGGAGCTAATTATAGGGGATACATCTAAAGGGATTCAAACTCGTTCCTCTTTCAAGAATTTTTGTGCTAATGCCGCCTTCCTCTCTCAAATCGAACCTAAGTGCATTGACGAGGCCATAAAAGATGATTTTTGGGTTATTGCAATGCAAGAGGAATTAAATCAATTTGAGAGAAATAAGGTGTGGGAGCTTGTTCCTAGACCTAGTGACCATTTAGTCATTGGTACTAAGTGGGTCTTTAGAAACAAGCAAGACGAAAATGGTATCGTGGTTAGAAACAAGGCTAGATTAGTGGCCAAAGGTTTCAACCAAGAAGAAGGTATCGATTACGAAGAAACCTTCGCTCCTGTGGCTCGATTAGAAGCCATAAGGATGCTCCTTGCCTATGCTAGTAGTTATAATTTTAAACTATTTCAAATGGATGTCAAAAGTGCCTTCTTGAATGGTTTTATTTCCGAAGAAGTATATGTCGAACAACCTCCCGGATTTGAAAATACTCTTTTTCCTAATCATGTATTCAAATTGACTAAGGCTCTCTATGGCTTGAAACAAGCTCCTAGAGCTTGGTATGAAAGGCTTAGTTCCTTTCTTATTTTAAATAATTTTACCAAAGGCAAGGTTGATACTACATTGTTTATTAAACATTTTGAAAATAATTTTCTTATTGTGCAAATTTATGTTGACGATATTATTTTTGGCTCTTCGGATGAATCACTATGTGAATCATTTGCCAAATCTATGAGTCATGAATTCGAAATGAGTTTAATGGGGGAATTAACTTTCTTTTTAGGATTACAAATCAAACAACTTAAGGATGATATATTTCTTAACCAATCTAAATATACGTTAGAATTGTTAAAACGATTTAACATGGATAATTCAAAAGCAATAAACACCCCTATGAGTACTGCGACTAAGTTAGATATGGATGAAATTAGTGAAAATTTTGATCAAAAAACATATAGGGGTATGATAGGTAGTCTACTCTACCTTACCGCGACTAGACCAGATATCATGTTTAGTGTAGGACTTTGTGCTAGGTTTCAATCAAATCCTAAACTATCTCATCTTAAAAGTGTTAAAAGAATATTTAGGTATCTTAAAGGAACTCCAAATTTAGGTTTATGGTATCCAAAATATGAAAATTTTGATTTAATGGCTTATGCGGATGCCGATTTTGGCGGATGTAGAATAGATAGAAAAAGTACATCCGGAACATGCCAATTTTTAGGACATGCACTTGTTTCTTGGACTTCCAAGAAACAAAATTCAGTAGCACTATCTACGGCGGAAGTCGAATACATTGCTGCAAGTGCATGCTGTGCACAAGTTGTTTGGATGAAAAACACATTAGAAGACTATGGAATTCACTTTAAAAATATTCCCATAAAATGTGATAATACTAGTGCCATATGTCTTACTAAAAATCCAATTCAACATTCTAGAACTAAGCACATCGACGTTAGGCATCATTTCATACGCGATCATGTCCTTAACAATGATGTTGTTCTAGAATTCATTGACACAAAGCATCAATTAGCAGATATATTCACAAAAGCCTTGAATGAAGACCAATTTGAATTCATTAGAAGGGAATTAGGTATGTTAAATTGTCCCTAAACAATAAACTTGTTTGATTGGATTTTCCGTAAAGTTTTTCATCTTCTTTCCATCTCTCGGTGAATCTAATCCTTCTCCTTCAAATTCCATATGACATGTTGTGAAATCTCAAAATCGATTTTGATAACTTGATTATGAATTTCAAGTTAGCAATTTGATTTAAATAAGTTTTATCTAAATCATAACCTTGATCTTGCAAAATTGGAATCACAAATAATATCTTTTGGCATTCATGAATTGATAAATATGAAAGTATTGGCATTCATGACTTGAATTTGATTGAAACATTGTATGCTTAAATTAATCATTCTCCTATGTTTCAAAATCCTTTAAATGCCTTATATGATAATTGAAAAGCAATATTGAGATTCTAATGTATTTAACGATTTAAATGAGTTTGTATTCGAATTATGATCTTGACTTCGTGAGATTACTACTTGAATTTTTATCCCAATCTCTCTCTTGTACATCTACAATTTCTGTTATTTATAGAAAGAAGAGATTAGATAATATGAATGCATGCTGAATTTTCCTCTAAAATGATCTCTGCATAAATATTTTTGCATACTTAATTTTTCAATGATAAAATCATTGTATGACAAAATATGTGCTTCAAGTCTCATTTCCCTTTTTGTTGATGACAAAGGGAGAGAAAAGTGATGACTTATATCATTCTTAATAGCATGCCAAAATATGAATTACAAAATTCTTGAAAATATCGTAAGATTGATTGATCATATTGAATGCATGTCTAAAATGTATAATCATGCAATTCAAGTTGAAAATCTTTATCTCTTGTCATAGTAAAATTTGTCTCTTATCTTTCGACTTGAAAAAGATTTTCATCAAAGTTTCGCATTTACATTATGCTTAATAAGAATAACGATAAGTTCTACGGTTAGAGCTTATCGATTTATACTTGAATTCAATGGATGAAATTCAAGTATTTTATCTTCTCATAATATGGCATATAGATAGGGGGAGTTACGTTTAACTCCGTCATCAATTGATTGTCATCATCAAAAGGGGGGAGATTGTTGAATCTCGGATTTTGATGATAAAATCAATTGATGAGTTATTTGATCTAATCCATATTATTGAGTTAAGTATGTAGGATTAACTACGATAACCAGAAAACACAAAGCAAGAATACCGGAGTCAAGTTCGATGAACGTTTAAGAGTCCGAAGAATCGTCGGAGATGCTGATGGAACCAACCGAGAAGAAATCGGGAACCTATTGGAAGTTCGCCGAAGAGATCGTCGGAGGTTCGCAGAGATCACCGAGAAGTCTCGGCTACTCATTAAAGTCATCACAAGTTCAGGAGCATGCTTGGACCCCGTCGGAAGAAGTTCGTCGGAAAGCTCGCCGGAACAAGACTTGACGTTCGCGGTTGATAAAATTGCTTAGGATGTGTTTTGTTATGTAGTTCACTTGTAATTAAGATTAGGATTAAGAAGATAATCCTATATCCAGGTTAGGGGCCAATTGGGCCCGAGTTCGGACTAATTTAGGCCAAGATTGAAGCCCAACTAGTGGCTGAAAACACTGTAGTCGGGATGAAAACACTGTAGGCGGTGGCACCGCCCAGCACCCGAGAGCTGGGCGGTGACACCTCCTGGGCTGGGCGGTTGCACCGCCCAGCACCCGAGCGCTGGGCGGTGGCACCGCCAGCATCGGGAAACCAAAGAGAATTCAAATTTGGAGCCCAAATTTTGGAGCCCAAATTTGAATCCTCTTGAGGCCTATAAATACCCCTCAAAACTCAGCTGAGAATACAACTTTTTGTGTAGCAAAAGTTTGAGAGAAAGGTCTTAGAAAAGTGTTAGCTTGTCTTCTTTTCAATTTGCTAGTGTTCACCTCATCTCTTCTCGAAAATCTGTAAGAGAGTGAACCACTTGTAAAGAGTTGTAAGGGGGGTATTTACCCTTCCATTTCAAGAGACTTGCTAGTGGAAGGTTGGAGCCTCATCGAAGAGGGGCCTCGCAAGTGGAGTAGGTCATTTGACCGAACCACTCTAAAATTGGCGTGATTCTTGGTTTGCATTTCATTATTGCTATTTACATTATTGCAAACCTTCTTATATTTTTTAAGTTCCTTATTACTTTTGCTGCACATATTTAAGAATACGCTTTCAAGATTAAGCTTTTCAAGTTCCGTTCTTATCGTACGAAAGATTTTCTAAAATCGAAGTTTTAATCCGCTGCACTAATTCACCCCCCCCTCTTAGTGCCGCTCCGATCCTAACAGTAATCACATGAGGAGGCACAGCCAGAGCATGGATGCGATAATGGGACCCATGAGACGGACGATCGCGATACATCGAGATGTTGACAAAATCGACGAGGACGAGATCGACGATCACAGGGCATGGAGATGCACCGTTGCACACATAGATTTTGATGTGAGTGATTAGGCCTACTCGCTCGGGCCTAATCACATTAGGTTGTGTTCATGATCATCTGGTGTGTTTGCTTATACACATACTAGATATGTATATATATTTGTATGCGATGTAGATATATATTAAATATGTATATGTGTGACATGTCATATTAGGAGACTAAATCATAGAAACTTCTCTCTCGATAATATTAAGTCGGTAAACGTGAGGCAATTAGATTGACCCACATGGCCTTCCATCGTTATAAGTAGAAACCGATTCCCGGTGTAGGTTGAGTTGGTCGAGTCCCTCGAGATTCACCTATATCGTGATTCGTTATCTTGCTTATGACATAGAGATGTCATCGGTGGCCTGAGGACATGGTATGCTTGGTCGAGTCCCTCGAGGGTATATCATCAAATCAGACTCATCTTGTAACGAAGGTATTGACTTAACCGAGTATCATGGTTGGTCGAGTCCCACGAGACCATGGTGATTTGAAGGCCGAACAGGATGGGAATCACAAGGAGTTGTGATCTGCAAGAGTTGCCTACCTTTTAGGCTTAGTGTGAATGGTCGAGTCCCTCAAGGTTACACTAAGATGCTGATTGGATCCTGATCCCCACTAGAAGTCAGCCGGAGACTTCCGTTTCACGTGCTGAGGGTGTCGCGTGACTCATTAGTAAAATAGTGGGAGCATATTAAGATAGAAGTCCATATCTTGATAGTTTATTTCTTGTAAAATCTGCATGTTATTCATTTCTACTACATCTTTATTTTTAGAAAATGTCGCTTTCAATTCCCTTACGTGGCATACTTGATGTCAACCGCCTCACTGGTCCAAATTATACGGATTGGCTCCGTAACTTGAGAATTGTTCTCACGACGGAGAAAATCGTGTACGTCCTTGATACAGTGATGCCTGTGTTAGGATCGAGAGCACTAAGAGGGGGGGAGGTGAATTAGTGCAGCGGAAATCTTTCAGCGATTAAAAACGAAAGCTGCGTTCGTTCGATAAAAACTATTTTGATGCAAAAGCCGATTCTAAGATTACTTATGATTAAGTGCAGTTTACGTTTAAACACAGTTAGCGTCTAAACGCAGTTTGCGTCTAAATGCAGATTGCGTCTAAAATCAGATTGCGTCTAAATGCAGTTTGAGCAGAAGTATAAAGATAATATGCTGCTATTGTACAGCTCAAAAAGTAATCTGCAAAAAGTAGATTTACGTCTAAACGCAGATTTACGTCTAAACGCAGATTTACGTCTTAAACGCAGATTTACGTCTGAACTTTGAAACTCGTTTGTATACTCGCAGAAGGCAGTATGCAATTGAAATCAAGACGTAAACGTAAACTGAAATCTGATGATTGTACGAGGAAAGCCGATTTACGTCTAAATGCAGTTTTACGTCTAAATGTTGTAACTCGTTCGTAAAATTACAGAAGACAGTTTGCAGTTATAAATAGAATCAAAATGTAAATGTAAACTGCAAAGAAACTCGTTCGTAAAAGAGCAGAAGACAGTTCGCAGTTATAAACAGATTCAAGACGTAAATGTAAGCTGCAATGTAAAGATCGTACGAAAACATCTTTTGACGTCTGAATGCAGATTCGGAAAGATTAGAACTTAGAAACTTGTTCGTAAAAGCGCAGAGAGCAGTAGCTATGTAGGAGGTTTGCAGTAATGATAAAGTGCTCAAAATAAACGCAAACCAGAGATTTAGAGTGGTTCGGTCAGTCTTGACCTACTCCACTTTTGGCTTCCTCCACCAGCGAGGACACCGACGTCAACTAGGGGCCTTCCTTCAAAAGGCGAAGGCCAACTGCCCTTTTACAGTTTCTCTCCTTTTGACGGGCTCAGGAGACAACCCTTACAGATCCTTTCTCTCCTCTCTTTACAACTCAAGACTTGAAGAACAGAAAAGAGGAGAACTTTTGGACTTTACATAAATTTGAGCTCTTAGAATCACTGAAAAGATCAAGAATTCGGTGTGGATCTGTATCCCTTTAGTGCTGAATGGGTGGGGTATTTATAGGCCCCAATCCAATTCAAATTTGGAGCTCAAAACGATCAAATCTCGGAATTTCGGGATCAGGCGGTTGCACCTCTTGACTAAAGAGGTTGCACCGCCTGGTAGAGCTCGAAGACCGAGCTCAGGCGGTGCCACCTCTCTATCAGGGAGGTTGCACCGCCCAGTCTTGCTCGAAGACTAAGCTCAGGCGGTGCCACCTCTCTGTCAGGGAGGTTGCACCGCCTAGTCTAGCTCGAAGACTGAGCTCAAGCGGTGCCACCTCTTTGTCAGGGAGGTTGCACCGCCCAGTCTAGCTCGAAGACAAAGCTCAGGCGGTGCCACCTCCTGGCTGGGGAGGTTGCACCGCCCAGTCTCACTGGGAGGCTTAGCCTAGGCGGTGCCACTTCCTGGCCTAGGCGGTTGCACTTCCTGGTGCAATCAGGGTCCGAATGGTTAGCTCCATTCTGGCCAATTTCAATCTTTTCAGGGTCCCAATTGCCCAAAGATTAAGCTAATGGGATCACCTCCCATTTTCCAACTTAATCAACGTGCTAGCTACGATTAAATCTAAGACAATTTCTGTAGCTTTGCTCCGATGCGTCAATCGCTTCTTCCGGCGAGTTTCCGGCGAACTTCCGTCGATCATCCGATGAACCCTCGGTGATTCTTCTACAGACTTCCGGCAAACTCCTGGACTTTGCGATGATCCACTTGGCGAGTTCCGACGAGCTTCGCTTGGCAAGCTTCTGGACTTCTCGGATCTGTTCTCGCAGAACCTCCGACGACCGTCCGAACTTCCGTCGAACTCTCGAACTCCCAACGTGATCATGAACTTGACTCCGGCGCAACTCCTGCTGCTTGTCTAACTTTCATCGTAGTTAATCCTGCACACTTAAAACAAAACTTCGATCGAGACAATTAATCCTAAGCAATTAACCAAGTTGTCCGACATGTCATTGGTCCCTCGACGCTTCGTCCGATTCTTCGGCGCATCGTCCTCTCCTGCAGCCTATTGCCCAATCGGCCAGTTGACTCCGCAACTCCGATATCCTTGGCACAATACCCGCTCTTCTTGGCCCGATGCCCGATTCCACGGCCCGAAGCCTTCTGTCGATACGTTGACCAATCCACTGGCCCGATGTCCAATCTTCTGACATGTTCCTTCGGCACAACATGATTTTTCTGCTTTAATTGTCTCATCCTGATCGAAGCATCCTGTGTCACTCAAAACGCAGATTAAATCATAAACATATATCAAGTAGTTTCTGTTGAATCTCGTATTTTGATGATGAAACTACTTGATATATGTTTATGATTTAATCTGCGCTTTGAGTGACGCAGGATGCTTCGATCAGGATGAGACAATTAAAGCAGGAAAATCATGTTGTGCCGAAGGAACATGTCAGAAGATTGGACGTCGGGCCGGTGGATCGGTCGACGTATCGATAGAAGGCTTCGGGCCGTGGACTCGGGCATCGGGCCAAGAAGAGCGGGTATTGTGCCAAGGATATCGGAGTTGCGGAGTCAACTGGCCGATTGGGCAATAGGCTGCACGAGAGGACGATGCGCCGAAGAATCGGACGAAGCGTCGAGGGACCAATGACATGTCAGACAACTTGGTTAATTGCTTAGGATTAATTGTCTCGATTGAAGTTTTGTTTTAATTGTGCAGGATTAACTATGATAACGATGAAGACATAAAGCGAAACAAAGTGTCGGAGTCAAGCGCGAAGGATTTGTTGCGAGTTCGAGAGTTCGACGGAAGTCCGAAGATTCGTTGGGAGTTCGCGGAGCTCGCCGAGAAAGATCGGAGCTTGCCGAAGAAGCTCGTTGGAACTCGCTAAGAACAAATCGTGAAGTCTAGGAGCTTGCCGGGAGTCCGCAGAATGGTTTCCGAGAGTTCATCGGAAGACCGCCGGAAGTTTGCCGGAAGCTCGCTAGAAGAAGTCTTGACTTGCGGACTTTGTAATAGCTTAGAAAATGTCTTTAAATTCATAGTTAGCACGTTAATTAGGGTTAGGATTAGGTGTTAATCCTATAACCCAAGTAGGGGCCAATTAGGCCCAAGTTCGGACTGGTTTGGACCAAGTTTGGAGCCAAACCAAGTGAGCTGGAATAGTGAAGAGGTGCCACCTCTCCAGCTTGGAGGTGCCACCGCCAGGGCTGCGAGGTTGAGAGGTGCAACCGCCCCAGCCAGGAGGTGCAACCGCCTGGGCTGCGAGGCTGGGAGGTGCAACCGCCCCAGCCAAGAGGTTGCACCGCCAGAGCTCAAGTTCCGAGCTCTGCCAGGCGATGCAACCACCGAGCTCAGTCTTCGAGCTCTGGCAGAGAGGTGCATCAGCCTGAGCTCAGTCTCGAGCTCTGCCAGGTGATGCATTCACCAAGCTCAGTCTTCGAGCTCTGGCAGAGAGGTGGATCAGCCTGAGCTCAGCTTGGAGCTCTGCCAGGTGATGCAACCACCGAGCTCAGTTTCGAGCTCTGCCAGGTGATGCAATCACCAAGCTCAGTCTTCGAGCTCTGCCAGGTGATGCAACCATCGAGCTCAGTCTTCGAGCTTTGGCAGAGAGAAGCAATCGGCAGAGCTCAGTCTTCGAGCTCTGCCAGGCGGTGCCACCTCTCCAATCGAGAGGTGCAACCGCCTGATCCCAGAATTCTGGGATTTGATCGATTTGATCGTTTTGAGCTCGAATTTTGAATTGGGTTGGGGCCTATAAATACCCCACCCATTCAGCACTGAATTGAGATAGAACCGACCCGAAATCTTGATCTTTTCAGTGGTTCTTAAAGCTCAAAACTGCTAGTTTTCCTCCTCCTTCTGTTCTTCAAGTTTGAGTTGAAAAGAGAGGAGAGAAAACATCTGTAAAGGTTGTCTCCTAAGCCTGTCAAAAGGGGAGAAATTGTAAGAGGGAAGTTTGGCCTTCGCCCATTGAAGGAAGGCACCTAGTTGACGTCGGCAACCTCATCGGTGGAGGAAGCCAAAAGTGGAGTAGGTCAAGGCTGACCGAACCACTCTAAATCTCTGGTTTGCGTTTATTTTCGAGCACTTTATCATTACTGCAAACCTCCCTCATCACTACTGCTCTCTGCGCTTTCACGAACAAGTTCTAAGTGCTGTTCTTCCAAATCTGCATTCAGACGTAACTTCGTATTTTCATACATTACAGTTTACGTTTACGTTTGATTCTGCAGAACTGTTTTCCGCGCTTTTACGAACGAGCTTCCTTGCAGTTTACGCTTACATTTTAATCCTATTAATAACTGCAATCTGTCCTCTACGATTTTACGAACGAGTTTCAACATTTAGACGTAAAACTGCATTCAGACGTAAATCGGCTTTCCTCGCTCAATCATCAGATTTCAGTTCACGTTTACGTCTTGATTTCAACTGCATACTGCCTTCTGCGAGTATACAAACGAGTTTCAAAGTTTAGACGTAAATCTGCGTCTAGACGTAAAACTGCGTTTAGACGTAAATCTGCGTTTAGACGTAAAACTGCGTTTAGACGTAAAACTGCGTTTAGACGTAAATCTGCGTTTAGACGTAAAACTGCGTTTAGACGTAAAACTACGTTTAGACGTAAAACTACGTTTAGACGTAAATCTGCGTTTAGACGTAAATCTGCATTTAGACGTAAATCTGAGTTTAGACGCAAAACTGCGCTTAGACGTAAAACTGCGCTTAGACGCAAAACTGCGCTTAAACGCAATCTGCGCTTAGACGCAAACTGCACTTAGATACAAACTGAGAATTTGCTTTTGCATCATAATAGTTTTTGAACGAACGCAGCTTTTGGTTTTTAAATTATTATAAGATTTCCGCTGCACTAATTCACCCCCCCCCCCTCTTAGTGCTCTTGATCCTAACAATTGGTATCAGAGCGGGGTATTTCTCATTTCGGATTTACACCCGAGAGAAATGACTTTTCAAGAGGGCTGTTCGGTCTTTCGTCCACCGTTCTTTAACGGATTGGACTACACTTATTGGAAAACTCGAATGAGAGTTTTCTTAATTTCTCTAAATCTGGATTTATGGAATATCATTGAAAACGGTTTTCAACTTCCCTCCAAACCGATGAACGAATGGTCGGTTTTGGAGAAGAAGAATTTTTCTTTAAACGCAAAGGCTATGAATGCCTTATTTTGCGCATTGGACAAAAATGAGTTCAATTGGATTTCTACGTGTGAAACGGCTTTCGATATTTGGCGCACTCTTGAAATCACGCACGAGGGAACTAGTAGAGTCAAAGACTCGAAAGTTAATATTCTACTGCTTGATTTCGAGCTTTTTCATATGAAACCAAGCGAAACCGTTGTTGACATGTACACCCGTTTTACGGATGTCGTCAATGGTTTAAAATCACTTGGTAAAAGCTTTTCGGATTTTGAACTCGTTAACAAAGTTTTGCGCTCACTTTCTAAAACTTGGGATTCAAAAGTAACTGCTATTCAAGAATCGAAAAACTTGAACCATTTTCTACTTGAAGAACTAATTGGTTCATTGATCACATATGAAATGACGTGCAATGCACGTGAAGAACTTGAGAACCACCTTCCAAAGAACAGGAAGGATTTGGAACTCTGGACAAATGAATGTCACTTGAGCGATGACTCAAGTGATGAGGACAATGATGAACAAACCAACCTTCCAAAGAACAGGAAGGATTTGGGACATAGAACATTTGAAGACCACTCGAGCATAAGCTCAAGTGATGGTGAACTTAAAATGAAATGAAAATTAAAAAGCAAAAAGAATGGAACTACTTGCTTTAAACGCAAGAAGAAGAACAAAAATTGGGATGAATCGAGCTCCTCCGAAGAAGAAAAAGTCAACAAAAGCAAGGCGGCAAACTACGCCTTAACAGCCTACAATGATGAGGTAATCGAAATCCCCCTAATTTACTTCGAAATTACATGATGCTTTTCATGATGCACTTTCTTTTTCTTTAAATTTTCTTGAAAATTATATTTTTAATAATTTAACAATGAAAATGCAAAAATATGATCATGCTTGTAATCTTGAAAATGATAATGAAAATTGCATGTCTTATGTTAATGCAAGATAGAAATCTAATGATTTTACACCTAGTGAGATTAATCTTATGTGCTTGAGAAGCAAGAATGTATATTTTGATGATTTTCATATTGCTTTTCAATGACGATACATGGCTTTTGTCTGGAAGGCTTGATATTTTTCATTGTCTTTGTTTATTAAATATAATGTATGGTTTTGACATAAAAATAAAGATTTGAGCATGCTATTATAAAGTCAATCATAAATTAAAACTAAAGAAGTTTTAGGCATTTATAAGAATCATTCAAAATTATGTTCAATGAAACCTTGCTTAATGTTGCAATGAAAATATTAAAGTTATACTTGATGATTTCAGATCTGACAAATGCTACACTTTAAATATGAATCATTCTTCAATCAGATTAAATGCTTCAATCATTTTCTATCTCTAAGAGTTTTCGATTTTGGTGAAATACAAGTGATAAATTCATTTATGATATCTTGTAAATCACTTGAATTATGAATGAGTTTTTCTTTTTTATGATGTGTTAAAAGAATCACTTAAAAAGAAAATGTTTTTCCCATTTTATCGAGATTAATGATTTCATGATATTATGTGAATCTCGAAACTAATTTTGATGAAATAGTAATAACGTTATTCATGTTATGAATCTTAAAAATGATAATATGCTTCATGTGATAATATGAATACATGAAACACTTATGATATTCTGTGTATTCATAAAATATTTATCTCATCATCCAATAACTCTTCTTGATATTCCTTATGAGATGAAATGAAATAATGCATGAAATACAAATGAGGAGTTAATGATCATGCATAATAGGATGTAATGAATTCTAGATACCATCGTTTGAATATCTATGATCATGCTGCCAAAATGATGTATCATGAATGCTTGAATATCATGTTTGATATGCTCATGATGATGATTGATTTTTCGGTATCATGCATAAATTTTTTTTTGAAATGTAATGTTAATAAATTTGTGCATTGAAACTATAATGATGCACAAATAAGATTGATTACTTACCTTTGTCATGATTTAGAAATTGATGTAAAGGGTTTTTCCCTTGTTGACAATGACAAAGGGGGAGATAGCTAGCTTGTACAAGTCAAGAAGATGAAAAAACTTGATTGCTAGCTTGCCTATCTCAAGAGGCAAAAATGCTAACTTGCACATCTAGCAAAACTTGACAAATTTGCATATATCAAGAAGCAAGAGTTGCTTTCTTGAACATCTCAAAATTGCTAGCTTGCGGGCCTTAAAATGTACAAATTTTCTGCTAGCTTGTATATGGTAAACCTGCTATCATACTATCATGATGATGAGTATGTCTTATCTTTATGATTGAATCACTTGACTGGCATAATGATTTTACACAATTAAATGTTGAAAATTATGTGCTTGAATACATAACAAGCATGCTTTACCTTCATGATTGTAATTGAATATCTATAGCAAAACCTTGTTCGAATGGAAGAAAGACTCAAATTTCATTTTCGGATTCTCTTGAGTCTAACATATCAAGTTCACTCTCTTCCAAACTTAACAAGCATATGCCATATCAAGTTTAGTTCATATCATTGATTTTTGACATATGTAATTGACTAGCAAATACATCTCTCATACACACATCATGTGAAAAATATTTTTTGAGAAATGGATTTGATGAATATGGATGAAAGTGTTTTTACTTGCAAGGATTTATTTCACATACATAACAACAAGCACTTATGCTTAAAATTTGCTTATATCGTTCTCCGTTTTGTTGATGACAAAGGGGGAGAAATATATGAATTGATGCTATGAACACTGATGTTAGGCTTGCATCATCAAGAGATATATGAATTGATATGATTGCCATATTTGCAATGCTTGCATCATTAAGAGATATATGAATTGATGCTATGATTGCCAAACTTGTATTATGCCATGTTTTCATCATGCGTTAAGATATCAAGAACTTGTATCGTAATTTTACGCGTTGATATCCTACCATGTGATGAAATGCTATAATTGATAAACACTTGAAATGTTTGCATTATGATATCAAAAGCCTACATCGCAATTTTTCATGTTGGTATTTGATATTAGCAAAATTGCATGATGATAAAACTTGATATTATGATTTTCATGCAATGAGTTGAACCAATATCACAAACACTTGATTGTAGTACTTCTCCTTTTTGTTGATGACAAAGGGGGAGAAGTATGTTGATGACATGACATGTGATGCATAAGTTTATGCATAAGTTCATGTTGACGTATTGCAAGTATTCATGATGAATATTGCAATGACTTGAATTCAGTTTGAATTCAAGGTTCTATCAATATGGCATATTGATAGGGGGAGTTTGTTTAAACTCCGGGAGTTAAGGTTAACTCCGTCATCAAGTGGTTGTCATCATCAAAAAGGGGGAGATTGTTGAATCTCGTATTTTGATGATGAAACTACTTGATATATGTTTATGATTTAATCTGCGCTTTGAGTGACGCAGGATGCTTCGATCAGGATGAGACAATTAAAGCAGGAAAATCATGTTGTGCCGAAGGAACATGTCAGAAGATTGGACGTCGGGCCGGTGGATCGGTCGACGTATCGACAGAAGGCTTCGGGCCGTGGACTCGGGCATCGGGCCAAGAAGAGCGGGTATTGTGCCAAGGATATCGGAGTTGCGGAGTCAACTGGCCGATTGGGCAATAGGCTGCACGAGAGGACGATGCGCCGAAGAATCGGACGAAGCGTCGAGGGACCAATGACATGTCGGACAACTTGGTTAATTGCTTAGGATTAATTGTCTCGATTGAAGTTTTGTTTTAATTGTGCAGGATTAACTATGATAACGATGAAGACATAAAGCGAAACAAAGTGTCGGAGTCAAGCGCGAAGGATTTGTTGCGAGTTCGAGAGTTCGACGGAAGTCCGAAAATTCGTTGGGAGTTCGCGGAGCTCGCCGAGAAAGATCGGAGCTTGCCGAAGAAGCTCGTTGGAACTCGCTAAGAACAAATCGTGAAGTCTAGGAGCTTGCCGGGAGTCCGCAGAATGGTTTCCGAGAGTTCATCGGAAGACCGCCGGAAGTTTGCCGGAAGCTCGCTAGAAGAAGTCTTGACTTGCGGACTTTGTAATAGCTTAGAAAATGTCTTTAAATTCATAGTTAGCACGTTAATTAGGGTTAGGATTAGGTGTTAATCCTATAACCCAAGTAGGGGCCAATTAGGCCCAAGTTCGGACTGGTTTGGACCAAGTTTGGAGCCAAACCAAGTGAGCTGGAATAGTGAAGAGGTGCCACCTCTCCAGCCTGGAGGTGCCACCGCCAGGGCTGCGAGGTTGAGAGGTGCAACCGCCCCAGCCAGGAGGTGCAACCGCCTGGGCTGCGAGGCTGGGAGGTGCAACCGCCCCAGCCAAGAGGTTGCACCGCCAGAGCTCAAGTTCCGAGCTCTGCCAGGCGATGCAACCACCGAGCTCAGTCTTCGAGCTCTGGCAGAGAGGTGCATCAGCCTGAGCTCAGTCTCGAGCTCTGCCAGGTGATGCATTCACCAAGCTCAGTCTTCGAGCTCTGGCAGAGAGGTGGATCAGCCTGAGCTCAGCTTGGAGCTCTGCCAGGTGATGCAACCACCGAGCTCAGTTTCGAGCTCTGCCAGGTGATGCAATCACCAAGCTCAGTCTTCGAGCTCTGCCAGGTGATGCAACCATCGAGCTCAGTCTTCGAGCTCTGGCAGAGAGAAGCAATCGGCAGAGCTCAGTCTTCGAGCTCTGCCAGGCGGTGCCACCTCTCCAGTCGAGAGGTGCAACCGCCTGATCCCAGAATTCTGGGATTTGATCGATTTGATCGTTTTGAGCTCGAATTTTGAATTGGGTTGGGGCCTATAAATACCCCACCCATTCAGCACTGAATTGAGATAGAACCGACCCGAAATCTTGATCTTTTCAGTGGTTCTTAAAGCTCAAAACTGCTAGTTTTCCTCCTCCTTCTGTTCTTCAAGTTTGAGTTGAAAAGAGAGGAGAGAAAACATCTGTAAAGGTTGTCTCCTAAGCCTGTCAAAAGGGGAGAAATTGTAAGAGGGAAGTTTGGCCTTCGCCCATTGAAGGAAGGCACCTAGTTGACGTCGGCAACCTCATCGGTGGAGGAAGCCAAAAGTGGAGTAGGTCAAGGCTGACCGAACCACTCTAAATCTCTGGTTTGCGTTTATTTTCGAGCACTTTATCATTACTGCAAACCTCCCTCATCACTACTGCTCTCTGCGCTTTCACGAACAAGTTCTAAGTACTGTTCTTCCAAATCTGCATTCAGACGTAACTTCGTATTTTCATACATTACAGTTTACGTTTACGTTTGATTCTGCAGAACTGTTTTCTGCGCTTTTACGAACGAGCTTCCTTGCAATTTACGCTTACATTTTAATCCTATTAATAACTGCAATCTGTCCTCTACGATTTTACGAACGAGTTTCAACATTTAGACGTAAAACTGCATTCAGACGTAAATCGGCTTTCCTCGCTCAATCATCAGATTTCAGTTCACGTTTACGTCTTGATTTCAACTGCATACTGCCTTCTGCGAGTATACAAACGAGTTTCAAAGTTTAGACGTAAATCTGCGTCTAGACGTAAAACTGCGTTTAGACGTAAATCTGCGTTTAGACGTAAAACTGCGTTTAGACGTAAAACTGCGTTTAGACGTAAATCTGCGTTTAGACGTAAAACTGCGTTTAGACGTAAAACTACGTTTAGACGTAAAACTGCGTTTAGACGTAAATCTGCGTTTAGACGTAAATCTGCATTTAGACGTAAATCTGAGTTTAGACGCAAAACTGCGCTTAGACGCAAAACTGCGCTTAAACACAATCTGCGCTTAGACGTAAACTGCACTTAGATACAAACTGAGAATTTGCTTTTGCATCATAATAGTTTTTGAACGAACGCAGCTTTTGGTTTTTAAATTATTATAAGATTTCCGCTGCACTAATTCACCCCCCCCCCCCTCTTAGTGCTCTTGATCCTAACAGTTTCATCATCAAAATACGAGATTCAACAATCTCCCCCTTTTTGATGATGACAACCACTTGATGATGGAGTTAAACTTAACTCCCGGAGTTTAAACAAACTCCCCCTATCAATATGCCATATTAATAGAACCTTGAATTCAAACTGAATTCAAGTCATTGCAATATTCATCATGAATACTTGCAACACGTCAACATGAACATATGCATAAACTTATGCATCACATGTCATGTCATCAACATACTTTCATCAACATACTTCTCCCCCTTTGTCATCAACAAAAAGGAGAAGTATCACAATCAAGTGTTTGTGATATTGGTTCAACTCATTGCATGAAAAACATAATATCAAGTTTTATCATCATGCAAGTTTGCTAGAAAATATAGCAAGTGTTGAATCATGCTTAGAACATTCATGCTATCAAGTTTTAGATATGCAAGTTTTATAGCATATAAGATAGCACTTTTGGTAATGTTCAAGATAGCAAGTTCTACATCATGCAAGCTAGCAAATTAGAGATGTTCAAGAAGGCAACTTTTGCTTCTTGAAAATTTTGCAAGCTAGCAAATTAGAGATGTTCAAGAAGGCAACTTTTGCTTCTTGAAAATTTTGTTCACTTTGCTAGATGCGCAAGTTAGCATTTTTGCCTCTTGAGATAGGCAAGATAGCACATTTGCTTCTTTTGAGATAGCAACTTTTTGCTTCTCTTTAGACCAACAAGCTAGCAATTTTTACGATATACAAGTTTCACAATATATAAGCTAGCAAAAGTTTCGAAAGCAAATGCAAGATAGCTTTCTTGTGTAAGCTCATGATTCTTGCTTCCTATTGCAATGTGCAAATTGCAAGTTTTGCTTCTTGAGATATTCAAGATAGTGATGTTCAAGAAGACAATTTTTCTTCTTGAAATAAGCAAGTTAGCAATCTTTGCTACTTAAAATAGGCAAGCTAGCAATCAAGTATTTGCATCTTCTTGACTTGTACAAGCTAGCTATCTCCCCCTTTGTCATTGTAAAAAAGAAAGAGAGAATACAGTTTTGTAGTTCTCTTTTCCTTTTACAACGATTTCAAAATCATGACAAATGATGAATAATCAAGTTATGAATGTCAAGACAATTTTTCATCATGAATATTTTATCATTGCATGCATCATTATCATAAATTGAAGTATTACATGCATGATATCATATCACCATTCATAATTACATTAATGTTTCAATATAACAATTTCTTCTCAAAATGTGTAACTCGGCACTCATAGCATTTTAAATCATGATTTACATTATATGCAATACATCACATCATAATTAGAAAGCACAAGTATTGCATGCATAATTGCACATCATAAATGTTTCATATCCATGAATACCACAAGATATTATTTGTGACTTCAATTTTGCAAGATCAAGATTATGATTTAGATAAAACTTATTCAAATCAAATCATTAACTTGAAATTCATAATCAAGTCATTAAAATTAATTTCGAGATTCACAAAATATCATGAAATCATTAATCTCGATCAGATGGGAAAAGCATTTTTTAAGAGATTCTTTTTCATCTAAGCATGCCTTAGTCTTTATATGCCAAATTAAGATAAGCATGAAAGTTCAAGACATAAGGCAAATAAATCTTGTATTATGAAATATATGATATCAAGGCTCATGATTCATTCGAAAAGATATAGTACAAAGAGCAACTTGAAACATTCTTATCAAGATCACATTTTAAAATATTCCAAGTTTCAAGATATCAATATGACACTTCATTGAATTGCATTTCATTTGAAGAACTCCTTTTTGATAAATGTAGGGAGCATAATGAACGATCTTGATTTGTAAAGAGCTTCATGTTATAATTACCAAGATCATGATTTTAATAATTATTCTCTTTAGCAAAGAATCACAAAAGCACTTTATTTTTGCATAAGAAATCTCATTGTATTATGATTTATAAATTCTTTTTCTTCACATGAATCATAGGAGATATGAATGTGAAACAAATCTTTGCAAGCAAAAACACTATCATTCATATTTCAAGATGGAATTTATAAGCAGGAATCATTTCATCAAATCCATTTTAGAAAAATATTTTTCATAAGTGTATGAGAAAATCCGATTGTTAGGATACCAATTGTTAAGTGAATCCGAAAATGAAATTAACACTTTCATATATTCAGACATGATTTTTGTTATAGATCTTGAAATTAAATCAAGAAGATCAAACAAGCTCATGATCATGGATAACTTAAAGTCTCATGCATAAAATTGTTAATAACCATTTAATATTACATCTTTATGCATTACTTTAAATCAAACGTGATTTCATTCAACAATGTTAATCAAACATGATACACATTATTACTTCTTAACCATGATCAAAATTATTTTTTTTGTTTATCATGCAAAATTATCATTTTCGAAATTATCAGCATGATCATAATTTTTGTATTTTTATTTTTAAACATGTAATTTTCAAGAAAATTAATTCTAAACTAAAAAAGAAAATATATCATGAAAACATCAAGTAATTTTAAAATAAACCAAAGGCATTTTAATTACCTCAATGTCGTAGGCTGGTAAGGCGTAGTTTGCCGCCTCGCTTTTGTTGACTTTCTCGTCTTCAGAGGAGCTCGATTCATCCCAATTTTTATTCTTCTTCTTGCGTTTAAAGCAAGTAGTTCCATTCTTTTTGCTTTTTAATTTTCGTTTCATTTGTAGTTTAAGTTCACCATCACTTGAGCTTACGCTCGAGTGGTCTTCAAATGTTCTATGTCCCAAATCCTTCCTGTTCTTTGGAAGGTTGGTTTGTTCATCATTGTCCTCATCACTTGAGTCATCGCTCAAGTGGCATTCATTTGTCCAGAGTTCCAAATCCTTCCTGTTCTTTGGAAGGTGATTGTGTTCAACATGTTCATCATGTGCATTGTGCACCATTTCATATGTCATCAATGAACCAATTAGTTCTTCAAGTGGTAAGTTGTTTAGATTTTTAGCTTCTTGTATTGCAGTTACTTTTGAATCCCACTTTTTAGAAAGAGAACGCAAAATTTTGTTTACGAGTTCAAAATCCGAAAAACATTTTCCAATAGCTCTTAAACTATTGACGACAACCGTGAAACGGGTGTACATGTCGCCTATAGTCTCGCTTGGTTGCATTTGAAAAAACTCAAAATCATGCAATAAAAAGTTAACTTTCGAGTTTTTGACTCTACTAGTTCCCTCGTGCGTGATTTCAAGAATTCGCCAAATGTCAAAAGCCGTTTCACACGTAGAAATCCGATTGAACTCATTTTTGTCCAAGGCGCAAAATAAGGCATTCATAGCCTTTGCGTTTAAAGAAAAATTCTTCTTCTCCAAATCCGACCATTTATTCATCGGTTTGGAGGGAAGTTGAAAACCATTTTCAATGATACTCCATAAGTCTAAATTCGTAGAAATCAAGAAAACTCTCATTCGAGTTTTCCAATAAGTGTAGTCCAATCCGTTAAACAACGGTGGCCGAAAGACCGAAAAGCCCTCTTGAAGAGCCATTTCTCTTAGGTGTAAATCCGAAATGAGAAATACCCCGCTCTGATACCAACTGTTAGGGTCGAGAGTACTAAGAGGGGGGGGGTGAATTAGTGCAGCGAAAATCTTTCAGCGATTAAAAATGAAAGCTGCATTCGTTCGATAAAAACTCTTTTGATGCAAAAGCCGATTCTAAGATTACTTATGATTAAGTGCAGTTTACGTTTAAACACAGTTAGCGTCTAAACGCAGTTTGCGTCTAAATGCATATTGCGTCTAAACTCAGATTGCGTCTAAGTGCAGTTTGAGCAGAAGTATAAAGACAATGTGCTGCTATTGTACAGCTCAAAAAGTAATCTGCAAAAAGCAGATTTACGTCTAAACGCAGATTTACGTCTAAACGCAGATTTACGTCTAAACGCAGATTTACGTCTAAATGCAGATTTACGTCTTAAACGTAGATTTACGTCTGAACTTAGAAACTCGTTTGTGTACTCGCAGAAGGCAGTATGCAGTTGAAATCAAGACGTAAACGTAAACTGAAATCTGATGATTGTGCGAGGAAAGCCGATTTACGTCTAAATGCAGTTTTACGTCTAAATGTTGAAACTCGTTCGTAAAATTGCAGAAGACAGTTTGCAGTTATAAATAGAATCAAAATGTAAATGTAAACTGCAAAGAAACTCGTTCGTAAAAGCGCAGAAGACAGTTCGCAGTTATAAACAGATTCAAGACGTAAATGTAAGCTGCAATGTAAAGATCGTACGAAAACATCTTTTGACGTCTGAATGCAGATTCGGAAAGATTAGAACTTAGAAACTTGTTCGTAAAAGCGCAGAGAGCAGTAGCTATGTAGGAGGTTTGCAGTAATGATAAAGTGCTAAAAATAAACGCAAACCAGAGATTTAGAGTGGTTCGGTCAGTCTTGACCTACTCCACTTTTGGCTTCCTCCACCGGCGAGGTCACCGACATCAACTAGGGGCCTTCCTTCAATAGGCGAAGGCCAACTGCCCTTTTACAGTTTCTCTCCTTTTGACGGGCTCAGGAGACAACCCTTACAGATCCTTTCTCTCCTCTCTTTACAACTTAAGACTTGAAGAACAGAAAAGAGGAGAACTTTTGGACTTTACACAAATTTGAGCTCTTAGAATCACTGAAAAGATCAAGAATTCGATGTGGATCTGTATCCCTTTAGTGCTGAATTGGTGGGGTATTTATAGGCCCCAACCCAATTCAAATTTGGAGCTCAAAACGATCAAATCCCGGAATTTCGGGATCAGGCGGTTGCACCTCTTAACTGGAGAGGTTGCACCACCTGGCAGAGCTCGAAGACCGAGCTCAGGAGGTGCCACCTCTCTGTCAGGGAGGTTGCACCGCCCAGTCTTGCTCGAAGACTGAGCTCAAGCGGTGCCACCTCTCTGTCAGGGAGGTTGCACCGCCCAGTCTAGCTCGAAGACTTAGCTCAAGCGGTGCCACCTCCTGGCTGGGGAGGTTGCACCGCCCAGTCTCGCTGGGAGGCTTAGCCTAGGCAGTGCCACCTCCTGGCCTAGGCAGTTGCACCTCCTGGTGCAATCAGGGTCCGAATGGTTAGCTCCATTCTGCCCAATTTCAATCTTTTCAGGGGCCCAATTGCCCCAAGATTAAGCTAATGGGATCACCTCCTATTTTCCAACTTAATCAACGTGCTAGCTACGATTAAATCTAAGACAATTTCTGCAGCTTTTCTCCGATGTGTCAATCACTTCTTCCGGCGAGTTTCCGGCGAACTTCCGTCGATCATCCGATGAACCCTCGGTGATTCTTCTGCGGACTTCCGGCAAACTCCTGGACTTTGCGACGATCCACTTGGCAAGTTCCGACGAGCTTCGCTTGGCAAGCTTCTGGACTCCTCGGATCTGTTCTCGCAGAACCTCCGACGACCGTCCGAACTTCCGTCGAACTCTCGAACTCCCAACGTGATCATGAACTTGACTCCGGCGCAACTCTTGCTGCTTGTCTAACTTTCATCGTAGTTAATCCTGCACACTTAAAACAAAACTTCGATCGAGACAATTAATCCTAAGCAATTAACCAAGTTGTCCGACATGTCATTGGTCCCTCGACGCTTCATCCGATTCTTCGACGCATCGTCCTCTCCTGCAGCATATTGCCCAATCGGCCAGTTGACTCCGCAACTCCGATATCCTTGGCACAATACCCGCTCTTCTTGGCCCGATGCCCGATTCCACGGCCCGAAGCCTTCTGTCGATACGTTGACCGATCCACCGGCCCGACGTCCAATCTTCTGACATGTTCCTTTGGCACAACATGATTTTCCTGCTTTAATTGTCTCATCCTAATCGAAGCATCCTGTGTCACTCAAAACGCAGATTAAATCATAAACATATATCAAGTAGTTTCATCATCAAAATACGAGATTCAACAGCCTGCGCCCGAAGAAGGGGCAAGCGAGGATGAGATCGCTCGCTACGTGAAGTACATTGATGACTCCACTCTTGCTCAGTGCTATATGTTGGGTTCTATAACTCCTGAGTTATAGAGACAACATGAAAAGATAGATGCCAGATCCATTCTCCTACATGTCCGTAAATTATTTTAAGAATAGGGAATGACTCAGCGATATGAGATATCCAAGAGCTTCTTCCGTGCTAGGATGACTGAGGGGACACCGGTTCAGAACCATGTCCTAAGTATGATTGAGTGGATAGAGAAACTCATAGGTCTAGGAATGGTCCTAGAGGATAACTTGTGTGTGGACATTGTGCTTCAGTCCCTAACAGATTCCTTTTCACAGTTCATAATAAATTTTAATATGAACAAGCTTGAGGTGACTCTCCTAGAGCTCCTCAATATGTTGAGGGAGGCAGAGAGTACTCTTAAGAAAGAGAAGCTAGTTCTCTACACTGATGAGACCAGAAAGAAAAGGAAAGCAGAAAGGTCCCTTAAGAAGGGAAAGGGAAAGGGTAGACCAGGTAAAGCAAAGATTGCTAAGAAAGACCCAGCAAAGGACAAAGGCCAGTGCTTCCACTATGGTAAAGATGGGCATTGGAAGAAGAACTGCAAAGAGTACCTTGCAGAGAGGGCGAAATAGAAGCTTGGGAAGCTTCAGGTACATTCATGATCAATCTCCAATTGTCAGATTTTTGTGATAGTGCATTGGTATTGGATACCAGTATTGCTTATCACATCAACAATTTATTGTAAATTCTAGCAAAGCCAAGGGGAGATTGGCGAGAGGAATATTACATAAAGGAGGAATATTACTATGGTAAAGATGGGCATTGGAAGAAGAACTGCAAAGAGTACCTTGCAGAGAGGGCGAAATAGAAGCTTGGGAAGCTTCAGGTACATTCATGATCAATCTCCAATTGTCAGATTTTTGTGATAGTGCATTGGTATTGGATACCAGTATTGCTTATCACATCAACAATTTATTGTAAATTCTAGCAAAGCCAAGGGGAGATTAGCGAGAGGAATATTACATAAAGGTTTGTTTATGCTATACACTACTCCACATATCATGAATGTAAGTGTGTCTAACAGGAAACGAGATGTGGTGAACAGTGCATACCTATGGCATTGTAGGCTAGGTCACATCCATGAGGAAATGATTCAGAAGTTGCTAAATGTTGGATATCTAGATCCATTCGACTATTTGTCATATGCAACTTGCGAGCCTTTCTTTCGTGGAAAACTGACTAATTCTCCATTTAGTGGAACTGGAGAGAGAGCCACTGAGCTGTTGGAACTCATACATAGTGATGTATGTGGACCCATGTCAACTCATGCCATTGGTGGTTACTCCTACTTCATTACCTTTACTGATGATTTCTTAAGGTATTGATATGTGTACTTAATGAAGTACAAGTTCGAGGCTTTTGAGAAATTCAAAGAGTATAAGAATGAGGTGGAGAACCATACAGGAAAGAGTATCAAAACTCTTCGATCAGATCGAGGAGGTGAGTACTTAAGTATAGAGTTTACTCAGTTCCTCAAGGACCATGTGATATTATCCCAATAGACACCTCCTTATACGACTCTGCTCAATGGTGTCTCTAAAAGGAGAAATCGTACGCTATTAGACATGGTACGGTCCATGATGAGTTTCGCTGACCTACCCATCTCATTCTAGGGATATGCCCTAGAGACCGCAGCTTACCTTCTGAACAAAGTTCCAACTAAGTCGGTAGTGTCGACACCATATGTTGAATCTCGTATTTTGATGATGAAACTACTTGATATATGTTTATGATTTAATCTGCGTTTTGAGTGACGCAGGATGCTTCGATCAGGATGAGACAATTAAAGCAGGAAAATCATGTTGTGCCGAAGGAACATGTCAGAAGATTGGACGTCGGGCCGGTGGATCGGTCGACGTATCGACAGAAGGCTTCGGGCCGTGAACTCGGGCATCGGGCCAAGAAGAGCGGGTATTGTGCCAAGGATATTGGAGTTGCGGAGTCAACTGGCCGATTGGGCAATAGGCTGCAGGAGAGGACGATGCGCCGAAGAATCGGACGAAGCGTCGAGGGACTAATGACATGTCGGACAACATGGTTAATTGCTTAGGATTAATTGTCTCGATCGAAGTTTTGTTTTGTTGTGCAGGATTAACTATGATAACGATGAAGACATAAAGCGAAACAAAGTGTCGGAGTCAAGCGCGAAGGATTTGTTGTGAGTTCGAGAGTTCGACGGAAGTCCGAAGGTTCGTCGGGAATGCTACCGGAACTAGCCAAGAATGAGTTGGGAGCTTGCCGAAGGCTTTTTCGGAAGCTCGCCGGAAGGTTCGTTGGAAGTTCGCGGAGCTCGCAGAGAAAGATCGGAGCTTGCCGACGAAGCTCGTTGAAACTCGCTAAGATCAAATCGTGAAGTCTAGGAGCTTGCCGGGAGTCCGCAGAATGGTTTCCGAGAATTCATCGGAAGACCGCCGGAAGTTTGCCGGAAGCTCGCTAGAAGAAGTCTTGACTTGCGGACTTTGTAATAGCTTAGAAAATGTCTTTAAATTCATAGTTAGCACGTTAATTAGGGTTAGGATTAGATGTTAATCCTATAACCCAAGTAGGGGCCAATTAGGCCCAAGTTCGGACTGGTTTGGACCAAGTTTGGAGCCAAACCAAGTGAGCTGGAATAGTGAAAGAGGTGCCACCGCCAGGGTTGGAGGTAGCACCGCCCAGGCTATGTCTTCCAGCGAAGACTGGGCGGTGCAACCGCCCCAGCCAAGAGGTGCAACCGCCCAGGATATGTCTCCCAGCGAGACTGGGCGGTGCAACCGCCCCAGCCAAGAGGTGCAACCGCCCAGGGCTCAGTCTCCAAGCGAGACTGGGCGGTGCAACCTCCTCTGTCAAGAGGTAGCACCGCCAGAGCTCAAGTTTCGAGCTCTGCCAAGAGGTGCAACCACCGATCTCGGTCTTCGAGCTCTGGCAGAGAGGTGCAACCTCTTTGGACAGGAGATGCATCACCTGAGCTCGGTCTTCGAGCTCTGGCAGAGAGGTGCAACCACCTCTGGCAGAGAGGTGCATCAGCCTGAGCTCAGTTTCGAGCTCTGCCAGGTGATGCAATCACCGAGCTCAAGTTTCGAGCTCTGCCAGGCGGTGCAACCACCGAGCTCAGTCTTCGAGCTCTGGCAGAGTGGTGCAATCGCCTAAGCTCAGTCTTCGAGCTCTGCCAGGCGGTGCCACCTCTCCAGTCAAGAGGTGCAACCGCCTGATCCCAGAATTCTGGGATTTGATCGTTTTGAGCTCCAAATTTGAATTGGGTTGGGGCCTATAAATACCCCACCCATTCAGCACTGAAAAGTAATAGATCCACACCGAATTCTTGATCTTTTCAGTGATTCTAAGAGCTCAAATTTGTGTAAAGTCCTAAAGTTCTCCTCCTTCTGTTCTTCAAGTCGTGAGTTGTAAAGAGAGGAGAGAAAGGATCTATAAAGGTTGTCTCCTGAGCCTGTCAAAAGGAGAGAAACTGTAAAAGGGCAGTTAGCCTTCGCCCATTGAAGGAAGGCAGCTAGTTGACGTCGGTGACCTCGTCGGAGGAGGAAGCCAAAAGTGGAGTAGGTCAAGACTGACCGAACCACTCTAAATCTCTGGTTTGCTTTTACCTTGAGCACTTTATCATTACTGCAAACCTCCTACATTGCTACTGCCCTCTGCGCCTTTACGAACGAGTTTCTAAGCTCTGATCTTTCAGAATCTGCATTCAAACGTAAATCGTGTTTTCGTACGATCTTCACACTACAGTTTACGCTTACATTCGGATTTCATTTATAACTGCAAATTGCTTTCTACGTAAAACGCTTTTCAAGATTCAAAACTGCTTTAAGACGCAAAACTACATTTAGACGAAAAATTACGTTTAGACGTAAAACTGCGTTTAGACGCAAAACTGCGTTTAGACGTAAAACTGCGTTTAGACGTAAAACTACGTTTAGACGTAAAACTGCGTTTAGACGTAAAACTACGTTTAGACGCAAAACTGCGTTTAGACGTAAAACTGCGTTTAGACATAAAACTACGTTTAGACGTAAAACTGCGTTTAGACGTAAAACTGCGTTTGGACGTAAAACTGAGTTTAGACGCAAACTGCGCTTAGACGCAAACTGTGCTTAGACGCAAACTGTGTTTAGACGCAAACTGCGCTTAGACGCAAAACTACGCTTAGACGCAAACTGCACTGTGATTCTGCTTTTATATCGAAATCGTTTTTTATCGGACGAACGCAGCTTTCATTTTTAAATTACTGTAAGATTTCCGCTGCACTAATTCACCCCCCCCCCCTCTTAGTGCTCTCGATCCTAACACCATATGAGATATAGAAAGGGAAGAAGCCTGATCTTAAGGTTGTTAAGATTTGGGGTTGCCCTACCCACGTTAAAAGACACAACCCCGATAAGTTAGAATCAAGGACAGAGCGATGTAAATTTGTGGGATACCCTAAGGAAACTTCTGGGTATTATTTATATCATCTCGAGGACCAAAAGGTCTTTGTAGCTAAGAGAGTCGTGTTCCTTGAGAAGGAACACATTCTTGGCGGAGATAGTGGGAGAATGATAGAGTTGAGCGAGGTTGGAGAACCAAGCTCAAGCACCACTCTACAGCCCGAGTCTGTTCAGGTACATAATACACAAGTTTCAACATTACGTAGGTCTGATAGAGTATTCCATCCTCTTGGGAGATATGTGGGATGACATATTAGAGGAGAGGATGTTGAGGATATTGATCCTCAAACCTACGAGGAGGCAATTATGAGAATAGAGTCTCGGAAGTGGCAAGAAGCCATGAATTCTAAGATAGATTGTATGTACTCCAAAAAGGTTTGGAACCTAGTTGATGAGCCCGAAGATATTGTACCCATCGGTTGCAAGTGGATCTTTAAGAAAAAGATCGGAGTAGATGAAAAGATAGAGACCTATAAACCAAGGCTAGTGGCTAAGGGGTATCGTCAAAGGCAAGGTATTGACTACGACGAAACCTGCTCACCCGTAGCAATGCTAAAATCCATCAGAATTCTATTGACTATTGCAGCACACTATGATTATGAGATCTGGTAGATGGATGTGAAAACCGCATTCCTCAATGGGAACCTCGAGGAGGAGGTGTATATGATGCAACCTGAGGGATTCGTGTCCAAGAACTGCCCAGATAAGGTGTGTAGGTTGCTTAGATCCATTTATGGACTAAAGCAAGCTTCCCGAAGTTAGAACATATGATTTGATGAGGCAATCAGATCTTATGACTTCGTTAAGAACGAAGATGAGCCTTGTGTGTACAGGAAGGTAAGTGGGAGCGCTATTACCTTTTTGGTGTTATATGTGGATGACATCCTGATCATTGGGAATGACGTAGGAATGCTATCCACAGTAAATGCTTGGTTATCTAGATACTTCTCCATGAAGGACTTAGGGGAAGCATCATA